>NC_045439.1:117138536-117347606 GCF_002776525.5 Piliocolobus tephrosceles
TTGAAGCAGACAAGTTAATTTCTGACATATGGGAATAAGACTTTAATTTTGCAGATTGTTCGCAATGTTTTGTTCACTGTTGTTTCTCTTTTCCTCTAAATTACCTACTGTCTGTGTGTGTGGATGAAATGTTATGCTACCCCACAGGATTGCACTGATCATCAGTAAGAGGGAAGACACTCTCTGTAGATTATCTCTTGGCTTGGTGTGTGTCTTTTCAACTGTACCAGGCAAAGCGTTAGGTTAGTACACTGAACCCAGGGAAGCTCTCAGCTATTTTAAAGTATTTGAGTTGGGAGCTGCAGGATTTATCTCTGATCTTACCAACTTTTCATGCAAGAAGAACCTATTTTTTTTTTTATTTGCCCGAAGACTTGAAGAAATGATTGAGAAAGGAAGGATCCAGCTAGTGGGAACAGCAAAGTCTTTAAGCTCTTTAAAGAGAGGCTGAGCTAAGAGACCTGTAGAATCTGTTTCATTTACAAGATATGGTACTAGGATAACATAGGTTGTGGTGGATACAGCTGCTTCAGAAATGCAGCAGGTGACAATTCAAGCTGCACACATCAGTCCAGGCCTGTGAGGCTCTTTCAAGAATGGGATCTGGGAATTGCCTCAAGAACAAAATTGAAAACAAGGGCCCTATACAGCACTTTCAACAATGGTCATTACCTTGAATTAAGACATATTTGGAATATTAAGGTTTCATTTTGGGTGGGATAGACAGGAGGACGTCAATTAAGGAAAACAATTCTTCACTGATAAAGATACTTTAATATGTAAACACTATCTCTAAAATAAAAATATTTTGTAGTTCTCTAGCCCAGAGGTTCTTGGACTTTATTCCAAAAACTTATGAATAAAGAGTTTTCAATAAAAAGCATACTCCCATGGATGGACCCCGGTTTGGATAACTTCTAGCACTTCTAGCTTTTTGGTGTAAATTCACTGCTTAACCCTCTGATTCAGATAAGCATGGTTATACGCAAGTGAAAATGTTCTTTTTATGGAACTAACTTGAAATCATGTCTATATTTAAGTTAAATGACTCACAACTTAGTTTGAGCCTTGAACTCCTGGCTCCTCCACTTACTAGCTGTGATGACTTTGAGCAAGGGATTTAACTCACCTGTGCCTCAATTTCTCCATCTTTGAAAATGGGATAATGAGAGTCACTACCACATAAGACTGTTTTGAGGATAAATGAATTAGCTCATGTAAAGTGCCTGGCATACAAGAGCTCAAAAATTTTGCTATTGGCTTTACTAGTAACAACCATATTAGTAATCTCCTCACATTTGTTTGAGATTTCCACATGTTTAGAAAGACACTGAGTTTGAGAACCACTGATCTAGAGCCCTGAATTTTCACAATGTTTGACATAATGCCTATTTCACAAAATTATGGGAATTATGTAAGACAAATAGAAAAGTCATCTAACAATACACTTGGCTCTGCTGGAGTAAAGATCCTTTGTTAAACACAATTTCAAGAACGTTTTCCAGACTTGCATCATTCTAACTGTCAAGGTTTTACTTACATCCCATGAGCTAGTCTAGATAAGAGGACCATTTGCATCAGAGTAAGTCTGTGTCTCTGAATGCATTAGACTGTAGCATGACAATCACAGTGGCATTTGACATAATCATCGTTGATACTGCAGCTGAGTTGATCGGTCAGTAATCCACAATCTTTAAAATGAAGCAAATCAAATCGGCATTAATTTAATAAGTATTTATTTTTTATAACCCAAATGAACCAACCTCCTTCCTTCCTTCCTCTCTCTCTCTCTCTCTCTCGCTCTGTCTCTCTCCTGCTCTCGCTCTGGCTCTGACTCTCTCTCCTTTCTTCTTTATTTTTCCTCCTTCCTTTCTTTGTATTTCTGGGCATTCGTTTAACTCTCAAACTAACTTCCTTTCACTCTTGTATTTACACATATCAAGTGTTTGAAGTTTGTTGGTTTATTTAGTCTGTGTTTTCACTTAACCAGATCAGCATCTTTACTTTGTTATCTTAATCCAATCACTCTTGTCCCTTAATACTTGGTGCAATGATGTTAATTCTCTCCTCATATTTCTTTTGTCTTCCAGTTAATTTCTTGTTTTGAGAACTTAACCATCCACAAATAAGAAAAATATTTTTATTAAAATATTCCCAATTCCTAGCCCCCTTGTTAGAAAGAAAACAACTTCTTCTCAATTCTACATCAACTTGCCTCTCTGTATGCAGTTCAAAATAGCTTTGACCTTTACAGCTGTGCTATCACACTGTAAACTCATGTAATAATATTGAACTTGTATGTAGTACTCCCTGTTTTCAAAGCATTTTACGATTATTGATTAGTTATTTCACAGAATCTCCAAGCAAAGCAGTCTGGATAGGTCTGGAAAATACTAATTTTATCGATGAGGAAACTGATGGAGACACTACCACTTAGTCTAGCCATCAGCGATGTAGTGGCAGACAGTATGGTGAGAGGCAAGTGGTGCTGCATTCCACTGACTGAGTTGTTTACAAGGAAATTGTCAAGGACCATGCAGTCCTTTTGTGTTTGAGAAAGGCAGATCAGATAAAGAGTGTGTCATGGAGCCAGATAACCTAAATTCAAACCCTGGCTTCACTACTTCCTAATTGAGACATCTTGGACAGTTTCCTAAGTGTGTGTCACTTTGCCAATCAGTAAGTAATATGAAGGTAGCCTCCTCATCTGTGGTTGTGAGAACTGAAAGTGTGGTGATGCCCTCAAGTTAACACCTGGCAAAGAAGAGCATGTTGAAAAGTGCTGGTTGTTTTTCTATGTTGCCTTTACGTAAGTTACCTTTTTCTGTATAATTTCCTCTATGGGCTGATAATAATGTTTGATGTCTTTTTTGGAGCTATGTTCATGTGCATTTTCTAAAACTAAAACTCAATGTTATGTTTTCTCCTAACTGCTCCCCACCATTTTAAAAGAATTTAGCCAGTACACCTCTGGTTTTGCTAGCACTTACAGCCAGCCTCTGCACTTTTGTGATTGTGTGTGTATGGCTGGGGATTCTACCCTCATACTGCCCACTTTTCAACAGCTGCTCCCTCTTCACAGGCTGCAGTGAGGGTACAGACTCATTCATCCGTTAAAAACTTATTTAATGAAACCCTCATATGTGCTAGGAATTGTTAGAAGTACAAGGGTTAGTGTATTGCACAGGACAGACAAAAATGCCTGTTTCCTGGAGGTCATTATCCACCAGGATTGTGTCATTTGTTTATAATGCCAAAGAGCATATGATGGAACTGTAACTACCTCCAAAATTTCTTCTTTTGGGTACTTCAGACTCCTGGATGAAAATAAATGCTTTGTGTTCAAGTACTGCCAGGAAATGCTAGGGAGTGTTTTAGCCCTAGGACATGATAGATCTAGATAGTAAAAAAAAAAAAAAAAAAATACATTTTTTTCACAGTCATATTTTACAGATTGGTTAAGATTAATCAATAAGACTTTATATTGTATCATAAAAGTGATATGGGTGTCACAAAAAGAATTAGGTAAAAGATACAAATCTGATTATAGATAATTCCTAAGATTTTTGAAGACTATTACCAATACTGATCTCTCATAAACACAATTGTACATTTTTCCTTAACATATATCTCTTGAAATATTTTGGCATAAATTCTACCTTGACGTAAGTTCTCTCTCTGTCTCGCATATATACCATTTTTTCAGCAGTTTCTACAAAATATCCTAATTTTTCTAGTATTCCTCAATCTTTACCATTAAAAAGATATGCATTTCTTTAGTTCAAGATCAAACAATTTTTTTACAAAGCTCATCCTAAATTCTTAGAAAATTGTATCTTCATTCTCTTTTTGGTTTGAAAATGAGTGACTAAAAGTATGAATAATAAGCCATATATTTTCATTGAGACAGTGAGTATTTTAGATGATTCATTCTATGCTAGAATGTCTATAGTACTTTATTATTGTAGTTAGTAAATTATACTATTATTTATTTGAGTTCCTCCTATGTGTCAGCTATTATCAACATTTTAAATGAATGATCTCCTTTTCTTTTCACAGTAACACTGAGATAAGCACTCTTTTCAACCCTGTTTTATGAAGAAGGAACCTGAAGCCATGCACTTGGAGGTGGTGGAATGATTACTTGAGTCTGGATCTGTTTGACATTACAGTCTCTACTTTTAGCTACAATACCAGATGGCCTCTCAATTGATACCTATTTTTTAAAAATCTGACCTATTGCCTGTAGCAATACATAACAACAATAGCTGCGAGATTTCAGAGTCATTCAGAAAGATTTTTCATTTTGTTTATATCAGAGATGAGATTAGAGTTTATCATTTTTGGTCTTCTAATTTGTGAACAGCTCTACAGGTATTAGGTGGACAATACCTAAATAAATTGAATTGCAACTCATAACTGACATACTCTAATTGAAATATATAGTTCAGTAAAAATGAACATCACTAAAACTTACATGAAAATGTTACTTTGTGGCTACTTTCTTTAGTTATTTGATTTGAATAATGGTTAAAATAAAAATAAACTTATTTATTGAAATGTATGGCTTTTGGCTAATCTTTAGTTAAATGGAGATACAATAAAAGATATCACTTCTACCAGTTGGTTACTAATTTAAAGATCTTGCAATAAGTTATCTTCACCAGGTTAGAACTTAACTGTGGATATAATTAATACTGGCAATGCTCTGTGGAAGTGGCAGAAAAGACCTGATACATAATATTCTATACTTGCTCTAGTCTAGCATATTAAATAAAGGCAAAAGCTGAATATTTTAGCTTTCATAAACTTAAAACAATTATGTGTATTTATAATCTAAGAGTTACTATTCATAAGTACCTTAGGGAACAGTGGCGTATCCAAAGCTGTTGCTTACTTTTGACCTCCTATCCTACCACTTTTGTGACAAGGTCTATGCCATCAGAGGTAAAAGCTCTCATTTCTCACCCTAAAACTATGTTGTACTCATCTTTACTTACTTAC
The DNA here is from genome assembly GCF_002776525.5 of Piliocolobus tephrosceles. Lineage (NCBI taxonomy): Eukaryota > Metazoa > Chordata > Mammalia > Primates > Cercopithecidae > Piliocolobus > Piliocolobus tephrosceles. The sequence goes on from NC_045439.1 coordinate 117,143,541, forward strand.
TTCCCTCCAGTCTCCATGGATAAAATATCCTTTCCTCTGCACAAGGAGATTTTTCTGTCTGCATATTTGATCCTATCCCCTCTATCCCCTCTGAAACTCCCCTCAATGACTCTTCTCTATCATAAATTTCTCCTCACCACTGCCTTCTATCTTGTAACACAAAAACAAGGGTAAACATCTTGTTCTCTCCTTTCCTTTACTATCTAGTTGTTCAAACCATCTACCCTTTCTTACTTTAACGTCTAAATTAGATTTGCTCCACAACTCTTTCAATTGATTTTCTTTCTTCACTACCCAACAGTTTGTAATCTTTGTAAGCAGATTCATCAGATTGCTAAATTCAATGAATAATTTTTCATCCTCATCTGTATTACTCCTCTAAGACTTTCAGCACTGGTGATCACTGTCTTCTTACTCTCTCTCCCTTCAGCATGTAATGATCTAGGTTTTCCTGGTTCTTATTATCTGTCACTTAAGAAATATATATATATATATAATATTTTTTTTTCTGCAGCTACCTCCTACAGGCCAGCTGTCTTTAGTGTTTCATCTTTTCCTTTCTTATTTGAAATGCTTTTTCTGGGTAATTTCATTGGATGACATGGCTTTATTGACCACTTAAATCCTAAAGTCTCCCAGATTTCTTTTTTTAGCCTGCACAGCTTCAATATTTCACACCCACTTCTAACTAAACCAGTACCAGATAACACCCATGATCTCTCCATCTCTACCCTCTTATCTCTTCCACATGAGTCAGTAATTAAGGAGTCATTTTAATATTCCCCTATTTTTGTTCCACATCCCAGTGAATGGCCACGTCCTACATTACTTTATCTCATAAATATCTTCAAACGATGCCATTTTATAGCTGTTCTGATCACTAGTGAGTAGTGGTTTTTTTTTTTTTTTTTTGGATACGGAGTCTCGCTCTGTCACCCAGGCTGGAGTGCAGTGGCACAATCTCAGCTCACTGCAACCTCCGCCTCCCGGGTTCAAGCAATTCTACTGCCTCAGCCTCCCAAATAGCTGGGAGTACATGTGCACACCACCATGCCCAGCTAATTTTTGTATTTTCAGTAGAGATGGAGTTTTGCCATGTTGGCTAGGCTAGTCTCAAACTCCTGACCTCAGGGGATCCACCTGCCTTGGCTTCCCAAAGTGCTGTGATTACAGGCGTGAGCCACTGCAGCCGGCCACTATTGAGAAGTTTTGACTCTCACTAGAAACTTTATTTTGCAATTGTTCTACTCACCATCGTCATTATCATCCCTTCAAAGCCATTATTTATGTTGCTGCCATCATAATCTGTCATAAACTATGTCACTTCTCTGCTAAAATTCTTTCAATAATCCCCTACTATCAAGAAAATAAAAATAAAATTATTTTGTGATTGCTTGAGGAAGCAGCTGGAAAATGCAGAACAGCTGGAAAATGCAGAGTCTATTTTGTGAGAGAAAAAAAAAAAAAAAGGGTAGCCCTTAAACATAGTGGTGATCTAGACTGCTTGAGAGATGAGAGGAATGCAATGGTGAGAATGCAGAACACCTCTGCCAAGGGAAAAAGCACAGAAACCTAAAGATTAGCACCAGTAATGACCAAGAAGGAAGGAGTAGTGACTAGTGTCCCCACAAACACCCAAACTAAACGAGGAGAGAAAGCCTTGCTTCCTGGAATGCCATAGCCACATACAAAGTAAGTGATTTTTAAAAATTTCAGCTGCCTTTGTTAAAGTGCATCTTAGGATTATTTTCTTACAAATTCCATAAAGAGAATAACCAAAACTCACTGAGACCTTTTAGAATCACTATCCCAGAAATCGAGGCTGAAACTGACACTTAACAATGCAGACTAGTGCAGCATGTGGTCCAGGAAAACGGTGCATGACTGTTAAAAATTGTACATGGATGAAGCTGGAGAAACCATCATTCTCAGCAAACTATCACAAGAACAGAAAACCAAACACTGCATGTTCTCACTCATAAGTGGGAGTTGAACAATGAGAACACATGGACATAGGGAGGGGAACATCACACACTGGGGCCTGTCAGGGGGTTGGGGGCACTAGGGGAGAGAGAATGTTAGGAGAAATACCCAATGTAGATGACAGGTTGATGGGTGCAGCAAACCATCATGGCACGTGTATACCTATGTAACAAAACTGCACGTTCTGCAAGGTACCCCAGAACTTAAAGTATAATAATAAAACAAATAAAATAACAATAACAACAAAATTGCACTAGCCATCAGAAATCATTTATCTGACAACCTATTCAGTTCATAAGAAAAATACAAAGAAATAATGAGATAATAAATAAGTAAAAGGCCCTGAATAGTCTTGATATATGTTTCAAGACAATGCAGTAAGATCATGGCATATAACTAATCAGAGTCTCTCAAAGATTATTTTAACCAATGCAGTAAGGTCATGGCATATAACTAATCAGAGTCTCTCAAAGACTATTTTAACTTACTATATTCATAATAATTCTACATCTATTTTCACAGCTCATAGGATCACTAGAGGGAAAAACTCTGAAGCAGGTTGCAGCAAGAAGTGACATTAGAGAACAAAGGCTAGGATAGAAAACTAATTAGACATAGGAACTCAAGCATTATGAACTGAGGATGTTAGTGTAGAGACAAATAGCATCAGTAATAGCCCTGAGGGTCTTGTATTTGCAAGTGGAGTTTCCAAAATGTGTAGCAGAAAAAGCAATGGATTAGAGTTAGAAAGGTCTCTGTCCTAGGCCTGACTCCATCACTTACTGGTGGTAAGGTCTGGACACAATCTCTCAGTCCTCAATTTTCCATCTATGCAGTGGTAAAAATGACTTGTCTGAATGCTTAATACATTTAATTTTGGGTATATGGATGTGATATAATACCAAAAACCTTTGTAAATAAGTGTAAAAATGTGGCATTTTATTTCATTACCAAAATTACTCTTAATCATCTAGTGCATTTTAAATTAACTACATTGTTTTAATAAAGTCTGTAGTCCTTTTCTTTTTCCTATCAATATTTTCTCCATAGGTCATCTCATTCAGTCCCATGGGTTTAAATATTCGCTATTTGTAATTGACTCAAAAATTGGTCATCATTATCCTGTCTTTCTAAACATCATGGCCAACTACCTACTTAACATCTTCACTTCTAGATACTCTAAAATGTAATCAGCTTAAAACAAAACTCTTAATTGCACCTTTAACCCAGTTCTTCCTCTTGGCTTTCCCATTGACTTAATAGCAATACCACACTTTGTTGTTCAAACTAATAATCCAGGAGTCATCCTTGATTTCTCTCTGAAGCACATACTCTGTGTACAATCTGTTAGCAACACTTGTTAGCTCCATGTGCAAAAGTTATTTTGAGTCCATCAGCTTCTGTCCATTTCCATTGTTACTACCCTAGCCCAAGTCAGCATCATTTTTCACAAACACTACTGTCATAGCCTCCAAAATGCTGTCTCAGTCCCTCAATCCTTTCTGATTTAGCAGCTTGAGTGATCTTTTATAAACATAAATTAGATCATGTCACACTTCTGCCTAACCCCAAGTTTTCTAACACACTTAGATAAATTCCATTTTTTTTTTACTCTGGCTCAGAAGGCCTTATGCACCCTGGCTTTTACTTACTTCCCCAGCCTCATTTCCTATCACCTCACTCCAATTAGGTGCCATTCACACTGGCTTTCTTTCTCTTTTTCAAACACAATGTGCAGGATTATTCTGATTGGCCAGCCTGAGTGACATATCCACTTCTGTGGAGGGAAGATGAGGCCAAGCAATTAACAGAGCCACCCAAATCAGATGGAATGGGAGAAACAAGAAACAATTATTAAAGAAGGGATATAAGCCCCATACTTAAAACACCAGATGTCTATTGCAGTGCTAGTCTGCTGGATTTTTCATAATTACTATAACTTGTACCAACAAATACTACTTAAATATTCCAGTAAAATGGATCCAATAAAAATCTACCTGGTTAAAATTACGTTTTGATTCAAAATCAGCAAACACAGACACAGACAACATAAGCTTCTAATTAGGTATGTAAGTGGGCTAATACAGTCCTGTGGAGTTAGAGTACTTAGTTATGTCAAAGGACCATCTAATTATTGTTGACCAGTAAAACATGTCTGTTTCCTTTCGGATTAATCTTTGTGAAAAGTTGCCAGGATCACAGTCCTGTAGTTCTGGAACACGAAAAGAAGTGTCAGAGTTGTTTATAGCACTTGAGCTTTCAAATCCTTTTAATGGCTATTTCAAGGGATTTAGCTACTTGTTCCTTGACTTTTACTATTTGATTATTAATCTTTTTATGATTCATATGGGCTGCCCTAAGGATTAGATATCCCTAAATTTCACCAACAAGATTATTTTCTTTAAATGAAAATTGCCACGAATCTTTCTTTTCATAGAAAGCTACATTCATGGCTTGAATATCAAACATTTGAAATCCAAGTAAGTAATACATAGGAAAAGCTACTAATGAAAAGTGTTATTTTTTTAAATGATAAATTCAAAGATCAAAATAAAATGATTATTCATTGTACTTTACAAATAGCCCATCTTTTTACCAAAAAAAAAAAATTCCTTTCATCTTCACAACTAAATTGACTAAAAGGCATGGTTTCCTAGCAACATTCATTGTGTTTATGACCTTTCCTCCAATCTGAGCACACAGATGTGATTCTGAAGCTAATAAATATACATCATCCGACCTAGACTATTCCACTTTCCCTTGAGCAGGTTGAGAGAAATAGCCAACCACAGATGAGAGCTAAGAAAATAAACATATATTCAAAACAGTTCTGAACATTTTCATATGAATGAGTTTATTTAACTGAGGTTAATATATCAAAGTATAATCGAGTACTATTTTATTGTGGCACTCAGACATAGAGTTAGAATGCAACATTTTTAGAACAATTTATGATATAACGGAGAGGTTTCCCTGATATTAAAAACAATTATGTCTATACTCCATTTATAAATATATGCATCTATAACTTTCTATAACTTAGAATTATAAATGATTTGCAGTCTTTTGAGAATGTATATGTTTGTGCATTATTAGGTTTGGAAAATTTTTGATAAAAGAATACATTAAATATGTTATAAGCATTCTTCCAAGAAAATTGTACCAAAATAAGACCCATAGCTTCAAAGAAGCAAAAAATTCTAGGTAATACCTCTTATTCATTTTATATTTTATATCTGTGTTATCTTATTACCTGTATCTTCTATAGAAAACCAGGGATAGCAACGACATATAGAAAAAGTACTGACGTCTTTGTAACTTTGGTATATGTCAATCTCTATGAAATAAACACTCTACAGCAGAAACAAGTCAAGAAGCACTGTATAGTCTTTTGAAGAGAAAACGGCCTTCACTGCTGGCTAATTCACCATGAGAGCAGGAGTTAAATGACATTGAGCCATTGGTGCATTTTCTTTGGCATTATCTAATGAATCCCTCCAAATTTATATGTTTTGTATATCTCCACCGCAGATGCAGGGTTTAGTGAGTTTTGCTTATGCAAAATGAAAATAATTACAGGGAAGCTTTTAAGCCAGATGTTGAAAATTGCTAGAGACGTGTTTGGGTCAGCATGTTTGACAGAGTTTACACAAGTGGCTACTCTAACTGGCAATTGACTGCCTAGTGGACAATTAGTAATATATCTTCCTTGTTTTCTAAGTATATATTTATTTCATTTTAAATAATTGTGTCTGAGGTTAAGATGGCAATAAGAGTGATAAATACTGTACCTTAAATCTCTTAATAGGTATGATAAGTACAGTTTTGCCAAAACAGTAACTGTTTAAAAAAGAAACACTTTATTTATTCTGACATCCATATAAGATTTGTTTTGTTTACAAGTCAGAAGGATGATTTTTCTAACTGCCAAATCTTTGATCTTAATGTAAGAGTTAAGATTCCAGCTGTGTTCTTTACGATTCTCATTTTCATTGTCAACAGTAATGAAAAGTCTATGCGTAGGACACAGCTGAGGGTTGTTTTCTTTCTTTCTTCTCTTAAAAAAAAATTTGTTATGATCAACTTAGAGTCAGCTCAATTTCTCTTTGATCATAAAGTCCTTAGTTAATAGGTGAATAAATTATTGTTAGGCTTGTTAGTAGTTATGGTTAGCAAAGTCATCCTAGAATTAAAGGTTATAATTTTAGAAACATAATTAGGTAATGAACTTTTCTGGGTTATTTTACTGGTCCCTTACAAATTAATTTCATAATGAAGTTTGTCATTATTAATGATCTGAATAATCTCTTTCATTCTTTTCAGGCCCCAAACATCCTGTGGGATTTCAACCATCAAAATTGGAAAGGTTAGTTAATTGACTTTTATTCAGAAAACCAAAGAGGAAAGAGTACTTGGCTGCCTGATTTGTCAGTGCTATGTTTTCATATTCAGATGGCCTACACAGTGTGTCATGTGCGTCCGTGTGAAGAGACCACCAAATAGGTTTTGTGTGAGCAATAAAGCTTTTTAATCACCTGGGTGCAGGCGGGCTGAGTCCGAAAAGAGAGTCAGTGAAGGGAGATAAGGGTGGGGCCGTTTTATAGGATTGGGTAGGTAACGGAAAATTACAGTCAAAGGGGGGTTCTCTGGCAGGCAGGAGTGGGGATCACAAGGTGCTCAGTGGGGAGCTTTTTGAGCCAGGAAGAGCCAGGAAAAGGAATTTCACAAGATAATGCCATCGCTTAAGGCAAGGACCAGCCATTTTCACTTCTTTTGTGGTGGAATGTCATCAGTTAAGGTGAGGGAGGGCATTTGCACTTCTTTTGTGATTCTTCAGTTACTTCAGGCCATCTGGGCGTATATGTGCAAGTCAGGGGGGATGCGATGGCTTGGCTTGGGCTCAGAGGCCTGAAACAGTGTCTTTCCTTTCCCTCATCTTACTGAGCTCACTTCTCCACTCCAACCACGACCATCAATCACTTATTCTAAGAGAAAGTTGAAGCTCAGTAGAGCTGGAAGTTCAAGCTCAGTAGGGCTCCCATGTGGAACTAAAGAAACCTAAGTTCGGGCCAATTTTTGCTCTTGACCTGGATCTCAGTCTTTTTGTTGTGCCCTGAGTTCCGAGATCCCCCTCAAAGACGACCACCAGAAACCGAAGTCAAAGCCAAGAGGCCGGGATCACTTTATTGCAGGTGCGATCCCGGACCTCTCTCCGTACAGGCGTAGTCAGGAGGGCAAGAGAGAGGTCCCGAGCACAGCTCAAGCCTACTTTTTATAGTAAGGCACAAACAGGTTACAGAAGATTAGAGCATTTTTGCAGTTACAAGATTGGGATTGGTTGACATTTTGAAGTTTGAACATTCGGCAGTTTCTGATTGGCTCCCGCCCTTTTTTAAACTACAAATGTCTAGGGTTTTTTTTTTTTTTAGACAAACTGCTTGCTTAACCATGGGTGGGAGGGGGTGGTTTCGACTGAGCAAGCAGGGGGTACATGACTGGGGGCTGCAAGCACCGGTAATCAGAACAGAACAGAACAGGACAGGAACTTTGACAACGCTTGTCCATACAACGTCTGGAATCTATAGATAACATAACTGGTTAGGTCAGGGGTCGATCTTTAACCAGGCCCAGGGTGCTGCCCGGGCTGTCTGCCTGTGGATTTCATTTCTGCCTTTTAGTCTTTTCACTTTTTACTTATAAATCTGAAGAATTGAACAACATAGTTTCCTAAATTCCTTCTAGTTCAAAAATATTACAACCTTTAGAGTAAAATAAAATTTCCTTTTCTTAATGATGAACAGTTTACCATCTCAGTAAACTTTAAGGGATTTCTTTTTAAGCTTAATTCCTTTTCTCCTCTTACCTATTCATGCAAAGGCCTGCACACTCTAGCTCTGGCTTCTCCAGTTTTACCAATTATCATGAAAATGTCACTCATGCAGTCTATGCTTCTGACCTATATCACTTCTCACTCCTCCTAGAACATGCCAGAGAAGCTATTGTATATGGAAACAGCAGGTGTTTTTGAAGAAAAATAAAATAAACAATAAACAATAAAAAATCTAGCTCTTGACTAGGCACAGTGGCTCACACCTGTAATCCCAGCAATTTGGGAGGCAGAGGTAGGTGGATCACCTGAGGTCAAGAGTTTGAGACCAGCCTGGCCAATGTGGTGAAACCCCATCTCTACTACAAATACAAAAATCAGGTGTGGTGGCGTGTGCCAGTAACCCCAGCTACTCTGGAGGCTGGGGCAGGAGAATCACTTGAACCTAGGAGGCAGAGGTTGCAGTGAGCCAAGATTGTGCCATTGCACTGGGTGACAAGAGCAAAATTCCATTAAAACAAAAATCTAGCTCTTTTACTTGCAACTTTGGGAACTTGAATAAATGTATTTACCTCTCTGAGCCTAAAATTCTGAATCTTTTACTTATAACTTTGGAAACTTGAGTGAATGACTTAACATCTCTGAGCCTCCATTTCTGCATCTATAAAATAGAAATATTAGCAGTTGTGCAGATTTAATAAATGAGAGGACATTTATAACATACATATGACATATATAACACTAAATAATAGCTATTATTGTTATTTGATATGTGGTAGTTATTATTATTCTATACTTTATTATTAGTAGTATTAGTATTAAAGTATAGTATTATTATTCCATACTTTATTACTTCTTCTCCATTTCTCCCAAATCTTCAGCTAGAAAAAAAAAATTTATTCTTTAAGATTTATTTCAAATGTCATCTGTTCAGGTACATTTCTTGACTTCTTCCAGCTTAGTTTGTGGAATATCTACATTTCCACATTTTAAAAACAATTACCTGGTGTAGTATTTATGTTTCAGAGTTTCAATTTTATCTATTTATTTTTCTCACAACTAGACCTTAGAGTTTCTGATGTTATATTGGTACCTTAGCATTTTTGTGCCCTGCTTAGCTCAGTGCCTTGCATATAGGAGGGCCTCATTAAGTGTAAATGTTTGATTGAAAAAATTCTTAATGAATAAAGAATTGTGTTCTTTATACTGTATTCCTAGTATTCCTCCATCTGGAGAAATTACCTTCTATAGCGAGCCCAAAATACACCCTAAAATACGGAATTCTTCCTTTCCTATGTCGGTAGAAACTAAAGGAATTCTAGCTCACCAAATTTGCATCAAGTAGTTCAGCAAGTTTGCATCAAGTAGTCCAGCTTCCTATTGATTCCCTGTAATAATGTTAATCAGTTCCAGTTTCTTTATTCCTGTGACCTAGTACTCATCTTAAACTTCAATTCCAATGGTTAAGTGCCTGCACTATTTTAGCTAAGATGTAGCCTAAGATCTCATATTGATAACCTGCATTATAGTGCAGTGCTTCCATTTCTAAAGCTCTGTTTGATTGTCTTTATTCTAACTTGGAATGGCATCCCAGCAACTCTAGAATTTCAGCCCAGTTTCTAGGTCCTATCTGCCTATAGATATTTTTGTACATTACTTATGCCTGAATTTCTGCCCTGTACTCTTTTTGTCTGGCAGAACCTTACTGTAAATGTGGCTGTTCAACTGTACTGCCACATTTATCTCCAGACGTCTTATCAGCTCCTAGAATTCAGTTTGTTTCCAATAACCTGTTTTATCTCAATAAATATGTTTGGTTTCCAGTCAAGAGTTCCTGGACTGATTGTTTCCCTGGTTCTTCTACTACCTCTCCTAGTTCAGTCAATTCTGCTTTTTGAAATGTCTTTCTTAGGCATTTTCACACATCCTATCTTTCTTCATTCACTTTTTTCTTCCAATTTAAGGCCACTTTGGTCAGGAAACGTTCTTTTTCTTCCATTTCATACCCGAGTCAAAAGAGATGGTAATAATGGCTGCTAAATACCTACTGAAACATCGAAAGTGAAATTAAACATACGGGTGAATCCTATCTCTTGCTATCTATTTAAATGCTTGTAGATGTGCTAAGAAGTCCCTTCTTGAATTTCCAGAGGTAGTTTATCTTTACAGTTCTCAATTAAACCCACTTTTTATTAAAGATTAGAAGAAGACTTTATCTAAATTCCAAGTACATTCTTGTTTATCTCAAACTCATCAAGATCAATCTAAAAATGAATAGTTGTATCATTTTATGACAGATATATCAGTCCTCTAATCTCTAGATGCCAGACTGAGATCTCCTCATTAGTAACTCTTGGAAAGATTAGGCAAATAGCTTTTGGCTTCTTCTACTAGGAGAGGAGAAACCATTGACAATTATTTTTTCCTTGGTAATTTTTCATTCACTCCTGGATGAAGACCAACTGCAATAGGTGTGCCCAGAAAGTTATTAAGTAAATGAAGATACTTATGGTTAAAAACAAGATGCGGAAAAGAAGAGTACAGTATAAGTGATGAGGTCAAATTGCTGGAGTAGGGAGAATAAAGACATTCTGTGTAGGAAAACCTAGCAAAATAAATGAGACATGAGATACTGCTTTGGAATGTGAAGACAATAGTTACCATTCACATCACCTATTTGAAGGGGGCAAAAGCAGCAACAAGGAACTGTCTTGGTTTGGAGTATTTAGCCATCTTATCAGGAACTCCTGCTTAGACATTCTGACACTTGGGAACTTGATTTAAATTCATCATGTACTTGAGCCATAGCTATTTTACTTATTATTGCATATTTAGCTCAGCACCATATAGAGACAGTTTTTGAGGCTCTTCAAATGATAATGTGAATTATTTAAAGTTGCTAGGGAATGTTCTTTGGTTTCTGCAAAGTCAGACCATTAAATTACTTTTGCAAAAATATTTAGTGAAAGATATTTCACCTAACCTTGAATAATTAAAGAATTTAATTAGGTGTATAACAAACTCAAAATAGATTTATTGATCCTAGCCTCCAAAAACCAATTTTGTGTTTGTTATTTATTTAAGTCATGTTATGGGTCCACAGAGAGTAGGAATGAGGTATTCCACCATTTTACTTGTACCTACATGGGCATGTGTCTTTATGGCAGAATGATTTATATTCCTTTGGGTATATTCCTAATAATATGATTGCTAGGTTGAATGGTAATTCTGTTTTAATTTTTTGAGAAATTTTGACTTTTTAATCGCCATTCTGACTGCTGTGAGAGGCATTTCATTGTGGTTTTGATTTGCATTTCTCTAATGATTAGTGATATTTGAGCATTTTCTCATATGCTTATTGGCTGTGCATATGTCTTCTTTTGAAATGTGTCTGTTCATACCCTTTGTCCCATGTTTTAATGTGGTTTTTTGACTTTTGCTTGTAAATTTAAGTTCCTTATAGATTCTGGATATTAGACCTTTGTCGGACACATAGTTTGCAAATGTTTTCTCCCGTTCTGTAGGTGGTCTCTTTACTTTGCTGATAGTTTTTTGTTTGTTTGTTTGTTTGTTTTACTGTGCAGAAGTTCTTCAGTTGAATTAGGTCCCATTTTTCCATTTTTGTTTTTGTGATTATTTTTATGGGCCAAACTGCAGACATACTTGTTCTAGTAAGTTCCAGATGTTCATTTCTAAGTGGCTGTGGAACATCTCCATTTGGATACCCCCAACACCTCTAATTATATATGGCCAGAATTCCATTTTTATTTTCCATCCCACACATTTTCCCTACTCTTTTGTTCCCCATTTATCTTAATGGAATCACCTTATTCAAGATATTAAAGCTCAGAATATAGTATGATCCATCAGTGATGAAATATCTTTCATGGCTATTTTTACCTATTTTTAGACAATGAGAACACTGTCTATTATATTAAGCTCTTACTTCCTCATATTAACACAATTGCATTTTCCTATCAGCATGTCCCTGGTTCAACTCATCTTTCACCTTGCTGTGATATTAAACTTCCTAAAGCACAGCTCTAATCAATTCACTGTACTGTTCAAAGACCTTCAACATCTCTCCAGAGTAGGTAACTTTTGAGAATGTGCTTGGAAGATGATGTTCCCTTAGAGAAGGTGAGAGCATACCAGTATAAACATGAGTAGAACTTTAAAAGAACTAGTATATAGTCTGATGTCCCTAGAGAGTAGACGAGAAAGGGAGAAAGAGAGATGTTTTTGTACTTCGTATCTATGTGTCCAATCTAGCTCAAATGCCACCGTCTCCAAAACATTTTCTCTGGTGCTACAAGTGGAAATTGTTCCTTCCTCCAAATACAACCTGGATCCCTGTACACCCTGCATTGTATTAAAGGTATTTGTGTACATGTTTTATGTCCATCATGGTGCAATAATGTATCTGTATGGGGAGTGTGTGTCAGGTTCATGTTATTCATCCCCCAAAGCTCTTTTTTAAATGAAAAACTAAAATATGCAGTCATTATGAATAATGGAATGAACAACAGCTATTCTTGTGGGAAAGAAAATAATAAATATGAGTCTGTCCTAAGATAGAACTGTTACTTTTAAAAATTTCAAAATATTTTAAGCAAAATTACAAAAAAATGTAAAAATTATATAGAAGAAAACTTTACAGAAGTCATACATTTCAGTAATAAAACCATTAGAAGCTTTTTAGGTTTCCACTGGTCATCATCTATTACATGATTGTTGAATGAACTGTAAAGGAATTAAACTCAGATTAGAAAAATGAAACAGTTCTGAATACTGAATTCAATCTAATGTAATAATGATTATCATTATGTACAAAGTATGAAATTTTATCCTTTTACATTACTTGTCATTCCATTTTTGCATTTGGGTTTGCCCAATGTAATAAGTTGGTTTCAGTTTTTGAATTGCTTTATAATAGAATGTTCTTGCTGTGTTAAAATAGTTCTCTCATTATGTTGTGGAGTAATTCAGTGTCAGGGATCTTGACTGGGAATATGAAGGTATAACCTATCTTGCTAACCGAAGGATCAACCTTTGGTTAGCTCAGACTGGACTATCCATACTGCAGGAAATTGTGCTTTAATGTTTATCAACAACACTGCAGCATATATTCTGCTGAAAGCACATGTTCTCCTTTATTGTTTTTTTGGTTGATTCAATCTCTCTGTCTAATTTTACTTTACATTCAGGCTGCATCACATTAGGAATATAATATAATGACTTAACCACATGTTCTTTCTTGAGAGAAAGTAGCTCTGATTTTGAGTGCTACTTGGCTTTATATAGTCAGTTTAACAAAGTGAAAGCTGCCAAGAACAGCTAAAGAAATCGAGATGGGAAACCTAGATAGCATACATATCCTGCTGCCTTCTCAAGTGACCGAACATGTATGAAAATGCTGTACAAATTTTAAATAACCATCTCAATGTATTCCATAAAATAAGCATAAACTTTCTCCTGAATCAAGTGAAATGGTGGGATAGTGGAACAAGCACTTGACTAACAATTGTTAAGATCTAGGTCTGTGGGCATTTTCTATAACAAATTATGTACCCTGGGAAATATACTCACCATCTAAAAGCATTATTATATTCAACATCTCTTTTTAACTTTTGGTCAGCTTCCTTTTCTCCTTCTTTTGGTACAACATTCTGACTTTCCTTGAGGAATTTCTCCTCCCCTGAGTCCATGGGTTTAGGTGGAGCTGACTACACTTCCTTTGAACAGTTGATGGACTTGGGACCCAGTCTGGTCATCTAATCTCAATGACTTTTTAGCCCAGAATTACAGCTGGCATTATTGAAAAAACGATATTTTATGTTCGGAGTTGATAGAAATTATGTTTACTCATTGTGGGTATACCTACATTAGAACAAAGCAAACAGAACAGATGAGGCATGATAAGTCAGCTGAGTGCCCTGAGGTTGCCATCTGATGCACAGTTGTGACTGGGAAACATGCTTTGTACTTTCCAGTAGGTAAATTAATAAATTATATTTTATGTTTAACATATTTCAAATGTCTGGAGTTAGACTTTTGCTTTCCTCAAATGTTAAATAAGAATAATACTGCATTCTATTAATAATATAATAGTGCAGAATTTTTGAAGTAGTTATAAAAAATAGTTAAACAAATAAATAAAAAAATAAAAATAAGCAAAACAGTGTTATCATAGCATTTAGCATAAAACCTGGCACATTCTTAGGGATATAAATGAATATATCTTTAATGTTTAGTAAAGTTTAAGGCATCAGTTAAATAAAAACTAATATCAAAAATAATTTGATCTTCCAGGGTGATTTTATTGTTATCCATACACTGGGATATAATTGCTTTCAAATTTAAGTTAAAAGTAGCAGTTTTCTTTCATTGTAATAATGGTAAATTAGGCGCTGCCTCTTGAATTAGATGATCTCTTTAAGAGGGTGGACATATCTTCAGGGTAGACTATTATGAAGTTAGGCATTTCTATAAGTTATAATTTTTTATTAAAGCATTGAGAAAATGTGAATTTTGTTCATAATTTTCCATATCTAAAAAGCCAAAAAGGCAGCACTAAGTCTTCCCTTCTTTTACATACGTTTTTTTTTAAAAACTACCTTTTAATCTCTCCTTATTGTACAGTCTAGATTCTGGAAGTACTAGAGTGCACAATAGGTTTTTGTTTGATTAATTTCAAATCACTTTATAATCCAATAAAATTTGGCTCCTATTTTCACCACTACAGTGAATTTGTTGCCAAGTTGCCCAGTGACCTTCTATTTACAAAATTAAATGAGCAGTTTTAATCTTCATTGGAACAGAACTTTTTGCTTCACCTGACATGTTTCTTAAATTTATTGGTGTCTCTTGCTCCCTTGCTGCTTTTGAAGAGTCAGGCAGCCATGTTGGGGAATCCAGTGGAGCTAAGAACTATGAATGGCCTCCTGAAACCAAGGCCAGAAAGAAAGCTTATGAGCAAATGTGTCTATGTATAAAAATTAAGTATTCAGTAAAAGTGAAGCCACAAATCAACAGGGGTCATAGATTATTGAGTATATAATATTTAGTGCATGAAAAAAGCATAACCAGATCCCTTATCAACATCATATACAAAGGTCAACTTGGATACATTAAAAATCTATATGTGTTATAAAACATCGAAGAGAGAAATAAAAAGCATCTAAATAAATGCACAGATGTTCCATGTTTAGAGATGGATGATTCAATATTGTTAAGATGACAGTTTCTCCAAACTCAGTCTACAAAATCAATACAATTTAATCAAAATCTTGGTAAGCTAGTTTGTAGATTTCAACAAGCTGACTCTAAAATTTATATGAGAAAGCAAAAGGCCTAGAGTAGCCAACACAATAATGAAGGAAAACAGAGTTGGAGGATTCACATCACCGAATTTCAAGATTTACTACAAAGCTACAGAAATCTAGAAATCTACCATCTGGTGGATGAATGAGCACAAGGATCAATGAAACAGAATAGGGAACCAAAAAATAGCCCCACACAAATGCAGTCAACTGATATTTAGCAAAGATTCAAAGGCATAATCTTTTCAACAAATTGGATAAGCAAAAAATGACCCTAGAAAGGGACTTACACATTTTTACAAAAATTAAATTACAATAAACATAGACTTATATGTAAAACACAAAAGTATAAAACTTCCAGAAGAAAATTTAAAAAAATAAATGTGTGTGTGTGTGTGTGTGTGTGTGTGTGTGTGTGTGTGTGTATATATAACCTTTTGGCTGGTAATGAACTTGTAGATGAAACACCAAAAACATGATCCATTAAAGAAAAAATACATGTCGAACTTTAGTAAATTAAAAACCCCTGCTTTCTGAAGAATACTGTCAAGAAAATGAAAAGATAAGTCATGAACTGGGAAAGAAAAAATATTTGTCAAACACATATCTGATAGAGGATTTGTATCCATAATATACAAAGATTTCTTGAAACTCAAGAATAAGAAAAACAACCCAATTTAAAAAGGGGTAAAATATTTGAACAAACACTTCACTAAGAAGATATACAGATGGAAAATAAGGATATAAAAATATTTTCAACATAATTTGTCTTTAGGGAAATGCATATTAAAACAAGACACAACTACACAGGCATTAGAATGGCTAAAATCCAAATAAGACTGACAATAGCAATTGCTAGCAAAGATGCTAGGTAATGGAAATTCATTCATTGCTGGTGGGAGTACAAACTGGTAGCCTGGAAGACAATCTGATGGCTTGTTACAAAGCAAAACACTGACTTACCATATAATTGAGCAATTGCTGAATTTGCTTTGAAAAAGCTGTCCACACAAAAAAACAGTTCAGTTTAAAAACAATCACCAAAAACTGGAGCCAAACTTCCTTCAGCAGATAAATGGTTAAAATAACTGTGACACATTCACACAATGGAAAACTACTCAGCAATAGAAGGAATGAGCTATCAAACCATGCAAACATACATATAAATCTTAGGTGCTTACTGAAAAGTGAAAGAAGCCAGTCTGAAAAGGCTCTTTCCTGCATGATTCTATTTAGTTGGTATTCTGAAAAAGCAAAATATAGAGATGGCAAACTGGTCTGTTGTTGTCCAAGTTTGGGAATGGGTGGTAGGGTTGGGGGAGATGGTGGATGGTTTGGGGATGAAACTATTCCACCTCAGATCATCAGGCATTAGTTAGAATCTCGTAAGGAGCAAGCATCCTAGATCCCTACATGAACGGTTCACAATAGGGTTCCTGTTTCTTTGAGAATCTAATGCTACGGCTGATCTGACAGGAGGTGGAGATCAGGTGGTAGTCCCACCCCAGGGGTGTCTAACAGACCACGGACAGTTACAGGTTCTCTGCCAGGGTGTTGGGGACCCCTGATATAGGAATTCTTTGTATTATTTTCATAATTTTTCTGTAAATTTAAAACAATTCTAAACATTTTAGTTTATTAAAGATCTACATCTGAAAGGCAAAATTATGTGTGTGTTGTGTGCATATTTATATTTTAGACCCAAGATTAGAAAATAACTTAAAAAAAAAAAAAACTTCCAAAGCACAACCATAGGGGGGAAAAAGAGATTAATTTTATTAAACCAATATTTAGGTTTTTTGTCAATGAAGGCAATTTTGGTCAAAGTTAGATACAGAAGACAAAATAAGAGAAGGTATGTTTGTAAAGCATAACATTTACAAAGGGATAATATATAATAAAAAGGATTTCTTACAA
Source organism: Piliocolobus tephrosceles (assembly GCF_002776525.5). NCBI lineage: Eukaryota > Metazoa > Chordata > Mammalia > Primates > Cercopithecidae > Piliocolobus > Piliocolobus tephrosceles. The sequence continues at coordinate 117,160,590 of NC_045439.1, forward strand.
ATCAACCAGAAAGAGACAGCAGCTATAATAGAAGAGTTGGCAAAGACCATGACCAGGCAATTTGCAAAAAAGAAAACCCCCAAATCCAACACTCACATAAAAAATGTTCAAAACCATGAATAATAAAATAAACACAAATTTAAATTATAACATGTTATTTCCTAAAGAAACGACTAACAAACTGGAAAGCTGGATGATACAAACATTGGTGCTCATGAAACTAGAGTACATTCAGTGGAGATTGCTGATCTATTTTAGTCAAATATAGAAGATTAATATCCTATAATTCTGAATTTTTGCTCCAAAGTATGTATCCCAAAGAAATCACGCACATGCCCATGCATCCTTAGACAAATAATTATGTTTTTCTTTTTGAAGATGTTACTGTAGCACCATTTGCATGGTCGAAAGTAGGAGATAACTTGGGTCTGCATCGTAGGAGACTGACATCATTGGGAGAATTAAAATGTGTTGGAAGAATGTGAGTAGAACAATGTAGATAGAGCTTAAAAACAGAGTGTTTGATGAAAAACCAGCAAAGAAACAACAACAACAACAACAACAACAAAATCAAAAACAGAATGAGGTACACAACTCTGTGTTCTTTACTTGATTTAAAAATATCTAGCAAGCAATATTCATTTAGCATGAACACATACAAACTAAACACACCAATAAAAACAAGAGATGTGTCCTGTATGCATCAGTAATGATAAGGTACCATTAATTAAGAAAGGTAATAACTCAAAATAGTGAAACTTAATGAGCCACAGGGACATGTGAGTAGAAGTCATTATTTTAGAGGGAAAAACTAGTCTATACTTGGTTAAGCAAAGCATAAACTGAGTATATGGTTAATATAGTTTCATTTTTAAATTTCAGTAGAAATTTTAAAAATGTCAGTGAAACTTAATACTATCTGGACTTTTGAAATATTCTTATTGATCATCCTTATCAATATGAAATAGGCTAATTAACTTACAAGAGTTTGAGTAGGGAGATAAAAGCAAGCTTATTTTTCATCCCTGTCTTTGTAAGTTATATATAGAAACAAAAAAGTCTTGGGCTTATGAAGGGAATGCAAGTTGCAGATAAATGGAAAAAAAAAAAGATTAAGACAAAGGAATGTTAAGGATGTAGATGTTCAATAGCCTAATTATACAGTGACCTAACCAAGTAGAGGATTTGATGTGAACATAAAAGCCACTAATATGATGAGCCATCCTCACAAAGACAAAGACACAGCAAATTCATTAGGTGAATACTTTCTTCTGGTGTTTTCTTAACAAATTTTTCAAAAATATCATTACGTTTCCAGTTTTAAGAATGATTTGTCATTGTAAGTTATCTTTTTGGTAATTATTGTTGCTTTGTAAATGACCACTTGCATAGACAAATTGTTGTTTATGTTAGACCAGCAACCAAGAAGTTTGATGTAATTTAATTTATTAGCTACTTTTTCAGTAGATGTTTGCTAAATAACAAAACTACTTCTAATAATTACCTCAGTCCTGCTTGCTGCCCTTTTCCCAACAAAATAAATATAACTTATTCTCTATCCAGCTAGGGGGATCAAGATATACAAGACCTTTGATCATCTATCCAGTGCTTGCCTACTTCTAGTCTAGGGTTTCTCAACCTTGACACAATGGATAGTTTGGGCTACCTAATACTTTGTTGTAGGGGACTGTCCTACACATTATAGGATTTTAGTAGCATCCCTGGCCTTTACCCACTAGAAGCCAGTGACAAATCCTCCACTTCTGGTTGTGACCAAAAAAGTCTCTAGGCCTTGCCAAATGTCTCCTGGGAGGCCATATCGCACCTGAGAATCACTGCTTTTAGACTTGTATTTCACACTTACTCTTGTTTTACTGCTGCCTTAAAAATGATCATAATTTAGTACCTTAAAACAACACTAAATTGTAATCTCAGGAGTTCAAAATGGCGAGGCTAGTTTTTCTGCTTCTGGTTTCACAAGGATGAAAACAAGGTCTTGTCTAGTTGGCTCTTATCAGAAGGGTCTGAAGGGAATCAGCTTCCAAGCTCAATCAAATTGTTGGCTGACTCCAATTCCTTACATCTGTAGAAATGAGGTCCTCATTTTCTTGCTGGCCTTCAGCTGGGGGTCAGTTGTAACTTCCAGAAGGCATCTACATGGCTTATTCCTGTCCCCCTTTCATTTTCAAAGCTATTTACAGTGGGTCAATTCCTTCTCATGCTTCAAATCATTCTAACTTCTGCTTCATTCTTCTCTCTTGGCTGCATCTTTCTTAATCCAGCTGGAGAAATTTCCCTGCTTTTAATGGTTCAGACAATTAGATTTGGCCACCCAGGTAACCCAGTACATGTTCTTTATTTTCAGAAATGTAATTACTTCTGCAAAGTCTATTTGAGTAGCACTTAAATTCATACCGGATTGAATAATCAAGGTATACAGTTTTGGGAGGACATCTTAAGAATACAGCCCATCCCAACTCCCCACCTTAAATACTAAAATTCAGTCAACTGAATGATCTACAGTGATATGAACATGTTTCCTCAAGCTTCTGAGTTGCCATACCTTCTGGTCCAAGGCCCTATCTTTGCTTGACTCATCTTTAAATGTTTTGCTAAGATAAAGGCTTCAGGAAGCCTCTTCTGACCATATCATTAGGTGATGATCCTATGCATATCCAGAGAATTCTGTTCTTACCTGAATCATAGCACTTGACTCATTACACTGAACTTAACTACTTAATTAGAACATGGTGGAAATTCAATAAATGGTTGTTGAGTGAATAAAAAGAGCCTATCTACATGAATTTTTGCCAGAAATGCAGAGCATTTAAAGAATAAACTGAATATTTAAAAATTTCTATGCATTTTAAAGATTATTTCAGTACTTTTACCTATTAACAAGTATCATAAGTTTTATTTACTTTAATCTAAAACTATTGTTAATATGCATTTTATCCCCATATATGAAACGTGAAGAATCTAAAGCTATTTTGAATCTATCTAGGCCTCAAGATTTAGGCCATTAGATTTGGACAGTCTAGCCTTTCACACCTTCTATTGACAACTATAGATCTTGTCTTTATTTTTCTGGGTGACCTTTAACCATAAAGGTTATTTAATTGAAATCAGACTCTTCTCTATCTGCTTCACTTTGGTGCAACCTGAAACTGCAACTGAAAGGCAATATTGTTTTAGTAGTGTATTCCAACTCTGTTGATTGTTTGGTTTGTATTTTAAAACTGTAATAGTGGAACAAGTTTAAGCATGCATTTCTGCAGAAGACTTGTCCTCAAAGGACCAATTTTAAAAATTCTTCTGAATACTTACTATAAAGAATTGTAATATGTAGAACAATTAATACTTAATAAATTGTTTTCCCTTTCTTTGTTTTCCTTTCTTCCCTCTTGTTATTCCTTTTCCTTCCCTTCCTAAACAACAAAGTCCAAAAGCCATTAGGTAGGGCTGAACGGTGAAGAACTGGGGGCTGATCAGTATAGGGCATCTAGATCAAGGTAGTGACCCTACAGGGTGCAAATCACAGTGACATGTCAGAGCCCAATCAGAGGGGGGAGGATGTCCATACAACACACTAGCCTAGCACAAGGTGTTGGTGCCATCTTTGCTGCTGTAAATAGACAAATCGGGTTTACAATAATTGCAGTGAAATAAATAAGTCATACAGAAGCAACTCACAAGTTTAGTAATCTGAGACAGTGAGTTAAATAGTTTCATTTGCTTGATAATTGAGAAACATTTGTAGATGTATCCAAGCCTTGAGTCCTCCCAGAACAAAGTCCCTAAATTGTTTTCTAACTCTACATGGTGACCACTTGCCTGAGAAAACACTTAGCCCAAGGCAGGTCTGAAAGAACTGCCTACGTTGGCATTACCCTGGAGAGGACTTTAAGTATCATTCGACTTACCTAACATGAAAAAAAATTATGCCACTTGTTCCACCAAGACATTCAAAATTTCTTCTCCTTCAAGGTTTAATACGTCATCTGGTTACTCCAAAAGTATATTATGCCATAAAACAGAAATAAGGGGCCAGTGTGCCTATTCTAGATAATTCAACAATACATAATTCATATGTCTTCAGATCTACCTAATCTAAAATTTTCTGACCTCATCTCAGAATTTAAATCATTTAAAGAAAGTGTTTATGACAATATCTCAGAATCACTCGGAAGACCTGTAATGTCCTTTTCTGAGTTTCATCTGGAAAACAAGAATATCTCTTGAAGAATTAAAAACATGTGCTTCTCAGAAGAGCTAAGCAGCGTTAATAACATAGAAGACTCTCAACAAGTGGCTGTTACAGTAATTGAAGTAAAATGAACTGAAGCTTTTAAAAACATTTTATTATGAAAGTACAGCTATTTAGCTTATAACAGGAAATAATCATCTTGTGTATCTTATAAAATGGACACTGTTGTTATATTTGTACCTCAAACTTAATCTTGGGAAAGCACAACCAGTTGTAGAAACTTATTCCTCTTCTGATGTATTGTATCATATAATACAAGTTTCCAAAGGTGAAAAGTGGCTTCTTCTTTTATTTATTTATTAATGTTATTATACTGATACTGACATGAATGATACCTTCAAAAACCATACTGTATAAACCAGAGCTTTTGCCTCGTTTGAAAGCCAGATTGTCTTGGTAAAATAAGAACATGCACATAATAAATGGTTTATGCATCCGAAGAAAATAAAAACTTAGTTATTTTAATATCTTAGTTGAATTTGTAAATGTGGCAGTTTTTACTGTACATTTTCAGTCAATAGGAACAACAGGAGATTCTGGAATTGAATTCTACAGAGTGGTATGACAATTACTGTTATATATCTCAGCAATCTTCTAATAAATAATATGAGTCTTGTTTGCATTTATCAGAGTGATCCTTAAGCAAATACCCATGTGAGAAAGCAAGCTTGCATATTTATAAGAGTAAATTTACATATAACTACACATAAAATATTCTGTTCCTTTGTAAAATACTTCTTTATAATTTCCATTAAAATCATCATGTAATTATACCAGAGATACAAACCTAACAAAAATTATGCCAAGCATTATTAGAGGGAGTGCTTTTCAACTGCAAGGGCATCTGTTCTGTGAGAATTTTCTGGTTCAATTTTTGTTACATCCAAAAAATGAGATAAAGACTTTGTCCCTTACAAAGGATTATGTTCAAAAGGTCATCCACAAAAATTATTTTTAAACTGGAGTAAAAAGATTATAATAAATTATTAACATGTATATTATAAACAATAAACAGGGCTATAAAGAAAGATGGAGTTTCTATTTCAGCCTTGGAGTATAAAAAACTGTTATTAGAAACACATAGCATCATTGGTGCTTCTACAACTACTCAGTCGTTCATTTAGGAAGCCTTCTTACTGTGTTTCAACACCTGTGCTAGGCACGGGGGATATGGAGATGAATGCCTGAATTCTTTAGAGTCTATCACCTATAAATTGCATGGACAAAACCAAAAAGTAAATAAATATTTGTTTCACAATATAGAGGGTACTGAGCCCAGTGAATTAGACAAGGAAAGACTGAGTCTTGAAGGATTAATTAGAAGGATCTAAAAAAAAAAAAAAAATAGAGAAGTATATTCTAAGCAGAGGGAAAAATGTGCTAGAAAGTTGCTACAAAGAATAGAATATTATCAGAGAAATATATCAGTTGAACATGTTGGGAACATAGAACCCACAAAAAAAAAGGTATGAGAGAAGCAGATAGAGACGCTATTCTAAGGAGACTGGTGTTTGTTTTGAAGGGTCTGGGACAGTACTAATGTATTTTAATTGGATGAGTGTTATGTTAATGTGTATATTTTGGAGAATTATTCTACAGAGCTATGGTTCTCAAAGTGTGGTCACTGTATCATCAGCATCAGCATCACCTGGAAACTTGCCAGAAGAGAGAATTCTCAGGTGCCACAGACCTACTGTATTATTCACGACTGTTCAGAGGCACAGAACCAATAGGATGTATGTATATATGAGAGAGAGTTTATTAGGGAGAATTGGCTCACACAATTACAGGTGAAGTCCCATGATAGGCTGGCTGCAAGCTGGGGAAGAGAGAGGCTGGTAGTGGCACAGTCCAAGTCTGAAAGGCTGAAAACCATGGTAGCAGAAGTGTACACTTCTGACCGAGGGTCCCTAGAGTTACCGGGAAGCTGCTGGTGCAAGTCCCAGAGTCCAAAGACCAATGAACCTGGGGTGTGATGTCCAAGGGCGGAAGAAGTGGAAGGAAGCATTCAGCATGGGGAAAAAAGGAAGTCAGAAGACTCAGCAAGCAAAGTTATCCCACCTTCTACCTGCTTTGTTCTAGCCACACTAGCAGTTGATTAGATGGTGCCCACCCACATTGAGGGTGGGTCTCCCTCTCTCAGTCCACAACTTGAATATCAATCTCCTCTGGCAACACCCTCATGGACACACCCAGAAACAATACTTTATCAGGCATTTAAGCATCCTTCAATCAAGTTGACATCTAATGTTAACCATCTCATTCACCTTTGACACAGCAATCCATGTTTTAGCAAGTCCTTCACGTGATCTCATTCACTCTCTAGTCTGAAAACCGCTAGTGTAGAGAACAGAATGGTGAGGGCTGTTTCAGCAGGAATATTTTCAGCTACTGGAAATTAAAAATATGATCAATAATAGCTTAAACAAGAAAGGGGTTTGTTTGCATTTAACAAGCAGCATTCCCAAGAACGGCAGTCCAGGGACGGCATGGTGGCCAGACAATGCCACTAACAACATAGTCTCCTTCTACTAAAACCTTGCTATTTCATTGTTATCAGGAGGGGTTGCTCTCAAAATTATGCAGTGGGTTCCGATTCTGGGATCTAGGACTGCCATGTTCACAGAAAAGGAAGCTGGGAAAGGGTTTTCTCTCCTGTGGCTTTGTTTTTATTTTATGACAATGTAACAAAAGTGGAAGCCTCTTAATACACTTCTGCCCACATCTGATTGGTAAGAACCATATTTAGTGCTTCTCTAGCTACAAAGTTGCAAGTTTGGTAAAAGGAAAATGGCTATTTGTTAGTAAGCTCTCCTATAAAAAGTTCTCAATTAGTGGGTATACACGTTTTTCTAAGCTAAATACCTCTATGAAGTATATGCATTTTAAGTTGTCTTTTGTAATAGTGTCTCCGGAATTGGTTCCTTCCGGTGGGTTCTTGGTCTCGCTGACCTCAAGAATGAAGCCTGGACCTTCACGGTGAGTGTTACAGCTCTTAAAGATAGTGTGTCTGGAGTTTGTTCCTTCAGATGTGTCTGGAGTTTCTTCCTTCCTTCCCTTGGGTTCGTGGTCTTGCTGACTTCAGGAGTGAAGCCTCAGACCTTGGCAGTGAGTGTCACAGCTCATAAAGGTGGTGCATCTGGAGTTGTTTGCTCCTCCTGGTGGGTTCATGGTCTTGCTGACTTCAGGAATGAAGCTGCAGACCCTTGTGGTGAGTGTTACAGCTCATAAAGGTAGCGCAGACCCAAAGAGTGAGCAGCAGCAAGATTTATTGGGAAGAACCAAAGACCAAAGCTTCCACAGCATAGAAGGAGACCCAAGAAGGTTGCCGCTGCTGGCTGGGATGGCCAGCTTTATTTGACTCCACCCACATCTTGCTGATTGGTCCATTTTATAGAGTGCTGATTCCTGTATTTTACAGAGTGCTGATTGGGAGTTTTACAATCCTTTAGCTAGACACAGAGTGCTGATTGGTGGGTTTTTACAGAGTGCTGATTGGTGCATTTAAAATCCTTTAGCTAGACACAGAGTGCTGATTGTTGCATTCACAATCCTTTAGCTAGACACAGAGCACTGACTGGTGCATTTTTACAGAGTGCTGATTGGTGCGTTTACAATCCTTAAGCTAGACAGAGAGCACTCATTGGTACATTTTTACAGAGTGCTGATTGGTGCATTTACAATCCTTAAGCTAGACAGAAAAATTCTCCAAGTCCCCACTTGACCCAGAAAGTCCAACTGGCTTCACCTTTCAATAGGAGGGAAGCAAAACTTGAATAGTGAAGCCCTATTCTCCTTGCCAGATCCTTAGTAATTCTTAACTATTAGCCACCTAGTGATGTGAGGATTCTCCTATCAGATTCCTATGAGGGGATATTAGAGATCTCCTGAATATGTCTATGATGACTCATAAAAACACTGTAGACTGTGTGGATTAATTCTCAAAAACCTGAGACGACAACCTACAATTACTATCAGCATCCTAGCAACTCTCTCTGGGGTGATTCATGGAGAACAACCTAATGTAAAAATTCTCCCTTTGTATCACTTTGGTTCTCACTGAAATCTGACAATTTCTTCTAATCAAAACAAGATGTCGTGCTTTTGTCCTGAGAGTAGACAAATGCATGCAACAACAAACACATATTCGAATTAATAATCTTTCTTCATATGCTTCCCTATAGCCTTTTCCATGATCTGAGGTATTGGTTTCAAGTATGAAACAAGTACAATTATCTTCATGTATTAGCTAGCAAAACTCTTGTGATGAAAATGAAAATCATTCACTCCTAGAATCTGACATTTGTAAACTGCTAAACAATTTGCATATTGGTAGAAAGAATCCTAGCTCTTTTTCCCCCCAAATTCCCTATAACGCTTAACATGAGCATTAAGAATCTGAGTTATTGAAGAATCATTGAGAGATCCTAGAAATAAAACCCCAAAGTCCTGTGGGTTCATGCTGAACTCTATCACTGGCTATGATGATGAGTGGGCCCGACTTAGTAATAAAGAACAGAGAAATAAGAGACTGTGAGTAAACACTATTTAATCAAGAAAACAAGCAGCGTCATTCAGTCTCCACTGAACAAATGCAAATACCTTAAGAAATATGTTGTCCTGGATAAAATTCAAAAACATTTGGGAGACTAAAACCTTACATGTTGTAATTACACACATACACTGACAGGAGGGATGAACATAAACAACAGCACTAACCATTGCTCTTTAATTGAAATTAAAGACAATTTTAAAACTTCATATCACTGAGCAAAAGGCAAGAGTATCAACTTTAATTTCAAAATCATTATCAATAGTGTATAACACATTGTCAAACAAACGCACTTCTCTTGCTGTGCAGTCTGCTCCTATTGGCATTTGGCAGTCTGAACACACAGTCATGCTATCTAACGCTCATATTTCCAAACATAACAAAAGGAGAACAAACTGCAGATTATTAGAAAATATTAGCAAGCATGATTATCTGTGGATCCATTTAAGTGAATTTGGACAAGGGACAAACTCTAAGCCTACTTTCTTCTTTAATCATATTTTTTATGATTATATGTATATCCACTGAGATGTACTTTGATCAATTATAATTTACAGAAAGATAAAGAGTTTTTGAAAGAATATATTTACAGACATACCTCATTTTATTGTGCTTTGCAGATATTGTGATTTTCACAAATTGGAGACTTGTGGCACCCCTGTGTCGAGCAAGTCCATCAGTACTGTGATTCCAACAGCATGTGCTGTCTTCATGTCTCTGTGTCACATTTTAATAATTCTTGCAATGTTTTAAACTTTATTATTAATAATATATCTTTTATGTGATCTGTGATTAGTGATCTTTAATGTTACTATTGTAATTGTTTTGGGGTACTGCAAACTACATCCACATAAGACTGAGCTGAGAAAGGCCAAAAGCTAGGCGTCTTGGATAAAACAGCCAAGATGTGAATCAAAGGAAACATTCTTGAAGGAAATGAAAAGGGCTACTCCAGTGAACAAACGAATGATAAGAAAAGGAAATGCCTTATTGCTGACATAAAGTTTTAGTGATCAAGGTTGATGATCAAACCAGCTGCAATATTCCCTTAAGCCAAAGCCTATTCCAGAAGAAGACTCTAACTTACTTCAATTCTGTGAAGGCTGAGCGAGGTGAGGAAGTTGCAGAAGAAAAGTTGGAAGCTAGCCGAGGTTGGTTTATGAGGTATAGAGAAAGAAGCCATCTCCATAACATAAAAGTACAGTGTAAAGCAACAAATGCTGATGTAGAATCTGCAGCAAGTTATCCAGAAGATCTAGGTAAGATTACTAATGAAATTGGCTCTACTAAACAACAGATTTTCAATGAAGACACAACAGTCTCCTATTGAAGGAAGATGCCATCTAGGACATTCATAACTAGAGAGGAAAAGTTGCCTGGTTTCAAAGCTTCAAAGGACAGGCTGACTCTCTTAGGGGTTAATGCAGCTGGTGACTTTAAGTTGAAGCCAAAGCTCGTTTCCCATTCTAAATATCCTATGACCCTTGAGAATTATGTGAAATATACTCTGCCTGTGCTATATAAATGGAAAAATGAGTACGGATGACAGCATATGTGTTTACGGCAAGGCTTAATAGTTTAAGTTCTACTCCTCAAAAAAAAAAAAAAAAAAGATTCTTTGCAAAATGTAATTGATTATTAACAATGGACTGGGTTTTCCAAAAGCTCTGATGAAGATATACAAGGATATTAATGTTATTTTATGCCTGCTAACATAATAGCAATTTTTGACATGTCTTCCTCACTAAGCTTAATCATCTCTAGCTTTTGATTTAGAGAGTCACATTACTCATATACTCTCTATGGCAGCTGTAGTCTTATAACATGCATGTCTTAAATTGTAAGATTTGAAAGTTGAAACAACTCCTTGGTTCGTGGGCTGCCACAGAGAGTAATTCCTCTGATGAAGTTTGGCAAAGTAAATTGGAAATCTTCTAGAAAGAATTCACCATTCTAGATACCATTAACAGCACTTGTGATTCATGGGAAGAGGTCAAAATATCAACATGAACAGGAGTTTGGAAGAAGTTGATTTCAACCCTCATGGATGACTTTGGGGGACTCAAGTCTTCAGTGGAAGAATTAACTGCAGATGTTATAGAAATGGCAAGAGGACTAGAATTAGAAGTGGAGTGTAAAGATATGACTGAATTGCTGCAATCTCATGATAAACTTCAAAAGACGAGGAGTTGCTTCTTATGGATTAGCAGAGAAAGTGGTTTCTTGAGATAGAATCTACTACTGGTAAATATATTTGCTGCAAACATTATTGAAAAGACAACAAAGGATTTAGACTATTACATAAACTGAGTTGATAAAAGAGCAGCAGGGATTGAAAGGATTGACTCTAGTTTATAAAGAAGATCTGTGAGTGAAATGTTAGCTAACAGCATCACATACTACAGATAAACCTTTAGTGAAGGGTCAATCAATGCAGCAAACTTCATTGCTGTCTTATTTTAACAAATTTCCACAGTCATCCCAACCTTTAGCAACCACCACCCGGATCAGTCAGCAGCCAGATCCACATTGTGGGAAGACCCTCCACCAGCAAAGCAATTACAACTTGCTGAAGGATCACATGATTGCTAGCAATTTTTAGCAATAAGATATTTTTAATTAAGGTGCATACATTGCCATTGCATACCTAAAGAGCTATAGTATAGTATAAATATAACTTTTGAATACACTGGGAAACCAAAATATTCATGACACATGTTATTGTGATATTTACTTTATAGCTATAGTCTAGAACTGGACTTGCAATATCTCTGAAGTATGCTTGTATGTGCAAATAACTTTGAGAAGAAAACAACAGACAAAGAAAAAAGAAAGCATTTTGGGTTTTAGCTAATACAATTTGAGCCTTTCCTATATATTAGAAATCACTTAAATTTGCTGATAATTGACCATTTTCGGCCTTCCCTGCCATTTTGTTGCTCCATCTACTATTAGGTGCATTCACATACGCTAGTTTACTAATGGAAATATATAATATTATCCCTAACTTTGTGGATGAGGAAACTGAACTCTGTTAAAGTCACAGAATTTTTACACAGAGATGTCAGGTTTAAATTACAGACTATTTCACCTAAAGCGCACCCTCCCTTATTTTTATTCGAGAAGACTTCTCCCCAATAATCTAAACCTTTCCTAAACAATTCTCAGAAACAAAATGATGAACTATTTACCTTTTCCATTAGCACACTCCTGGTTTTTATTCTTAAGGAAATAAAAATGAGCCTCTCATACATGGTCAGACACTAGTTATTATGTTACATTTTCTCTACTAAGTTAGAAACAATAATAGATTTTCTCTCAGCATTCAGGTGAGACTAAAAAGAAAAAAAAAAAGGTTGTTTAAACATTAGGCATGAAGCATCTCTTAGATGAATTCAAAAGTAAAAGAACTCATGTCCAAAGAGAAAAAAAAAGTAAAAATTCTGAAATGTTCCTCTGTGCCTACTACTTTTCATGAATTTGAATTGAGAGTTACTATATGCTATTAAACACCATTTTAAGCAGCAGGTTACACTCCTTGGTATGACAGGGAGCATAGAAATAAAAAGTAGGGAAGAAAAAAACCGTGAAACCATAAAACTCTGAGAGCATTATTTGTCTAGTGTTGTCTACTTATGGACATTAGCAAAAGCAATTTCAAAAATCTGTGCACTGCCGATCTGGGAACTGAAAAGACATATGGATTTCCCTGGCCTGGGCCGTGCTTCATAGTGATTAGTAAAGTCCTGTTATGTGAGCGTTTGAAATGATTCAATCTTGACATTAAACTAATTGACAAAAAAGAAGTTTCATTTGGCAGTATTACCACCCTTGTTGCTATTATTTAGCATTTGTGTGGCATGTTGTTCTTGCATATTTCTCCACAAAATCCTTATATAGTAAGAGCAGTTCTTTTTTTTCTTCATTTACAGATTAAGATTTAAATGATTTCCTTAAGTTAAAAAACTCAAGTATTTTATCAAATCAGGATTTGAATTTAGCATTTTCAGAAATCCAGCCATTTGTTCAGTTTCTTATTTTAATAACAAGCTAAAATGACTAGTTCATTCAACTTTACTCTTTTTAAATCTATACCTCTTGAAGGCTACATATCTGCTTTGCTAAATATGCCATGCTTTTTTATCATTCCAAGTCTTTCTTTTAGTACTTTGTGACTTACATATAAGGGAAAGACTAAATGAGTAGTATTTCCCAAATATTAACCAAACTACCCCTTATGGCTGAAGACTACCTGTTTCAGGATGGCATTTATAATACTTGCTTTCATATGCCCCCAGATTCAGATGATCCCTATAACAAGCCAGTATTATATTTCATCTCTGAAAAAAAAAAGTGCAAACCTTCTCCCACTTCAACATTTTCTCAACATTTTTTCTTTGAAACCTCTGAGAGCCTTCTTGTCTCATAATTGCCTTCATTTTTCCAATACATAAACTGCACCTTAATATTTCCATTCTGTTAAGGGGAAATCTTTGTGTTATTTTTTGACTGAAATTTCAAAAGCTGATTAGATTATAATTAGCTTGTTAGATGCTCCATTTCTTGGTTTATATTTTCGTTTGGAAAATAAGATTAACAATCTAGATTGGACAGTCAGGTTCCTGTTCTGAAGCTGATATACAAGACTTGACCCCTAGGGTAGAGGCAGAAATGTGAAGAAATCTCCAAAGAGCAAGTCATTTCCACTGTCTCAAAGCTTTATTCTGCATTGTATCTACAGCCAGAGAAAGAGCTTCAATGACACTAAGGATTTTGTCAGCTCTGGAGAGGCAATCTCTCTCTCTCTCTCTTTTTTTTTTTCCGAGGCAGAGTCTCGCTCTGTCACCCAGGCTGGAGTGCAGTGGCGCCATCTCGGCTCACTGCAACCTCCGCCTCCCGGGTTCACGCCATTCTCCTGCTACAGCCTCCCAAGTAGCTCCCCACCACCTTACCCGGCTAATTTTCTTGTACATTTTTTAGTAGAGACACAATTTTATCGTGTTGGTCAGGATGGTCTCGATTTCCTGACCTCGTCATCCGCCCTCAGCGGCCTCCCAAAGTGCTGGGCGTGAGCCACCGCGCCGGGCCGGCAATCTTCATTCCAACTAAAAGACTTTGAACTCTTGTCACAACCTCAACCATAAACTCATTATCTCATTAAAAGAAACATTAAAAACACCAGAATTCCAATAAAACAAACAGATTCCTTAGGAAACCTCTTTTTAACAGAGCAACGTGCCCTACAACACAGTATGAATATCAGAACAATTTGTACTTGGCAATCACATAAATAGTTTAGGGCATATAGCCCTAAAAGTAAATTGTGGATAACTATTTGGGGGAACAGCACTAAAATAGTGAACTCTGTCGATGAGATAATCTAGCAATCTTTCTGTTTCAGTGGTAGCTTATTATATGCCTCAATAGAGATCCACAATTTCTAAATGATTACCAGTAGATGTTATTAAGAAAAAGTGTCTTCAATATGCCGTCTTGTGTATACCAGAAGGATAAGCTTATTTGTTAGCATCAAAAAGCCTTTTTTAAAAAAAATAAAAAAAAACAACCATATTTTCCTTTCCAAAATAATGTGAGGAAAGTATTCAAAATATGTAAAAAGCTATGAAGAAATCAGTAAGTAAAATGACAATTCAACAACATATTTTATTATGGATTTCAATTTCTTGTTAACCTAAACTGAATTGAATGGTTTATAGAATCTCCCTAAAGTGGACATATTTGTTTAATTTTGCTTTAAAAATAAAAATGTAGCCCAACTAATGTGTGGAAAAAATGTTAAAAATTTAAATATGCTTCTTGGCCTCTTCCTTTAGAAAATAAGAAAAATATTTGAAACTCAGTAGTTTTAATGATTTATGGTAATAATCTTTGACCTTAAGATATGACATTATTTCTACTATTGAAGAGAAAATCACAGATGTAGAATTTATCAATTTACTGCATCTATCTGATTCACATTCTGATTTTGAAAATGAAACATTATATTATAGTGTCAAAATGAAAGAAAATAAAAAGGCAGCTTTAAGAGCATTTGGATAACTTAACTATAAGTCTCTACAGGCAAAGCTGCTAAGATTTTGTAATTTTTTTAAGTTGGTAGATTTTTTTTTGCACTTTACTGTCTTTCCTAGTTTCACATAAGTACATAAGTGAGAAAAAAGAACTATCCATTACAGAGCCTCTCAAAAAATCATGTTTTGTTCATCTGCCAGACTTTTTCAGCAAATGTGTCTATGATGAATTCACTCTCCCCCATCCCTCTCTTTTATTCCATCACCATTTGAGAAAATACAGTTGCAGGATTGGACTTAAAGAATTTTTTTGTGGGGGGTGTTCACTGAGAAATCTGGAAGGCCAGATAAAACATACTTATTGCTATTGAAACTATGTAGGAAGAGAAAAATTTAGGAGAAGAAGGCCTTTATTAAGACCAAATAGTAAATTACTTTCCATTACTTTTTCTCCTCATTCTTTGTCATGAATGGTTTGTTTTCCAAATTTCTTTTATAGGATTTGTGTGTGTGTGTGTGCGTGTGTGTGTTGATATTTTTGATAATCTTCTGTGTAGATTTACAAAATAAAAATGTTCAAACTAGATTTGTAAACCCAGGAATTGTGCTCTTGGACCACAATCTATGATTATGCATTACTCTAACTGGACTGTTCTTCACCAAGAACTTGCCTGCAAATCTCCTCTATTGTCTCAACTTAATAAAAGCCTGTTTTCTTCCCCTCTTGCTTCTATAGCCTGAAATCACACCTACTAATCTTTCTGATGTTATTTTAATTTCTAAACCTTGTATTATTTTCCCTGTATTTCAATCCCCAGCTCTGCAATAATCTAAACACTTTCTTCTCTCCCCACCCTTGGTTACTTTGTGGTGATCAAGGAAAACTGTGTAGGAGAATTCACGAGATTTCAATAATAATACGAACATTATCTTCTCTTTAGTCACTTACTAAAACCTTTCCTTCTACCTTCAGATGAGCAGACAAATAGTCTCCAAATCTCTACTTGACATAATTTATCAAATTTTGACTACAAATCAAAATGACCAAGACAAACACATATACTCTGTCAAATAAAAGATACTACTAAATTTCCTCTCACGTTTCATCTCTGATTGTACCTTCACCATCCACAAGTTCTCATCAGAGTCCTTTTAAATTGTGACCTCATCCACCACTTTCCAAGATAATTAAAACTCTAGCTCTCCCTTTACAGAAATCAGGGTGACTTGCAAACAATCATCTAAAATACAATGCAGAAAGAACAATGAGATGTCTCAACTGGAAACTTTGGAGTTACTTCCCAACATCTTCTTATTCAGTTTTCAAACCCTATCTGTAACCCAAAAATTATTGTTGAATTTATTTCAAAAAAAAGTGTCTTAAATTGATCTCCCAGATCATGTTCTTTTGATTTCTTGCCTGGAATATTGCAGCAAGTGCATGCCTCCAGCATCTCCTTTGTTTTCATCAGACCCTCACGTTACCACCACTTGTTTTTTTGATAACCTATTCACTTAATTTGTGACTTTTAATTTTCTAAAATGAGGGACTACAAATTTTGACTGTGTACCCCATTATTTAAAAAAAGTAGAACAGGCAACGTAAACACATATGGAGATATTTATAAGTTGAATATGTTGATGAAAATAGTCAATCTCTGTATTTATTTATTTATTGAAGAGATTTATTCTGAGCCAAATATGAGTGACCAATGGCCCATTATACAAACCCAGGCGATCCTGAGAACATATGCCAAGGTGGTCAGGCTACACTTTGGTGTTATATATATATATGTATATATATATTATATATATGTGAGACATGAGAC
This sequence comes from Piliocolobus tephrosceles, assembly GCF_002776525.5. Classification (NCBI taxonomy): domain Eukaryota; kingdom Metazoa; phylum Chordata; class Mammalia; order Primates; family Cercopithecidae; genus Piliocolobus; species Piliocolobus tephrosceles. Next base: position 117,177,270 of record NC_045439.1, read on the forward strand.
ATCAATCAATGCACGTAAGATGTACATTGGTTGTGTCTGGAAAGGCAAGGCAAGTCGAAGGTGGGGAGGGGAGTGGAAGAGGGGCCTTCTAGGTCATAGGTCATAGGTTTTCTGATTGGCAATTGGTTAAAAGAGTTATTACTTAAGACCTGTAATTATTAGAATAGAATATCTGTGTTAAAGGTTTTATCGCGCATATGAAGCCTCCAGGTAGCAGGTTTCAGAGCTCTTTCAGGCCTAACATGATGCCAGACTTTGGTTAATTCTCTCGTGGATTAGAGAAAAGACCTGGAAAGGAATGGGTGTTCTCTGTCTAATCCAGGTTTTTCTGACAAGAGAAAGCTTTGCAGGGCCATTTCAAAATATGCCAAATAAGTATAGTTTTGGGTGAAATACTTCAAATTTGTTAAGGGTTTGCTGTCTTTCATGTGTTGCTACACTAGAATCAATTGGAATTTGGTGTTTTTTCGCTCCAAAAAAAATATGTTTCAACAGTCTTAAGAGTTTCGTTTTAATGTGAATGATGGTCAGCTGTGCCTGAATTCCAAAGGGAGGAGGATACAATGGGGCATGTCCAATATTGACTCCCTATCATGGCTTGAACTACATTTTTAGGTTGATTTTGAAATGCCCTTGGCTAAGAGGAAACATCCATGCAGTTGGTTGGAAGTCTTAGAATTTTATTTTTTGTTTACACACACATGCTGCATTAGTCAGGGATCTCTAGAGGGAAAGAACTAATCATTCATGTATATACATATACATACACACACACACACATATATATAAACATACATATACACACACACACATATAGGGGAGTTTATTAAGTATTATCTCACACAATCACAAGTTCCCACAATAGGCCATCTGCAGGCTGAGGAGCAAGTAGAGCCAGTCTGAGCTCCAAAAGTGAAGAACCTGGAGTCCGATGTTCAAGGGCAGGAAGCATCCAGCACGGGAGAAAGATGTAGGCTGGGAGGCTGGGCCGGTCTCTTTTTTCACATTTTTCTGCCTGTTTATATTCTAGCTGTGGTGGCAGCTGATTAGATTGTACCCACCCAGATTAACGGTGGGTCTGCCTTTCCCAGCCCACTGACTCAAATGTTACTCTCCTTTGGCAACAACCTCACAGACACCTGGGCTCAATACTTTGTATCCTTCAATCCAATCAAACTGACACTCATTATTAACCATCACAAGCCCTCTGCTTGTCAACTTGAACCCATATACATTTCCTGAGATCGTACATAGTCTTCAAATAAAGACAATACTAGATCATAATTATACCTAACATAATATAACTATACTTCATACAATCGGAATCACACCAATCCCCAACCCAAATACTATTACATAAAGTGAACAATACTTAAATGCTAATGTGAAGTCAATAAATCTTATGTCACATGATAAAAGAGAAAGGGAATAAAATGAAGATATTTTCTTGGTGCAAGTGTGTACATGCACAAACATGTTTTTAACAAAATAAGGAGGAAATACTCATGGTAGTTATAGTCCTCGTTTTCGCAGCTGGTCACGTTGTCATAACTGTTATCAATGACTATTTTCTTCTACTACCCAGTCTGTGTTTCCTTTGTCTTCAGCAAGCACCTCAGCAGGTTGTGGTTTCTTTCCTGGTGGAGTGACCCAAACCTTCATTCCTGAAGGGGCTGGGTCATTTGTAGTTCTGCCTGGATGGGACCGTTGTAGTTTCCCATTGACCTTAATCACAGGGCATGGTAATACTAACAGACACCCTAATGGATCTCTTGTATTCTATGCATACTCTTTCTTACCTCTGTTGTGGAATAGTAGGTTGATTTCATCTTCATAGTCCGGGTCAGTCACCCTGGTCAACACTGTACCTCCCTTCTTAGCCTGTTGACTTAAAGGTAGCAGGAGCCCAAAGTGTCCAGGTGGCAATCTTAACTTTCAGTTTAATTGAATCATTTCTATGTCTCCTGGTGGCAGGATTCCTCCCTCTGGAATTAAGACCTCTAGGCCAGCAGAACAGAATGTTGCAGGAATAGGAGGCAAAAATTTTGCTAGTGGATCACTAGGGGTGATGGTGCGTGGTGCCACTTCCACTTCTACCCCTTGATTCCTGGACTCATTAATCCTGGCTATGGGAGAAACAGTACCATATGTTGGACTGTTATTCAGAGCATACACAGCTTTCTGGAGAACTTTGCCCCAGCCCTGCAAAATATTGTCACCTAGTTGCTGTTGTAATTGTGACTTTAAAAGGCCATTCCACCATTCTATCTATCCAGCTGCTTCAGGATGGTGGAAACATGGTAAGACCAGTGAATTCCATCAGCATGAGCCCACTGCCACACTTCTTTAGCCATAAAGTGAGTACCTTGGTCAGGAGAAATGCTGGATGGAGTACTATGATGGTGGAGAAGGCACTCCATGAGTCCACGGATGGTACTCTTGGCAGAAGCATTGCGTGCAGGATACGCAAACCCATATCTGGAGTAAATATCTATTTCATGAGGACAAACCTCTGCCCTTTCCATGATGGATGAGGTTGAATAGAATCAATCTGCTACCAGGTAGCTGGTTGATCACCCTGAGGAATGGGGCCATAACAAGGGCTCACTGTTGGTCTCTGCTGCTGACAAATCGGGCACTCAGCAGTGGCAGTCACCAGGTCAGCCTTGGTGAGTGACAGTCAATGTTGCTGAGCCCATGCATAACCTCCATCCCTGCCATCATGGTCACTGTGTTCATGGGCCTATTGTGCGATGACAAGGGTGGCTGGGGAAAGAGGCTGAGTGGTGTCCACAGGACGGCTCATCTGATCCACTTGATTGTTAAAATCCTCCTCTGCTGAGGTCACCCACTGATGAGCACTCACATGGGATACAAATATCTTCACAGTTTTTGACCACTCAGAGAGGTCCATTCACATACCTCTTCCCAAATTTCTTTGTCACCAATTTTCCAATCATGCTTCTTCCAAGTCCCTGACCATCCAGCCAAACCATTGGCTACAGCCCTTGAATCAGTATATAATCACGTATCTGGCCATTTCTCCTTCCATGCAAAGTGCACAACCAAGTGCACTGCTCGAAGTACTGCCCACTGGGAAGATTTCCCTTCACTGCTGTCCTTCAGGGATGTTGTAGAACGGGGCTGTAGTGCTGCAGCTGTCCACTTTTGGGTGGTGCCTGCATATCGTGCAGAACCACCTGTAAACCAGGCCCTAGTGTTCTCTTCCTCTGTCAGCTGATCATAGGGAACTCCCTATGAAGCCATCAGTGCAGGCTGGAAGAGAGAAGGCAGGGTGGCAGGAGTGGAGACATTGGGCATTTCAGCCACTTCTTCGTGTAATTTACTTGTGTCTTCAGGACCTTCTCAAGCCTGATCACATATATACCACTTCCATTTGATGATGGAATGCTGCGGTGCACAACCCACTTTATGGCTAGATGGGTCAGAAAGCACCCAGTTCATGCTAGGCAGTTCAGGTCGCATGGTGACTTGATGCTTGATGACCCATAGTCAAACATTCAGTTTCCACCAAAGCTCTGTTACAGGCCAAGAGCTATCTCTCAAAAGGAGAGTAGTTATCTGCAGAAGATGACAGGGCCTTGCTCCAAAACCCTAGAGGCCACCGCTGTAATTCACCTATGGGAGCCTGCCAAAGGTTCCAGATAGCATCACTATCTGCCACTGACACCTCAAGCACCGTTGGATCTGCTGGGTCATATGGCCCAAGTGGCACAGCAGCTGCACAGCAGCCTGGACCTGTTGCACAGCCTTCTCCTGTTCTGGACGCCACTCAAAACTGGCAGCCTTTAGGGTCACTTGATAAATGGGCTAGAGTAACACACCCAAATGAGGAATGTGTTGCCTCCAAAATCCAAATAAGCCCACTAGGTGTTGTGCTTCTTTCTTGGTTGTAGGAGGGCCAAATGCAGCAACTTACCCTTCACCTTAGAAGGACTATCTTGACAGGCCCCATACCACTGCATCCCTAGAAATTTTACTGAGGTAGAAGGTCCCTGAATTTTAATCAGATTTATTCCCATTCTCTGGCCTGAAAATATCTCACCAGTAAGTCCAATGTGTTTGCTACTTCTTTCTCGCTGGATCCAACATCAATGTAATGGACCAATGTGATATCCTGTGGATGTGAAAAGTGATCAAAGTCTCTCCGAATAAGATTATGACACAGAGTTGGAGAGTTGATATACCCCTGAGGTAGGACAGTGAAGGTATATTGCTGGCCTTGCCAGCTGAAGGCAAATTCCTTCTGGTGGGCCTTATGGACAGGAATGGAGAAAAAGGTATTTGCCAAGTCAATGACTGCATATCAGGTACCGGGATAGGTATTAATTTGCTCAAGTAATGAAACCACATCTGGTACAGCAGCTGCAGCTGGAGTCACCACTTGGTTAAGCTTACGATAATCCACTGTCATTCTCCAAGATACATCTGTCTTTTGCACAGGTCAAACGGGAGAGTTGAACAGGGATGTGATGGGAATCACCATCCCTGCAACTTTTAAGTCCTTGATGGTGGCACTAATCTCTGTAGTCCCTCCAGGGATGCTATATTGTCTTTACTATTTTTCTAGATAGAGGTAGTTCTAATGGCTTCCATTTGGCCTTTTCCACCATAACAGCCCTCACCCTATGAGTCAGGGATCGAATGTGGAGGTTCTGCCAGCTGGTAAGTATGTCTATGCCAGTTATGCATTCTGGCACTGGGGAAATGACCACAGGATGAGTCCGGGGACCCACTGTAAGTCAGACATGAGCTAAAAAATCCATTAATTACCTGATCTCCATAAGCCCTTACTTTAACTGGAGGACCACAATGACATTTTGGGTCACCTGGAATCAATGTCAGCTCAGAACCAGTATCTAGTAGTCCCCGAAATGTCTGATCATTTTCCTTTCCCCAGTGCACAGTTACTCTGGTAAAAGACTGGAGGTCTTCTTAGGGAAGGAAGGGAGAAAGATTCACTGCAGAAATTATTGGTAATGTAGTGGGGTCCTTCCTCAAGGGGACTCGGCCTCCCCTTCATTCAAGGGGTTCTGTTTCTGTAAACTGGCTCAAGTCTGGAAATTGATTGAGGGGCAGTGATTCTCTGTTTTTATAATTCAAATTAATCTTTTGTCCATTTGACCTAGAAGTTTTCTGCTTGTGTAAATTAAGTAGGAATGCAGTAAGCTTCCTATCAATTTCACTTCTAGGAACACTATGATTCATTAGCCAATGCCAGAGCTCTACATGAGTCAGACTATTCTGATTGCTGCTTTGCCTCTGCTGTCCATTAAGGTAGCTACCCCCACCTAGCCTTTGATGGTTGAGTGACACCACTTGGCCCCTGACACCCCGAGATCCAATTACTCCCATGTATTTAAATTTTGTGATTGAGTGACTGTGGTTCCCACTGTTAGATTTTACATGCAAGTAGAACAACTACAGGGCTCTTCAAATATGCAGGAGCAGCCCGCAGAAATCTATTTCACAAGGCATTGGTCAAGGTTATATCTTCTGGACCCTCCCTGCTAGGATTAGTAGGTCAAAGTAACTAATCCACTCCACCACCCCAATCTCCCTAAGCTTTTGGATCCCTTCTTCTATATTAAACTAAGGGAGATCAGGCATTTCCAGCTCACTCACAGTTGGCCATCTTTTCATCGATATTTCAGCTAACTAAGCAAATAAACTATTAGAACCTTTTTTAACTCCCCGAGCTGCAATATTAAATGCAGAGTTTCTACTTAGCAGGCCCAAATCAATAAATACACCCTGATCCAACTCTATGTTGAGGCTCTGCACCTGCTTTTGAAGCAAGGGGATAGAACCCCAAGTTCATCATTTTCTTTCATCACTTTGTCCACTGAACTTAGGAGCAACCAACCAGCTTCATTATGTTCCATCTTTTTCCACATATGGTCAAAGGTATTATGTTTAGAATCACCAAAGTCTTTGCCTCTAAGAAGCAATGAAACAGGAGTGTCAAATACATTTATTTTGCATAACTTTCTAAACAGTTCATGCCAAGACTATCAGTGTTCTCCATACTATTAGAAATAGATTCCTTAGCATTTTGGGGTCTAATCATATTAAGTAGCCAACTCCAGAAACCCCAACACCAAAGAATGAACTCCATTATTTTGTTTCTCCAGAACCACTCCTGGTAACAAAATGTGTATTGGAGTTTTCTAGAGGGACAGAACTAATGGAACATATATATATATATATATATATGGAGTTTATATTAAGTATTAACTCACACGATCACAATGTCCCACAATAGGCCACCTGCTGGCTGAGGAGCAAGGAGAACCAGTTTGAGTCCCAAAACCAAAGAACTTGGAGTCTGATGTTCAAGGGTAGGAAGCACCGAGCATGGGAGAAAGATGTAGGCTGGGAGGCTACGCTAGTCTCTCTTTTCACATTTTTGTGCCTGCTTATATTCTAGCTGCGCTGGCAGCTGATTAGATGGTGCCTACCCAAATTAAGGGTCGGTCTGCCTTTCCCAGCCCACTGACTCAAATGTTAATCTCCTTTGGCACATCCAGGATCGATATTTAGTATCTTTCAATCCAATCAAGTTGACACTGGTATTAACTCTCACACATGCATTACAAATGTATACTTTGTATGCTACAAAATCTACCTTCAAAAGAGTTTTTAAAATGAGATGAACTATAAAATTCTACAGTTTTATTTCTGAACCTTCATGTATTCTTTCATCACCTGTCAGGTTCAAATATCTCATTTTGGAGACCATTGTTCTACTCCAAGATTTCTTATTCTTGGACTGTTGAAATTTTGGGTTGGAATATTATTTTGGGAGTGGGGAGGGTTCTGACCTGTTTATCATAGGATATTTAGCAGAATCCCTGGATACTCACTTCTATACCAGGGCACCCCATCCCTGAGACATTTGCTTTCATACATTGCAGTGTCCCACAGGGACAAAAGTGCCTCTAATTGAGAATCACTAGTCTATAAGGACAATAAAACAGAGAAAGATAAGTCCTATTTTTCACCCATGTAGTGTCTCAACATACCTATCCTGCTTTGTTTCACATTATATACTATAGATATGCACCCTCCAGTGTACCTGTTTATACTTCTCAGTTTTTATTCCTGTTATTACCACTATGAAGAATCCATTTCCATCCTTCTTTCCATGAACAAGAAACAACTCAAATAACACAATTCTTCTACACAAAATGTTACTTCCATTCCACTTGGGATAAAAAATTGTTTATTGTATAGATAATATATATACATATATATATACATATATATACACATATATACATATATATACATATATATACATATATACATATATATATATATAACATACAATCTTTATTTCTAACTAGGCTGAGAGCACTTTGAAGTTAACAGAACATACATGGCTGTTTGCATTAGACAGTACCTGCTTTTCAGCTGATCAATGATGTTTTGCGTTGTTAATCCTTGCAAGTTACATTGTCTCTCTCAATTGCATAGAGTTACATTTTTTTTCTTTCTGAGCTATTCTCTCTCTATACATACCTTGTTTATTTCCTGTGCCAATATTCAACTTTTGAAATTAGCCCCTTAATTTTACCTATGGAACCATTTTCTTTAGACAAACATGACAAGATGTTCTGTATCTGAATTATTTAGTTTAAATGAGTAATTGTCAGCACTTCCCTTTATTTGGTGTGGTACTGTCCAGGATTCTTTGGGTGTCACTTTTCCAGCCAGAAACCTCTATGGCTGGTGGCGTCTTTGCCCAAGGTTTGCTCAGGCCTACTGGGCTTGTTCTGTCCAATCAGCCTGGCATGATGCACTCAGCTCCTGCTACCAACCTGGATCCCACACCTGCCAAGTGTGAGCCAGGCATGAAGCAGTGAGGGGTGTGTGAGCAGGCAAGTGTGGGGTCTGGCCAATGTGCACAGCCAGGCACAGGCATGCCAGCTGTGATGGACAGGCAGCTCCAAGTGCTGGCACAGGTGCCAACTCCATGCAAGGCTGCAGCTGTACCAGATGTACTGCAAGTGACTTCTGCTGTGGGCACCAAGATCTGGACAAGGGGAATGCAGTGGTGCCCAAAAGCTTGCAGATCCCAGAAACTGCAGAGCCTCAAAGAGGTTGTTACAGTATGTCACAGTCCTGGCTTAGAGAGCCCTGAGGTCTGGGTTCTCAGGCTGCAGGTCTTCTCTCCTTCTCGTCGCCCACAACGTGGCGAATGGGTGGGTGTGTTTCAGCCCTGTTTCTGTTACAGCTGTTTCAGTCTTGCCATTTAGTGGGTACTGAGTCCCGTGTCCAGGAAGAATGAGGTACACAGACAACTGGAGGGTGAGTAAGGTGGAGAGTAGCTTCACTGTGACAGAACAGCTTCTACGAGACCAGAAGTGATTCGATCCTTTCCGCCGGCAGGTCGTCCCAGCTAGTGTCCAGCTCTCAGCAGAGAGGAAACCTGCAGCGGGCAGCTCCTTCCTGCAGCTGATAATCTTTACCTCTGTGTGAGTCTGGCCGAGTCCCGGGATTTTTATGGGCTCAGGAGGGCAGAACTGCCAACTGATTGGTCCATGGGCAGCCATGGGCAGGCCTGGAAAACGCACCATAAATTCTCACTCCAGGCTATGGACTCCACCCAGAACCAGCAGCCCAGCCCCCCGGGCTTCAGGCTGTTCCTGGCTTGAAGGTGGGGTTTCACTGCCACCCAACCCTTTCTGCCCAGGAATCTGTCTGTCTCCTGTCACAAACATGCTGTTCACAGTACCTAGTCTGTTTGTGCCCAAGGGGCATCTGCAGGCCTGTGCTGAGCCTCCTCCAACCCCCTCCACCCTCTCTCCCTGAGCTCCTCAGTGCCCAAAGTTTCAGAGTGGGCCGAGGTTGTAGGAAGAGGTGACCTGTCAGTGCCATCCCAAGCCTACACATCCCCAGAGGGACACGAGAGCACCTAGGCTCAGTTTCAACTTTGCTCCGAAATCAGAGCCAGTGCTGGGAGTGGAGAGAAGCCAGGGAGAGGGAGCAGGCACTTCCAAGCCTGTGTGGGCAGTGGGACTTCCTGGGCCCCTGAGAGCACAGGTATTCCGTGGTCCAGAACTGCAGCTGGGAGGCTGCAGCAGCATCCGGGAGCGTGGGGTTCTTGCCCCTTTAACCCGGTAGGGGGCGGGGCTCCTGCCTGTTCCCGGCCCCCACCTGCTCCACTGGATGAGAAACCCTGGCTGCACCTCCCGTGCTGCAGCCAACGTCTTCACAGTGGACACTCCAGATGGCTGCCACTGCCATAATAACAAACATGTTTTATTGCAGGTAGCATCACAGTTTCATTGAACATGATCTCACATTCCACCTTACCCATCAGATTGAAGGAAATAAATTGGACTGGACCCTTTTCTTTTTAAAATTTTTTAAAATTTTTATTTATTTATTTATTTTGAGACAGTGTCTCACTCTGTCACCCAGGCTGGTGTGCAGTGGCACAATCTTGGCTACTTGCAACCTCTGCCTCCCAGGTTCAAGCAATTCTAGTGCCTCAGCCTCTGGAGTAGCTGGGACTACCAAGCACCTGCCACCGCGCCTGGCTAATGTTTTGTTTTAGGAGAGATGGGGTTTCACCATGTTGCCCAGGGTGGTCTGAAACTCCTGAGCTCAGGCAATCCGCTTGCCTCAGCCTCCCAAAGTGCTAGGATTACAGGCATGAGCCACCATGCCTGTCCAAGACTGGACCAATTTCTTTCATAGGTAGAGTTGGGCAACTGGCTATACTGTATTTTGGAGGTATGGTACAGTTGATCTATTGCTGCATATTGATGTTTTATATTCCTTTAACAAATACCATAACTATGAAATATTATTAGAGGATATACAGAAAAAGATTATGTGAATTGAAAAATAAAGCAGGATGTGTAACGATGTTCATAAAGTTATTTTTATTTCTTCAGCAAATATTCATGAATCATCTAGTTGTCAGGAACTATGCTAGGAAGCATTTATACAGCAGCCACAACTCTTGCCCTCATAATAGAATGCAGAAGTGTGGTTATAAACCTGAAATAAATATACACATAATTATTTAATTGTATTGTGATCTGAATTCTGAGAAAGAGGTGTGGATTCTGATTTATTTAGAAATATTTCTCTTTGTACAAATAAAAAGAGATGTTATGTAACTATGCCTTTCTATTTGGGTATAAATAAATATACATATGAATATACAGATAGGGCTATATCTCCATATATAGGGTATATATGTGTGAATGTGAATAAAATAGATACAGATAAAATATAGATAAAACCTATTAGAAAGTAACTAAACTTAAATATTAGCTATTTATGAGTTTGTTGGTGAATTTTTCCTAATTTTTTTTGTATGTTCAGTAAGTTCAACATCACCATATATTATTTCTGAAAATAATCAAAAACTACATATTTAAAATAAAACTCCTTTAACATACAATTCTTCTATCTAATAAGAGAGCACAAAGGCTTTAGGGAGGGTTTTACAAGATTTAAAGACTATTTTGACGGTGGAACACAGCACAACAACACTTGGATAGGTGGGATGCAGAACTCTTTGTTATCATTAGCACCAAAGGAGAAAAGGCTGCAACGCCACACAAGGTGTTGTATCCAGAGACGGTAACAGCTGGAGCTGGATGGGGCAGCTTAGGTGTGGCAAGAGGGGAGGAGTTAGTTAGGCCCTCGGGTTCCTTGTGGATTGGCTAATTTGGCTAATTTCCAGTACTCCAAGACACAAGAGCTGTCCCTAGTTATCTATTATCTGGCCCTGGGACAGTTAGGGCAGGTGGATTGTGCCCCTGTGTGTGGTTGAGATGTGAAATTAATCAGCTACTCAAGAAGGGAAACTGACCGGCTGCTAGCCAGGGCCTCAAACTAGATCAAGACAGCATTCCCAAACAAACAAAAACACCAAAAATTATCACAGGGAGGTAACATTGACTTAAGATATAAATGCAAATATTTTGCTACTGAAAAAAAGGAACACCAGAAAAATATGCTATTCTGATTGGGAAAAGAGAGGAACAGTACCAAGGGTATGAAAACACCAGAAATGGAAAGCTGAATGACTCAAGAAAAATTTTTTTCTCAGTATTACCTATCATTAACTGAAATCATGAGTTTTTTCATAAATTAATAAAATATTACAATATATATTAAACTAAAATATTTGAAATGATCTTTCCTTCAAGTTTATCACCTATCAGTTTGAAAAATGATTATTGTTTTTAATAAAAAAGAATAATCCTTAACATTTATTGAACACTTACTATATGTCAAGTAATAGGCTAGGCCCTTTGCTTGGGTTATCTTTTAATCTTCATAATAAATGAAATGAATGTTTTAATTGCCTTGTTTTAATTGATAAGCCAATAAGTCTTAGAGAGGTTAAGTAATTTGCCTAAAGCCACTTAGTTAATAAGAAATGGACCCTGCCTTTAAACTCAGATTTAACTGAGTCCAAAGCCCGTATTCTTAAATACTATGCCACAAAGTACAGATTGATAAATGATAGATGACTAACAGATGAATCGATTATAGATGGTTAATAGACAGATTGATATATATATATAATTAATTAGTGGATTAAATATGGAGATATTAAAGAGGGGAAGCACATTATGCAATCTTGTGTTCAGTTCCACCCAACCATTCAATGCCGTGTTGGGAGGGGAGTGGTAAGCAAATACTTGTCTCCCAGCTACTGTGAACATTCAGAAAAAGAAAAAAGAAACACTTATGATTTAAAATAAATTCCTAAAAATCATCTGCATGTGTTATATTTGGTTCATCAACAGGGAAAAAAATAGACACATGCATTGAAAATGAAATATCTATGCTAAATGTCTTTGATATCCTGCCAGATTTACCCACAGAAGGTCTCGACTATAAACAAACAGCTACTTACACATGTATGACCCTGGAAAGAAGACTGAGTGGGCACAAAATGGTGTCTGTTTTAATCTTGGGTTTTTGCTTCATTTTGAGCTGTCAGATTTTCACCTCCTTTCAAGGAAAAGAAAAACAGGAACTGTGATTCTGCTTTTAGTATTAAAGAGTTGCATAACCATATCCAAGTAGCTGAATTATACCTTTACTAATGAAGAGAGTTGTTTTCAAGGGTGAAATAACATTTTTGTGGCAGAAATGGCAATGTGACAACCACCGCTTCAATGAATATAGACACTTCCTACACTTGGTTTTAATCACATCTCAGTCAGATCATAATATTTATTAACTGTTCAGAACACCTCCTAAATCTTTTTGTGTTCGAACTCTTCTTGGTTTCTCCTTTACATTGGGAGGGATTGTGTTTTCTTAAGAACTGTTTTTAAAAGTTGAGTATCTGTTGATAGAGGGTTGCTAATAGAAGTTAGGTTTTAGTTTCTTTAAAAGCAGACCCTATATTCTAGACTTCTTCAATATCTTCTTATCCTCAAAACAAAAATCACTAGCTCAGTGTTAAGAATATAATAGTCAATACATATTTACTGACTGGTTATGCTCAAAATGGATTTTCTCAATTAATCTCTATATAGTTAAGTATGTTAACACAAATATCCAGCTCCAATACAGTATTTTCAATATTCTATAAACCACTTCCAGTAGAAATATTTGTTTTTGCACCATTTTTTCATGAAAATTGAAAAACAAACAAGCTGCTTATGTTCAGAAAAATACGGATCTTTAATATTTTCTCTTACCCCAAATGATTGTTTTATTTGAACACATTTACATTGATTATTCAGAAATGCATACTAAATAGAATGTATTTCAATCAAATTGAAAAGTTGAAAGTATTAAATATTCTAATTTCACCTTTTTTGATTGTTGTTTATGTAGAATTCTGTTAATTTCAATAGGGGCTTTTTTTTTTTCATGAGTGTAATTGATTTTTACTTTTGTAGGCTTCTTGGGAGAAAAGAAACAAGGAAGGAATTAAGACACGCATTTTAACATATACTTAGGACTTTATTATATTTTATATGGACATCATATTTCAAAATAATCCCGTTATATTTGGGGAAAAAGTAAAACATTTAAAAATTAATTAAAACTGTTTTTCAAAGTAACCTTGGGGGCACATTTCTAAAATATGATTGGATTAAATGTCCTTATTTGCCACAATGTGAAATATATTTTAAAAGCTGAGAAACATTATGTACACTAGCAAAGTTCATTTTCTAAGTAGGTAATTAATTTGGATGAAGCAAATTCTAATGTGACTTACAAAGGGCCAAGGGAAGTAATATGTACATAGAGGACTCAATTTAGAAATTTAATGTCTTTGATTTAACACTGAAAATTCATTAAGGCTCTCTGATTGACAGTTATTTAGGGTTCAGTGACTGCTGTACTAGAATAGCTATGGAAACAGAAGAGACGAGTATTCTAAATTTCTGTCACTATGAGATTTGTGACCGTCCATATAAAAAAGCAGAGTTATTTAAAGCTATTCAATTGTTACACATATAGATATTAAAAAATCAACTAGCCAGCAAATATGAAGTGTGTATGCCTAGCACTACACCTTCAATTCTTGGCTTAACGTTCACTAAACTCTTATTTTCCTTTACCACCTCAATTTTGCTTTTGTAAAATGAAAATAATAAAATGTCTCATATCTAAAAGAGAATATCTTAAGACAAAATAATATCATCTTATTTATTGATGATATGACTGCATTGTCACTTACTAAAAGAGACATAAAAAAACAACTGTTCCCATTATCTTTGCTGGAAAGAATGACAAACTATTAAAAAGTTATACCATATTTTTGAAGAATACTACTTAAATGATGCACTTTATTTTCAGTAATCCCACATAACCATCTACTTTTGGGCTAGTCAGTGACACTTCACAAATTATTTTTTTTCTGACACGTTCAATAAGGCAATATATTATCCCAATTTGGACATTGCATACTATAAGTTGCATTATTATTAATTTGTATTAGCTACAAGTAAGTATGTGCTTTTAAAATCTTCCAACCTCTAACCATTCTAGTCAGATTTCTGTGGTAAAATGTGGCGACCAAAGAAACCATTATGTTGTGTCAGAGAGAACCCTAAGTGATTTATTGAGAGAATTTCCTGAATTTTTTAATATATCACTCTGAAATTCACTTCTAGGTAGAAGTGTGATTTTTCTATGTTTGAGGAAATATTTTTAAAAGGCTTCTAAGTTTTCCCCAAAGGATGCCAAACTTTACACTTACTCATCAAATTTCCACAGCCTATATATTCACTCACTTTCAAGCATCAACTCAAAAAGAGACTTAAAAACGAAGCCTTTAGTGATAATGCCCATTGTCCTCATGGTCACCTGTGACAGTTCAACAGGCAGTCATACCTACACATATGGACTGGCTTGCCTGGCCCACACCCAGCTCCAGGCTTCGACTTCTGCTTTCATTTACAATTTTTCCCACTAGCCCTACTTCTTTACCTTGTTTAGATTGCATTATTATTATGTTACATGTGTAATCTGTTTTAAATCATTTGTGAAAATAAGGCTGAGTATAAACAAACAAGACCCAGCGATATTACACATGGAGATATTTGAATCCTTCTGAGCAAAAGTGCAATTTAAAGTTCAAGGTATTACAGGCAGGCTGCATTATAGGTGGGAAGTGTTCACAACCGTGTTTTTAAGCAGTGTATTGAGATTCAGACTATGTTTCCAGTAAAAACAATGCTATATAAATAATGCAAACAATTGCCAGCTATCACACAACCTATTTAACCCATGATATAACTTCAGTAAACTTTATTTGCTCTAAAAATTAATGAAACAAAGTAGTAGTATTGTCAGCAAGATTGAAAATTAGTCACATTGAAAATGAATTATTAAATGCATTGATTTTCTATTTTTTGGTCAGGAATTTTAACTTACTCATTACGATATTGTCACTGAGTAACTCCAGGTGAGTGCATAGGGCTTAAGAAATGTTTACTGAGTGAGAGGAAGGAGAATGAATGACAGCAAGGACAAGAGAGATACCTGAGGCATGCAAAAGAGACTTCTGGGGATAGCCAAGGTGACAGAAGTCAATGACACTGGTTCTCTATTTTGCCTCATTACAGTGAAACACTTTGTGTTTCTATTTCCTTGACACTAGAAGGCTTGTGCATTATCAGACTAGATTAGATTTGTTTGGGCAAGGAGAAAAAGAAGAAGACAAAGCATCACCATCATCAGCAGCAGCACCAGCAGCAGAAGGGAGGCTAAAGAGAAAGGGGAAAGGGACTTTTCTTAGGTGAGTATTCAAGGCCTAGGGAAAAAAAGAGTAACTAAGATATAGATACTCCTCAACTTACGATGGGTTATATCCTTATGAGCCCATCATAAATCAAAATATAGTAAGTTGAAAATGCATTTTAGACTCAATGGCATTTCCAGTTTGTGATAGGTTTATCAGGATGTAACCTCATCGTAAATTGAGGAATGTATTGGATACATGTCTTTTTGGCACCACTGTAAACTTAAAAAAAATCATAAGTCGAAACATCATTAAGTCAGAAACTCTGTAGTTATAAAGGTATATATGTCCATATGATAAAAAGACTTCAGAAACGGAATTATTTACTTTAGGATTAAACATGAAGAATAAATGAGAGCACATCATTTGTCTGATTTTCTTTTCTCTGAGAGAGTAGAAAGACAACAGTAGTGAGGGCTTTGGTCATATAGTATCCTATATCAGCCACAACCAGATGGTACCATCATCACGGCAACTCTTGGTTGCATACTTTTTAAAATAAAGACATTACATCATTTTCCTAAAATACACTGGCAGTGACAGCCAGGGCTAGTACTGTGGGTTCTCTAAAATCTTATTTAACACTTCTAAAATTACAAATAATTGGTAAACTACCATAGAGTAAATAAATATTGGAACAGTTTTTCAAATGAGATGATTTTTAAATTGTCATTTTTAGTAATTTGCCTGCCTTGTGAAGTTAGCTACTTACAAAGTCAGTTGTTCATTTAACATTCTATGCCAAAAGTTAAAAATATTTGTAACGAAAGACATATGAGTGGAAGAGACAGGCTCTCCACATACTTTCTACTTAATTGTGAAAATGTGAAAATTTTAACTCAAGCAATTATTGAATATTGTTTAATGTTGGTAATTAAAATCAATTAACACAATATGGAATGAAAATAAGTGTAGAAAATTTACAATAAGAAAACTTTTAAACTTTGATATATTTACATTAAAATGATTGTTTTGTTCAGAGAAATGAAGATAAAATTTCATCCAGTCTTCAAAATATTTCAGAAAAGATTCTATTTCTGTGAATACCACCTAAAGATACTATGCACCTCTTTTTATATCTATTGCATATGTGTTTACCAGTTTGGAGTTCTTTATTTTTAATTTATATTCCTCCATGAAAAACCATTGCATTTTTCAATGTTTTCAAACAATTTAACTTTCTTTCTTGTTATAACATTATTTAAGATTGTAATAACAATTTTTGCACACCTGGAATGGGAGAAATAGCACCTGTGCTATAAATGGAGAAGGTCAGATTAGTGTTTCCCTTTTGGTTTGATAATAAAACAAAAGAACAGAGAACGGTAGTTGACATCATGGATGATATTGAGGTGGTAAGAGTCACAATGTCTTCATTTGTGTTACTAGTGAAGAACAATTATTTTTGGCAAAACATAAAGGCAAAGACATCTAAAACAATATACAGCATAGATAAAAATAACGGATGATGTGCTTTCTTGAATATACAATTACATTAAATTGAAAGAAAGGCAAAAAGGAGAAGCAATAGTTCTACGTTCCAAACATCTGAGTTATACATCAGTGTCTGTAATGTCTGTAACATAATGATGGCACACTACCAAAGCTATCACTGATTTAGCATTTAAAAAAGTCAGCCATTTGCTATTACAATCATTTCAAGATACTTGAAGGATGATATCTGAATAGAATAGATAATACAGAGAATATTATGCATACAGGCCTTTGAACAGTTAGGAAGGTAGGGTAGGAGAAATTGTTTAGGATAAAACTCGTCTGGAATATTGACTTAATGTGATAGCATTTGCTAGCATATGCATGCTGAAGCATCCTATGCTTTATTCAGAGCACTTGTGAAAACTCCTTATTTTGGTTCATTTCTTTCTCATTTCCTAAATGTGTCTCTTCTAAGCAGAGAGAAATGCCTATGTGGTCTATATCTTTATTCCTCAAGTACTCATTTTGAAAAACATATCATAAAAAGAGAGAAACATGGGAGGAAAAATTTACAATTATGCTTTATATGTGAAAATAAAATTTTTACTAACGTAGCTTTCAGTTACAGAGTTGAATATTAAGTACAGGTTAAATGCAAACATGTTTTAATAATTTCTCAGTGCTTTAATACATGGAAATTTTACATAGACTTCTATGGAAAGTATATACTTTCCTTTCATATTCTATTTTTAATTACCTTACATTGTGCAAAAATACACAAAACTACTAAATGACAAGAAGTAATAAAAATAACTGTAACAAAGAAGAAGATTTGGTTTCATTTCCCTTCCAATATACCCAGAAAATATTCCAGATTTATGTGCCTTTTCAATAGATGTGAAACCCTGATATTTCATAAATTCTTATGCTTGTCTTAATTTACCCTTGATATCTTTCTGCTGTGCAAAAGAAGAAAAATGAACTGATTTGTAAGGAATATTTAAAAGTTCATATAGTGTAATAGAATGTCAAAACACAATCATGTACTTCTTTGAATTATGTTTAAATGATGGTATAAAGAACATAATATGAGGCCGGGCATGGTGACTCATGCCTGCAATTCCAGCGCTGTGGGACACCAAGGCAGGCGGATCACCTGAGGTCGGGAGTTCAAGACCAGCCTGGCCAACATGGTGAAACCCCGTCTCTACTAAAAATACAAAAATTAGCTGGGTGTGGTGGTGCATGCCTGTAATCTCAGCTTCTCGGGAGACTGAGGCACAAGAATCACTTGAACCCGGGAGGCAGAGGATGTAGTCTGCAGTGAGCCAAATTTGTGCCACTGCACTCCAGCCTAGGCAACAGAGTGAGACTCCATCTCAAAAAGAAAAAACATAATATAATTGAGTGCTAGCACTAGCTGGTAATGCCAAATAAGAGCAATTTGGCCATTTCTAGAGAAACTGAAATAGCCTATGCCTTATAATTCAGAAAGTTTAAAACTGGATATATAAATATAATATGAAGAAACAGCTTCAGATCAGGTAGAGGAGTATTCATTTGTAGCCATTTTATAATGGTGAAAATTGCCAACATCTAAATTTACATTAATAGAAGAAAAAAAAATTTGCTCAAAGGAATATTATGCAGCATGTAAAATGAATAAATTTATGCTGTGTAAATTGGAAAAAAACTTACTTGGCTGAATCATAATATAGAGTGGTAGGATACCATGTGTATACATTTTAAAAACATATATTTATGTGATTTATGTTTTAAAATTACCAAATATAAAGGTATAAAAATATGTCTGCTGATGATAAACACTAAATTTAAGATAGTAGTTACCTTTGATGGGAGCTTAGAGAGAACTAGATAAGAAAAAATATTTAAGACCTTTCAAATATGTCTATAAGATACAAAGAGACATGAAGAGAAATAACTGAGGCACAATATAGCACTGTTTTGAGACTTTAGAAATATGACCGCAGGTTATGTGGTTTTTCTTTTTTTTTTTAATGTTTTTGTACCTTATAGGTTTTTACAATAGCCTTTAGCTCTTTTAGAAGCGTATGAGATTTTATTTGGAATCAGATAAATTAGTTTTAGTTCACAGTTAACTGGCTATATAAACTAGGTAATATTAATTTTTTGTATAGTAAAAGAGGCTAATGATACAAGTTTTAATGAGGATTGGTTTGATATATGAGAATGTCCTCTATGAACTGGCGAGCATGAGTTTAAAATGTTATACATGTATGTAGATAGGTAAGGATAGATTAGTACATACATACTACATGCATGTATGTAGATAGCTAGGTGATTTTCTAAAGTTCTAGATAGTGATAGAGACACCTTTGCTGTCACAGGAATGTCATCAAATACAATGCTGCTCAGTCCTTGACTAACTTATGAATATAAATACTTATATTGGCCGGCACAGTGGCTCATGCCTGTAATCCCAGCACTTTGGGAGGGCGAGGTGGGCGGATCACCAGGTCAGGAGATCGAGACCATCGTGGATAACACGGTGAAATCCTGTCTCTGCTAAAAATACAAAAAATTAGCCAGGCGTGGTGGCGGGCACCTGTAGTCCCAGCTACTTGGGAGGCTGAGGCAGGAGAATGGCGTGAACCCAGGAGGCGGAGCTTGCAGTGAACCAAGATCGGGCCACTGCACTCGGGCCCAGGCAACAGAGCGAGACTCTGTTTCAAAATAAATAAATAAATACTAAATAAATAAATAAATACTAAATAAATAAATACTAAATAAATAAATAAATCTATCTAATGCAAGTATTACTTTATAGCATAAAGGCATTTGTAAAGTTTTGTGAAGTCCGAGGAGTCAGTACTTGTTATAATCGTGTTTTTTACTCTAAAAGTACAGTTTTTATTTAAGTAAATATAAAGCCAATATCTAACAGCAGTTACTTGGCAAATGGTGGTACAATTGTAAGTGGTGGTACTGTCTCTTGAATTTATCCTGTATATCTTTCTGTTTTTAAAGTTTTTAAACTTTGTTTTTTGCCTTCTATGTCTTTTAAGGCACACTATCAGTTTTATTTAATTATTCTTGTGTTCTTTCTAATTCAGTCTTTAAGGGCATTTTTTTTCTTTTATGTCTAATTATGTTTGGAATTCATTCATATATTTCTAAGCATTTCTAATACTAATTTATGTCTTTCCATTAGAGGGGGTGCATTTTCAATTGTACCACCATTTGCCAAGTAACTACTGTTAGGTATTGACTTTATGTTTCATTGGCTAAATGAACTTTTAAAAGGCAATTTAATTAATCATAACCTATCTATAAGTCCTGCAATTTTGGAAGAAATAAACTAGATCTCAGCATTAATTAAGTCAACTGTTACATAATTTGGGGACTTGAATTCTTATTCCCACTCTATTTTTACACAGCTACCAGGCTTTGTGCAAGTTGCTTGACTCTGGCTCTCCGTATATTAGCCTGTAAAATGAGGGTTGCAAGAGTAAGGGTTGAATCGGATGTTTTATTTTCCCTAAAATATTTTCTGACTTTAACACTGTAATATTCTATTAAAAGTATAGTGTCAAGATTATAAGAATTGATAGTGTGCTGTGTTCTGTACTGTTCAGAGTTCAAGTTTTGTATTCAATTACAAATGTTACATTTTTAAGAAATATTGAAAAATGAGATTGCATTCAAAACAGAACAATCAAGACAGTCTGAAAATATATCAAATAATTTCAACCCAGTACCACAGTCCTTTTCCTTGTGCTCTCCTTGCCCCTCTCTCGATCTGCCATATTCTTTTGCCATCCTTTGAGTATGGACCTTAGCCTGACTGACAGTCAGTATATGCTTTGTCAATTTCCACTACCAGATAGGGCCTGGAGAATGATACATGAAGAGTTAAACAGAGGTCTTTGCAGTCTTTATAGCACTATAGCATCAATTTGCAATATTTGACAGTCATAGCTTTCACATTTTTTATTTGATCTCCTACCAGTATATCTCCTATATTTAATTACTGTAGGAAAATATCTATTTTTTTCTGCTTTGAGATATAGTTCAAAGTCTTTCTTCCCAAACTCTAGCTTGAGAAGGCACCAGGCTCCAGGGAAGAGACAGGGGTGCGAACTGTAAGAAGAAAACTAGTCCCTTATACTTACTCCCTATAACAACCTTCAAGTCCTCTATTGACAAGGTGCTGCTCCTTTTCTATGACCTACAATTGTAAAGACAACATGAGTGTCTAAGCCGATATTACCCACAAAAACAGCACCCTCTAACCCCATGTGAGCCCATTCTTATGAGATGAGACAAATTCTTACCATACCTTCAAGTCCAACTACATGTCTCTCTCCCAAAGACAGAGGGCCCCACCTCCTCTTGAATACTGCTGGACAGAGGCACAGAGGGGTTCTATTTTTATTCATTTATTTATTTTTATTTTTTAAAATTATTATTATACTTTAAGTTCTAGGGTACATGTGCATAACGTGCAGGTTGAGGGGTTCTATTTTAATCATGGGGTTTGAAAATGCCCTTAGTGTTGATCTCAGCTTCACTTAGCATACCACCTAATCTTCAATTAAATCATCTGTTTGCTAATCAGGTCCAAATAGTTCAAAGATCACAACTTTCTCTATCATGTGTTTTTCCCAATATCAGCTTATTTCATGCACCCTTATTACTGGTGCTGAGTCAAGTTTCATTCTTCCCCACTCTTCTGCTAAGAGTTGGCTGCCATGCTGAGGTGCCATTTGGTTCAGTGCTGCAGTGTAGTTTGATTTGGGGGTAACTGGCTCCTGTTATAATCTCTTATAACCCAAGTGCTAGGCCTTACTCATATAAAGATCAGCAGTATATGAGCTAGAATATGTGTTCAGCAGTTTCAACAGAGGCCAAAATAATAGTGTTTTTTTACAAAAGAGAATATTATTAATCCCTCACTGAAAACTTAGACCTGGCAGGTGACTGAGTGAAGTAGAATGACTCCACAGATCATTTATACTACTTCTGTGTCACTTTCTTAAATCCTACCTGCTCTGTGCCCAAGTCTGTAGCAAGGATAAAATATAAAGTGGGGGGCAAGAAGCTTCTTTTAAGGGGACAGCTAAGAAGTCACATGTTTCTTTGCTCACATCTCATGGGGTAGAACTTAGTCACATGGCCATTGCTTGCTGCAAAGGAGGCAGGGAAATATCATCTTATTCTGGACAGCAATGTGCCCTGTTAAAACTTAATTTATGTTACAATGTATTTTATTATAAGAATAAGGAATGACTACCTGACTACCGGGGATATTATTAGTGTTTTTTGACACTACCTGCAAGAAAAAAAAAAAAAAAAAATGCATTCTCACTTAGTTGGTCAAGCATACCCAAAGAGCCCAAAATAAGTTTTCATCATTCTTTATTAGATTTTAGTCTAATAAAGACTTCATTAGTAGATACCAGAAAGGTATGGAAGGTCATCGTAGAATATTTACTTTATTAAATTTAGCCCTGTGCCTCAAGCCATGGAGGATGGGACAGTGCTCTCTGAACTCTGCGTTCTCCCTAAGTGTGTCCTCTGGGACTTTCTCTTGTTTTCTTCTCTTCCTTCTTCCCCTTCCTTATAACACTTGGAAACTGTTAGACACTTTCACTATCCCTTATCCAAAGTTCAACTTCCTTGTCTGGTTTGTGGCATGAAAAATTTTATGTGCTTCTATACTCTCCAGCTAAATAACAAATGGAGTGCTTTGTATTCTGAAAGCAGAACAGGAGGAAAAATGAGGCACTCATGATAGTTTGCCCTTGACTTACTAAGACAAACCGATCTTTGCGCTGCAAAGACTTTCCTTCATGCCTATTTTTGGTATCTTATTAGTAATATATGTATATGTGTACATATATATTTAATTGATGAATTATAATTGTACATATTTATAGGGTGCAATGTTTTGATATATGTGTACAATGTAGCATGATTAAATTAAGCTAATTAAAATATCAATCACCCCATTTATCATTTGAATTGTACTCTCTTAGCAATATTTGAATATACAATACATTACTATTAATTATAGGCACCACACCGTGCCATAGATCTTAAAAATATGTTCTTCCTGTCTGACTGAAACTTTGTACCCTTTAAACAGTATCTCCCTATTCCCCTACTTCTCAGCCTCTGGTATCCATCATTCTACTCACTGTTTCTGTGACTTTGGACATTTTTCGATTCCACAGTACCCCTATGTGTGAAAAGGCTGCATGTGCTCCAATAGTCTTGAGTTCTTTCAAAAGGCCCATTTTTATTACATTGGCCTGTATATGTATAAGCATTCAGAAAGAGAGTGGGGAATTTTAATCTCAGGTCTTCATTTGTCGAATGACCTCAAGAATATTTGTTCCCAATTAGTTTCATAAGCCCGCAACTTAGACTTGAGACTGTCAGACTATACAAGAGTCCCCTTATACATTTTTTGTGCTTTTTCATCTCTTCCATATTTATGACTGAACCTTGATTATTTCTTTTATTTCTATTTAATTTTTTTCATTTTTCACCTATGTTTTTTAAGACACACTATCAGTTGTATGTAATCATTCTGTGTTCTTCCTAGTTCCATCTTTATTTTATAAGCGATTTTTTTGTTTTACTTACAATTATTTCTGGAGTTCATTCATACATTTCTGAACATTTCTAATACTGATTTATGTCTTTCCATTAATATTAGATCATTTTCTTTGTATTTTAGTTCATTTTCAAAGATTAGTTTCAGGTCGATTCTGTTTTGTGAGTTTGTCTTTCTGATGCGGGATATTATTCTGCTCTATATTATCTGTCTTTATTTAATAATTTTGTATGGGATTGAACCTAGAGTTTTATGTGTTACAAATTATATGAAATTAATTTTGCCAAACTTCTAAAATGAAGTGAAGTTTAGGAAAGCTCTTCTGATTTCCAAGAGCTTTCTTTTTTATTGTTTTTGTGTAGTATTTGGAAATAGGTTGGCTTACTTGTGAGATTTTCTGGCTGTTTTCTTCCTCCACTTGTTTATACCAGGGGTTGGCAAACTTTCTGTAAAAGGCCAGATAGTAAATATTTTAGGCTTTGCAGACCATACAGTCTCTGACACAACTACTCACCTCTGCCCTTTTACAGCCACAGGAATCACTTAAACGAATTAGAATCGTTATGTTCTAATAGATATCATTTAAAAAACAAGCAACTGGTTGGATTTGGCCCACAAGCTATAGTTTGCCTACCTCTCTGATTTAGACCAATTTGTCCAACAGAAATACAATAAGAGCCAAAAATATAAGGCACATATGTTGTTTAAAATTTTTAATAGTCACATTAAAAAATGGAAAAAGATGAAATTAACTTCTTTTATATAATCCAGTATATTCAAAGTACCATCATTTTAACACATAATCAAGTATTTTAAAATTATTAATAAGATACTTTGCATTTTTTATTCTAAGTCTTTTATATATGATGTGCATTTTATACTTAACAGCACATCTCAATTCAGACAAGTGTCAACTGAAGTGCTCAGTAGTGACTTGGAGCTATTGGCTACTTTACTGGCATCACAGGTCTGGACCTTCCCTTTCCTCATCTGTACCTCTTGCCCCTATTCTTCCTCATTTTTTATTCCATCTCTTAAACTTCTCTCCTGTGTGGGACATGCTTCTGGAATGGAACCTTGAAGGGTCAGTTTGATAATTCACAGATGCTGTCCTGCCTCAGCCTTGTAGACCCTCTTGCTGCCAGCCCCTGCATTCACCTGGTACTGGGAAGGGCACATCCCTCCTGTTTTCAGCTGCTCTTCTCAGCTTGCTTCCCACTGAAGACTTGATGGCTGTTTCTAGGTTCTCCCATCCTCAAGTCCACCAGGCACCCAGTTTCTTTTTCTGCTTCCTCTTGCACATACACCACTATCATGCCTCTTAAATGTTAACTGTTGGTCTCTGCCCACTTGTTTAAAGTTTGTAGACTATTTTTCTCACTCATTTCATTCACCTTTCTTCTTTCTTATTTTATTACTCTCCCTGCTATCTTTGTACACCATCTCTACCATCTCTAGTTCTTATTCTCTGCTTCTCTCCTTACTATAACCTCTTTAAGTCTTGGTAAACAGAAATAAAAAACAAATAATATGAACCCTATCAGTATTGTAAAGATCACATGGAATTAAGTCTATGAAAGCTCTAGGCAAACTCCAAATTATTAGGCAAATTCAATAAATAAATAAATTTATGGAATTTCTGGAGAAAAAAAGGCTGCAAGAGAAGCGCTTTCTATACTTTTGATGTCGTTTTCTTTTTCCCTGCAATTTTTGTATTTGTAAAAGAAAACAATGGTTAAATACAGAATGTTGCAAATTTTACAAGCTCTTGAAGGTGACACATTTTTGTCTCTGTCTTCACACACACACACACACACACACACACACTGCAGTTAGTGAAACAATGAAAGGGACCCTTTTTCCAAGGGCAAAGTGAGTAAATAGGCATTATAGTAAATTGGCATTGAAGGCAACTGGAAAGTTTGACATAATAAATATTTTCTTTTTTCTTCTTTTTTTTGTGGAGGGAGGGAGGCGGCAGAGTTTAGCTCTGTCGCCCAGGCTGGAGTGCAGCAGTGCAATCTCGGCTCACTGCAAGCTCCACCTCCCGAGTTCACGCCATTCTCCTGCCTCAACCTCCCAAGTAGCTGGGACTACCGGCGCCCGCCACCACACCTGGCTTTTTTTTTTTTTTTTCGTGTTTTTAGTAGCCATGAGGTTTCACTGTGTTAGTCAGGATGGTCTCGATCTCCTGACCTCGCCCACCTCGGCCTACCAAAGTTCTGGGATTACAGGCGTGAGCCACCACGTCCAGCAGTATTTTCTTATTCTTACTGATTTCTGACCTTGGTTTTGCAATAATGAGGGGTATACATGACTCATTTAAGTATGCCATTAAATTGTTGTAACAGTAACTTAACTTACATAGTTTCATTAAAAATTAAGTACAATAAAGCCATTCCTTTTTCATAGAAAAGTCAAAAAAATCAAACAAAGTGGCCCAATTCAAAACCACTGGGCATCTATAATGATTAAAATTATTTTATGATTTGTTAAATTTTTATTTTGTTTTCTTCACTGTAGTTCCTGCTTGTTTGAGGAAGAGAGAAAGTTAACATATTTCAGTAAGTTACATTCTTATTAAAAGGGTCCTACAAGCAACCCTCGGGGTCCGAGCCTTCTTAAATACCTGGTAAGACTTTTCAGAGAGAATAATCTCCCCTTGAGTTTTTCCACAGTAAGCCAAGGAGACATTGTGTTCAGAATTGGTTTCTTCCAGTGGGTTCTTGGTCTTGTTCACTTCAAGAATGAAGCTACAGACACTCACAGTGTTACAGTTCTTAAAGATGGAGTGTCCAGAGTTTATTCCTTCAGCTGTTCAGATGTGTTGGGGAATTTCTTCCTTCTGCTGGGTTCGTGGTCTTGCTGACTTCAGGAGTCAAGCCGCAGACTTTCGCAGCAAGTGTTACAGCCCTTCAAGGCGGCGAGTCCGGAGTTCTTTGTTCCTCCCTGTGGGTTCATGGTCTCACTGGCTTCAGGAGTGAAGCTGCAGACCTTCGCAGTGAGTGTTACAGTTCATAAAGGTAGTGCAGGCCCAAAGAATGAGAAGCAGCAAAATTTACTGTGAAGAGGGAAAAACAAAGCTTCCCTAGCATTGAAGAGGACTCAAGTGGATTACCAGGGCTGGCTAGGGTGGCCAGTTTTTCTACTCTTGTTTGGCTCTGCCCACATCCTGCTGATTTGTCCATTTTACAGAGCACCGATTGGTCCATTCTACAGAGTTCTGATTGGTCCGTTTTTACAGACTGCTGATTGGTGCATTTACAAACCTTTAGCTAGACACAGAGTGCTGATTGGTGCATTTACAATTGTTTAGCTAGACACAAAAGTTCTCCAAGTCCCCACCTGACCCAGAAATCCAGCCAGCTTCACCTGGAACATGACAAAACATGAATCAGTTCTCCATCTAAGCTCTAGCTAAATAAACTAGTGGGACATGGGTTTCTATTCCCAAGACTTTCTAAGGCTTGGGTTCACCAGAGGGGTGTATACCATTTTGTCTAAAAAAAACCTGTGAACAAATGTTGCACTTCTATATTGCTTAAGGTGTCTCATAAATGGAATTTGCATTAAATATAATAAGAGCATAAAATACTTGAAAACATTATATTGATCAACTTCTAGTACACACTTATTATTTATCTTTAATGAAAATATAGACAGTATATTTTCTCACAGAAAAAAATTTTTTTACAAAAAATTGGAACTCAATTTCACATTCTTTAGGGAAAGATTATGTTTTATGTATTTCTGTAGAGCTCAGTAAAAGTCAATTGTCAGTTATTGAGAAATTTGGGATGTTGATTCTAATTTTATAATTTTCATATTTAATACACATAGTTATATATTCAGACTATAGCTAAAATGCAAAAATGTTAAAATTGAAGATATAGTTGATGTCAGAGATAAAAGAATCAAACATGGTAAATGTGTATATCAGCAATGTATATGTTTGAAGGTATTTCAACACATTTAATACCAGAACCCAGAAAATATATTACTCATGTTTTTATTATAAAAAGTGATCATAGAGGTAGCATACATACTATGAGATTTGGTAGTTGCCATGGTTACTATATTTTTTTACTGAGCAGCAGAATAAATAGCTATACACATTCTTTGTCATTATTAAGCTGGTAATTTACAGTACCTTTAAAGATAGTGTGCCTGTTCATTTTTCAAAAAAATGCAAATTGGAATATACCCGTTTTCATTTTTCTGAGTCTAATGAAAGAAACATTTTAAAAGTAATTTGCTGTATATCCTTTTAATTTTTGTGGTTGTTCTAAAGCATTAGGCAAAGTATAATATTTACAAATTATTTTCTGGTACTTAGTCCTAAGAAGCTGATTTTTAAGGATGGTTTATGCAGTATGTTAGGCTACCAGATAATTCTCTAAAAACTTTATGAATATGTTTATGTAATTTCATTTATGAAATCTTAATATTTTCCTTGCAGTGTGAATCTCTCCAGAGGTGAGATCAGCAGCAATAGCCAAACTGATTGAAGGATAGAAAGAAAAATAAAACCCTTTTTTTATGTCTTTCAGAATATCCTCTTCTCTGTCTGCCCAGATGATAAAGTATTCAATATCTGGTAGTAGAACATTAAATTTGAATAATGTAGAAATCTGTTTGGGTAAAAAATAATTTGTTTTTATCCCTCTTTCCAACTAACTCATTATCCTTCTCAGAACCCATTAACTGCATTTTAAATATTTGTACATATTTTTGTTTCTGCACAACTTTTGTTGTTACACAGCTTTTGTTCTCCCTCCTTCATTCAGCTCAATTGTAAAAGTTTGTAATAGGTCTTACATACTTTTTTCTGCAGTTAGTACTTTTGTAAACTCAGAATTATTTTTCTTTGCTGATCATTAATCCTTTTTTTTTGAGATGGAGTCTCACTCTGTCACTGAGTGCAGTGGCGCAATCTCGGCTCACTGCATGCTCCGCCTCCTGGGTTCACACCATTCTCCTGCCTCAGCCTCCCGAGTAGCTGGGACTACAGGTGCCCACCACCACGCCCAGCTAATTCCTTTTTATATTTTTAGTAGACATGTGGTTTCACCGTGTTATCCAGGATGGTCTCGATCTCCTGACCTCGTGATCTGCCCGCCTCGGCTTCCCAAGGTGTTATTAATCTTTTATTTAGCTACTTTTATTTTGCTTTGCTTTTATTTTAAAAATCTTGAAAATATAGAAAAGTTGATAGGGGAAGTGGTACCCATAGTACCATTACCTAGCAAAAGTGTTGCCATCGTACTTGTAATTTCATTTTAAATAAATGCTTTTATTTATATACTTTTTATTATACTGTGGTATAACATATCTTGCTTTGTTCTATTAAAATTGTGTTACTTAATTTTAGATGTTGCTATGGGTATTTTTAATGGCTTCATGGTATATACCTACCATCATTTGATTATCTATTTCCTTATGATTGGAAATGTAGGTTTCTTCTAATTCTGTTCCTTTATAAATAATATTGCTTTGGTTGTTTTTATTCATCGGACTTGTTTTGTTTTTCATATTTTTAGTGTAGATTCCAAGAAATAGAATTTAAGGACCAAGCATTCTGATTCCAAGTCCAGAGTTCTTTGAGACCTTAAATTAGATTTTTCAGAAGATTAATTAAAACAGAGAGAAGTATTAGAACAAAATTTTCACCTCAGACTTTATGTTCCTTTACCTTCCCCATAGCATGGCTTCTGTATGGAAGACCCAGACGTAGGAAACAACATCAGGAAATCTCGGAGAATTATCTGCTTATTTGGTTCACCCCCTGCCCCATAATACCTAGCTACAAATGGAAAAATCGACTTGAGCAGGAAATTACTATGAACATGAGTAAGATAACAAATATGAAACTTGCACAAGAACTCTACAATACATTCAGAAGTTAAGTAGGCAGCAGAACTGAAGGAGAAACTAAAGAGTGGAAAGTGTGATTAACAGAGAATGCAAACCCAGGATAAAAGCATCAAAATAAACATATGCCATATGTTTCAGAAATCTTCTCAACTACTTTAATTCCATTTTGTGTTCTCTTTTTCTCATCTTCTGTCCTGTTTATTCCTTCCTTTTTGTTTCTTGCCTTTAAACTTCCTAATTAAATTGACTATCTTCATTTTCCTCTGCTTATTTTAATGTTCTATCTCTTTTAAATGGAACTGAGCTTGAGGTGTTACCATTATATGGATAAGAGTAACAGAGTAAAAAGAGGCCAATACTACCAAATTCAGAATTTCTGATATAACTGTGAATTTTGATTTTCAATGAATTAAAAATATCAACAAATCTATATCCATCTTCAGTTCTTTAAGTTTTATTTTTTTAGCTACTATTCCTGCATTTCTAGATTCTGCTTACACGTCTTTCCTTTAGGTAAATATCTCCAATATTAGTTACATTTTTCACAGCTAGATTTTATTATTTCAAACCAACATTTGCATAAGAGAATGTCTATGAATTGGCCCTCTCTATTAGCCTAGATGTGAAGTTAAAAAAAAAAAAAAAGATAAGTGAGCAAACAGGAAATAAATGGGAAAAGAGAGAAGAAAAAGAAGAGTCAAAAACTCCCTTCAAGGACAAGCTATGGTTCTTTAGCAGATAATTGGTAGACTGGTGAATTTCAAATTTGACTATCTCAAGATTCACTTATCTTTGGGACAATGTGAATTTCTGCTTTATGACAATAAAAACATGGATTCATCACCACCCACCTTACCATTGAACTACTAACAGATGCAGTCTTCAGAATAGTGCTTCTCAACTGGGAGAATTTTGTATCTCAGGAGATATTTGGCAATTTCTGGAGACGTATTTGGTTGTCACAACTTGGGTTGGGGCAGGCACTACTGTCATCTAGTGGGTAGAGGCCAGAGGTGCTGCTAAACAAATGCCCACGACAACTACTAATAACAAAGAATTGTCTGGTTCTAATGTCAACAGTACCCAGGATAAGGGGTCATGCTTTAAAACAAGGCATTGATCCTATGGTTATAGAAATGTTACAGGATATTAGAAGATATTTGCAACATTGAAAGGTTTTTTTTGTGGATAGCAAGTTTATAAAACTGTTTTGTAAGACCATAATTGTAACGTGAATAAAGTTATTGGAGGGTTATGAGTTAGGTCTGTATCAGCTAACACTTAACATGCTTTATTATCTTTCTCCTGTCACTTGAATGTAAGATTTTAAAGGGTGGTGCTTTTTTTGTTATTGTTATACTTCACTGATGGCACATCATAGGCACTTAACAAGTATTTACTTTTTAAATAAGTGAGTATCTAGGTAGGGGTAACTTAACCAGTTTTTACAAATTATTTTTAGGTCAAATTTTCCTTCTTTCCTTCCTCCATTGTTCCTTTTTTAAAAAAAAAAAAAACACAGAATATAATTTTAATAGATTTCTTGGTAAATCAGACAATTGTTAGAATTCCTGTCCCCATCAACAATATTAATGTATACACATACAGAAATATTTTATTCAATTTTTAAAATTTCATAGATGTCATGAAAATCATCCATAGAATCCATGAATTCTCAGCATCTTTGGGTCCTAGGTGGAAAACTGTAAAGCCAAAAATGCTATAGTCAAACAAATATCCATCTTCCTCAATGTAGTAAACCTGTGAAATAAAAAATGACCCTCACCAAAGCCCATTGATAAGCTCTCTAAGTATGAAATTTTGTAACTATGGAAAAAAAACCACCAAGTTTGAGAATCATTTCTGAAGGTGTTGAATAAATTTCATGTGGTGGGTACTGGTACTACTTCTGAAGTCTGAAGTACCTTATAAATTGAGAAACGCAAATTTTCATTTATATCTTTATTCAAAACAAAGAAATATCTTAGTTAAGATATTATATTAAGTCAGTTAATCACAAAGGTTTAACCAGAATTTCCTTATTTATGACTTACTTGCAAAGAAAAGGCAAAAGGAGTGTAATATGTCTGCAGGGGGATTATTTTCTATTGATGGATGTCTGTTGACAGAATCCTCATCATTTCTTGCCAATTTTCTCAAAGAACATTATGACAACTGCTCACAGCAGGCAGAGTCAGACTCCAGAATTGATTTTGGCAATCTGTATTGATCATATTGTTGATGATCTTTAAAACATCTTGCTGTCCCAGACTTGACTTATGTCAAAGAGAACTAACAAATCTATCTGATATCAGTATGCTCATGCCTTTACCAAATCTTGAATTCTGAAAATAAAAGCATAGAAAGTAACTTGTAGTTGTCATCAATATTTAAGAGTCATCTCTAGCCAAAAAGCATCAAGAAGCTAACAGAACATTTTACAAAGATGCTGTTCCCATTTTACTCAGCTGCATAATGACTTCAGAGATCCATAAAAGGAAAACAAGAGTGGAGCCTATTATCTCTGAGGTTCTTATTTCACTTTTGTTTTTTGTGCAGGAAAACAGAAAAAAATTGAGAGCTGCAACAGAGGAAAAGTAAAAGGAAAGGAAAAGAAGGAAAGAGGAGGCAAAAAAATAGAATAGGGAATTTTCAACTGTTTGCCAGTTTTCCTGGTAAAATATTTTTTAAAAAGCTATCAGAAGACTAGTAACAGAAAAATGAGAAATTTGAAGCCAACATGACATTGATGGAAATGAATACATACATATATCTGTATGTGTGTGTGTGTATGTATATGTGTATCTGTACATGTGCATGTATATGCACAAATATAGGTATATTAATGTATCTGATTTATTCAGTGTTCCTTCAAGAGCACAAGAAAACATGCTTGCATATATTTGCTTAGTTTTATTGCATATTGCCCACCTTGCAGAAGGAGAAAATAAAGCACAGAAAGAGCAGATGAATATAAAGTCAACAAGTCAGTGGAAAGAACAAAGAAAATTTAGTTCCTTTGAGGTTGAATCAATGAACTACCCATTAAATTAAATCGTTTCCTAAGGCATGAGAGATATGACATGTATTCCAACATAAGACAGTGCCAGGAGTCTGATGGTTTTATTTCACTTAAAAACAAATTAACCTAAAAGGATTACTTGACTTTGAAATCCAGATTCCATGGCTAAATGCCTTACACTAGTATGCATTTCCAAGACAGATAGGGCCTAGACTTAGGACTAAGGACTCATTTGTCCATTCTCTAGATATGCTAGTTTGAGTCAAGAATGTCTTCAGCATGTGTACATCAAGTCAGACTTGTAGAGTATATCTCAAACATAAGAGTTTTATGTTATTTCTTTTTTTTTTTTCAAATGAATTTGGACTAAAATGTTAACAAAATTGGAAACAGCTGTGTTAAGAAACTACTTTCTTTTCCATTTATAGTCTTGTCGACCAATATAAACTTCATCATTTTAGTGGAGCTTCTCCCCCACATCCAGATGTTATGGATTTCTCAATAATCTTCAGCAAAATTGCCAAAACCAACAAGAAGTTTTAACATGTAAATTCAACACATTGTTTCATGCTCATCATGGCCTTTTCTCCATCAACCCCATCCTCATCAGATTTCAGATGCTCGGCAGTTGACACAGCTACAGCAAAGGACTCTGAGTCATCATCTCATTGTGGGATGGGTTCCTTTTAAATTTTTTTTGTCTGATTCATGAACTGCTTTTTGAAAATCTAAAAATGGTTCATGAATTGCTTGGGAGTTGGCAAAAATTAATAATAATGAGCCCATTTTGAGTACACTGAAATGAACTGATTATCATTGCAAGCTGTTGCTAATTTGGATTCTTGATGGCAAGAAAGGGTTCTACAGGAGACTTTTCACTTGCAAGTAGGACAGATTTCATGGTGTGGCAGATAAAACATTTTTGTAACCTTTACCTCTATGTTTCATTTTAGGGTTATGGTGGGGTATGTAGAAATAATAGACTGGTTATCAAGACTTAAAAAAAATTAATCATACTGGGAAAATGATAGAACCAACAGCCCTTTACAAACTAGTGGTAAAACGCAGGCATGTCATGTAATCCCAGAATAAGGCTTGGGTGTTTTTGCAAAGTGCTTGGGTGTTTTTGCAAATGTTAGGAGATTATGTTCTGCAGAAAAAGC
The DNA here is from genome assembly GCF_002776525.5 of Piliocolobus tephrosceles. Lineage (NCBI taxonomy): Eukaryota > Metazoa > Chordata > Mammalia > Primates > Cercopithecidae > Piliocolobus > Piliocolobus tephrosceles. The sequence continues at coordinate 117,210,638 of NC_045439.1, forward strand.
ATGGATATGTCTGGTTATTTTATCCTAATTTATTAACCGCATATTGTTAGTTTTGCTCATATCAATTTCTAATCATTTTCTCCTAAACTTTCAAAGCTATGAGCTTTACCATCATCCTTCAGTTGAGATTTTTCACAGGGTAAAGTATATGTTACGCATAAAGTAAGAATTCCTCTTGCTTTTGTTTAATGAAAAAAAGTAGGGTAAAGATTGGTGGGCCACAGATGATACTGAAATATATGAAATATCAGAAATGACATTTATTGAAATATCAGAAAATGTTTTTGGCTTAATTTGGAGAAGAACAAAACAAATATAAAGCAAAAATAAATCCTTTTTGCCTTCTTATGAACTTCTGAAATCAAATACTTTAAAACTTTGTTTTCATAGTAATCATGTACGTGGAAGATTGTTTTATGTTTTGAAACTAAGTAAATTATCTTTGAAAGCAAAACCTATGCCTGCAAAAAATCATGAAAGATATAATTTGACCTCATGTGGTTGAATACACAATGGGATGAGTTACTTTAATTTGGAGTTGAATTAGCATGTATAAAATATCATGAAATAATTACACTTAGCACTTAGAGAAATTATACGATCCCTCACGATATTGTAGCCATGGGAAAAGTAAACCTTTTGACTAAACTATTCTTTATCCGACTACATGGGAAGGGCAATGAAAATCTCTTGCAGTGCTGGAAAGTTCTATTTTATGTTGTATGCAGAGCTCTGCTTCATTCTGCAATAACACAAATATCTAAATTTTCTGTCTTGAGGTTTTATTTATTTATATTATTTTTTATTATTATACTTTAAGTTCTAGGGTACATGTGTACAACGCACAGGTTTGTTACATAGGTATACATGTGCCATGTTGGTTTGCTGCACTCATCAACTCGTCATTTACATTATTATATTCTTAATCAAAGGTGACAACTAAAACAAAGCTTTGAAAATAGTCAGTGCACCTTTGATAACTTGCAGGATAGCAAAAATTAAACATCATTTAGCATTTTAAATACTTTCTTTGCAAATGAAATTTCTTTATCATATTAAGGAAAACAAGAAATAAAAAACATGAGAAATGCCTGTGGAAAATGTCAGCGTGATGGAAGACAGCAGAGAGAAGTTCTTGGATTAGAAATGGTACCTTAATTTGGTGTTGAGTAAAAATAGACATATGAATCTTAGCCTTGGCAAAGCAATTTCAAAATCCTTATTTATTTATTTATGTATTTATTTATTTATTGATATCTGAGGTTTTACTAAATCCAGAAACCCTCCTAGAAATCACAATTTGAAGCAGGTAGTGTTTCACTCTCTCCTACAGGATATATAAATGCCAAATCATGTTACAGTTTAATGCAGAAAACTGTTTTATTCTCAATGAGAATTTTAAGTGTGAAAGAGAACCAGAAATATCACACAGCACACACCAAATTTTAAATACTTGTATAGTATTTCAAAAAAATGGACTTAATAGTGTTTAAAAACCCTCTAGGGTCATAAGCATAGCTGTTAATTTGAAAAATCTGAATACATTGCTCCATTATACCTAAAGGTCAAAGCATTTCATCTTCAATATAATGTGTTAGACTTTCCCGTAAGACAATGTGGTTGGGGGCGGGGGGTGGGGGGTGGGGGGGTGGGGGGGCAAAGATAGAAAGAGAAGATTCTGGTAATTTTGTTCTCTTTACTCTCTACCACCTGCTAGATACAACACTCCAAATCTTTTTTCCTCAACTAATTTTTTTTCTCCTTCAGATTTCCTTTCCAAAAAGTAGCAGGGGAAAAAAGACTATAAGAGAATTGAGGGATTATATAAAGAGAAGCACGTTAATTAAAATTAAAAGAAAATTCTACTTTAATATCTGACTTAAAAATATCAGGATGCTGAAGGTCTAGGTTCTGTGAAAAATAAAAAGATCCTTTCAAACTTTGAAAGCTAAGACTTAACAGCTTTTAGAACTATCTCTAGTTGATTTTGATAGCTAAGAGGTTGCTGAAAGGAAATATGAAGCTAACTACAATATTTAATCTTCAAATCACACAGGGTAAGTTGGCAGATTCCTGGAGCTCATGACAAAGTGTTTCTCAGAGCAGAGGTCGAGATGTCTAGGAAGCAATAGAAAGGTATGGTTCTACAGAAACCTCATTTTAATGTCCTGAGTTACTGTTTTATAGGAAGAACAATATATGTCTGCAAAGAATTCTTGTACTTGACTTTGTGTCTTTCTGTTTTCTTTTTTCTTCATAATCTTTCTGCCTCTGATTCTGATACTGCCTCCATTCCTCAGGGTGTGGACATTCCTTTTATGAAGGGATTAACTTGCCATTCCAGTGCAGGAGTCAGCAAACATACTGAAGCCAAATCTGACATGAGCCAAATCTGACCCACCACTTGTTTTTGCATGGCCTTGAGCTAAGAATGAGTTAGACATTTTAAGTGTCTAAAAATATCAAAAAAGGATTAATATTTTGTTGCATGTGAAAATTTTAGGATATTCAAATCTGTGCCCACAAAATTTTATTGGAAGTCAGCCATAATCATTCCCTTAGGTATTGTCTATGGCTGCTTTTGCCCTGCAGTAGCAAAATTGAGTAGTTGCTGCAGTCTATATGGCCTGCATCCCTTAAATATTTATTATCTAGCTCTTTGCACAGAAAATAAATTGTTAACTACTACAGAAGTCAAAACGAAAGACACAACAGTTTCCATTACCTCTCTTCAACAACCCTGCCTTCAGATTCCAATTATTTCAGGATATGGCACCAACAGTCTTCCACTAATAATTTATGATGAAATTCTTGCAGTCTCTCTCTCTCTCTCTCTCTCTCTCTCTCTCTCTCTCTCTCTCTCTCTCTCATTTCATTGGGGATATGGTCTTGCTGTGTCACCTAGGCTGAAGTGCAGTGAGGCAATCATAGCTCACTGCAGTCTCGAATTCCTGGGCTCAAGCAATACTCATGCAGTGGATTCCTAAAGTGCTGGGATTACAGGTGTGAGCCATCATGCCCACCTGTTTCTCTTTATTAGAACTTTTTAAACAGTGTGCCTCCAATGGGTTATAGTCTGTCCAGATTCACCCAAAGGGAGGAGGGGATCAACAAAACAATCAATTTTCCTTTAGCATGCTATGCTTTTGAAACGTTGAGAAACACTTTACACATATTATTTTCCCGCTACCCCAAAAAACTCTTACAGGTTTAAATATGAATTTACAACCCTTATTTGTAATTCTGAAATCCAAAAAGCTTTTCCCTGAACTTCTTTTAAGTTAGAATCTGGCTTGAACTGATTTGAGCTATTTATTATCTTAATTCATCCCATTTAAGGATGAGTATTTCTGCGGCAGATTTTAATGTGCTTGATGAAGGGATTAAGACATAGTGTCCCAGACTCTGTTATGGATGGTATGTGATATGAATTACATGAATAATATTACCATCCTAAATTCTGAAAAAATCTGATTCCTATTCACATATTGTCTGAAGGGTTTCAGATCAAGGATAGTCCTCTCAAAATTATCATGACCATACAGAATTCTTTCTTCCCATCCATACCATGCTTATGCCAGTAAATGGCATACATACACTCACCCAGTTGTGCTAATTGCAAAATATATCTGGAACCACTTCCTGCTGCCCAAGTTTCTGATCATTTCTGCTGTGTTATTGCAGTATCTTAAAGACTATTGATATTTCCAGCCTCGGTCTCTCCATAGTGAGTTCTCCATAGATAGTAAAAGTGATCTTTGTAAAAACTGCATCTTTCATGTCACAATCCTGAGCAAAGCCTTCCAGTTACTTTGCGTTATACTTAAACTGCACGCTCCTTCATGCGACTTGCAAAGCCTCAGGAGATTCCCCATGACCTGGCCTCTGCCTGCGGACCTCGTCTTGTACCATGTTACCTTTCCTTACAAGCTAAGGCATCACAGCCCTCATGCACATTTCTGTCTCAGGGATTTGGAACTGCTGCAAATCCTGCTTCGAACTTTCTTCCTCTAGATTCCACATGACACCTGTCACTAACATCATAATTCTGTTGAAGTATATCACCTAAGCGAGGTCTTCTGTGACTATCTTATATAAATAATATCTGCCTTAAAGCCACTGTTATTCTGCACTCTGACACTTAGGTTTATTTTCTTCAGGCCAATGTTTATCTCCTCCTTTAGAGTCTTATCACTTCCTGCTTAGCCTGACACAGTAGCCTTTTAACAATAAAACAGAACTACAGATGAAACACTAGCTTAGAAGGCAGGAGACCTGGGTTTTACTGAAGCCGCATCACACAAGCTGTGTGACTTCTCTTGACTTCAATTTCTTCATCCTTAAATGAAAAATCGTAAACTACAATTTTTGAGGTCTTTAATAATCCTCAAATTCTAAGGTATTTTTCTGCCTCTATTCTTTTTCTACTCTAGTCCAATAGGTAATAGCTATCAAATTAAACTTCAGAAAGTTCTCTTTCAACCATTTTATTTTCCATGATTCTCCACTGGCTGTATGTTAACGTATAAAATATCCTCCTTAGTTTATTTTAAACTATGCTCTCAGATCAAGTGCTCGCCTTTTCTAGTTGAATTTCTCACCACTACTATGTAAAGATGTTCTAGCTCTCAGATTGTTCTACGTACAAAATGTTTTATTTTGTTTTCATAAAATTCCTTTGAGGAATCAATATCTATATCCTGTCTAGCCATCAGAATCTTGTTCCCCCTTGAAAGCCCAGCTAATATTCTACCCTTTTATAAAATGTTATAAACACCAAAGACACCACTTAAAACTAAAGCAATAGGTTGTTTTATTAACCTATTAATAAAATAGCTAATAAACAAACTAAGTAAATAAAATGGAACAATACCATAATTTTTAAACCAAAAGAAAACAAAGAAGAGAGAGAACAAAAAGAATATACTTGATAAGAAGGCAAATTTAAACCAAGAAGATCATTAAGAACACTAAATATATAGTTTAAACATACTAAATAAAAAGAAAAAATTATCAGAATGGATTGAAAAACAAGATCAGACTACCAGTTACTTACAAAAAACTCTTATTTATTTATTTGTTGAGACAGTCTTGCCGTGTCACCCAGGCTTGAGTGCAGTGGCGCGATCTCAGCTCACTGCAATCTTCACCTCCCAGGTTCAAGCAACTCTCCTGCCTTAGCCTCCTGTGTGCTGGGACTAAAGGCATGCACCATCATGCCTGGCTAATTTTTGTATTTTTACTAGAGGTGGTTTTTCACCCTGTTGGCCCGACTGGTCTCAGACTCTTACACTTAAGTGATCCGCCTGCCTTTGCCTCTCGAAGTGCTGGGATTTTAAGCATGAGTCACTGCACCCATCCAAAAACTCACTTTAAATATAAAGACACAAATAGTTTAAAAAAAAGAAACACAGGAAATATATGCTATATTACTACTAGACAAAGTAAAGCTGAAGTGGCTATATTAGTATTAGTCAAGACAAATGTCAGAATATGGAATACGGGCAAAATAGTAATTTCATAATGGTAAAATGATTACTTTTTTGAGATAACAATCTATAGTCTCTGTACCTAACAACTGAGTTTTGAAATGCATGAAGTCATACCTAATAGAAATCATAATGAAATAGACAAATCCACAACTACAATCAGGAATTTAACAACTCTCTCAATTGCTATAAGAAGTAGACGGAAATCAAGTATAAAGAATGCTTGAACAATGCTGTCAACTAACGAGAACTAACTGATGTTTATAAAATACTACACCTAACAATAGAAGAATTTTTCAAGTACATATAGAGCATTTACTAACATTGTTCATATTCTGGGTCATGAATTAGGTCTCAATACATTTAAGAGGAGTCAAATTATTCAAAGTATGTTCTGTGACCTTAATGTTATGTAATTAGAAATCAATAAGGGACAGATATTTAGAAAATTCCCAAATATTTGGAAACTATATAAAACACTTCTAAATAACCCATTGGTCAAAGAAAAAGCTGGAAGATACTTTGAACAAAATGAAAATGAAAACAACATATCGAATTGGTGGGATGCAGTTAAAGCAGTACTCAGAAGAAAAGAATTGTCTAAAGCCAATTACCTAAATTTCACTTTTTGAAACTAGAAAAAGAAGAGGAAATTAAACTCCAAATAAGCAGAAGAAAGAAAATTTTAAAAAATAAGAGATGAAGTAAAGGAAATAGAAGACAGAAAAGACAATGGAAAATCAATGAGATCTAATGTTGCTTTATTGAGGTGATCAATAAAATTATAAACCTCTAAATTTCATGAAAAATAACCAATCAGGAAGAAAGACAAAAGCCACAAATTACCAATATCAAGAATGAGAAAGGTAACATATATAACTGTAGATATTAAAAGAATAATAAGAGGATATTATTAGCAAAACTTTATGCCAATAAATTTTACAAACTTGTATGGAATGAACAGATTGCCTTAAAGACACACTAACAAAGTTTCTTCGAGAAGAAATACGTAACCCAAATAGCCCTATATCTACCTTTAAAAATTAATCTTATGGATCCATACCTTCAAAATAAATAAAATAGAAGCCAGGCACAAATGGCTTTACTTTTGGGTTCTGCCAAGGAAGGAAGAAAGAATACCCATTCTATACAAATGCTTCTGGAAAATAAGAGAAATAAATACTTCCAACCTAATTCTATATGCCGACATTATGCTAATATCAAAAACAAAGAAATTTATCACAAGAAAGAAAGCTACATTCTCATGTCCTTCATGAACATAGACATAAAAAATTTAAAATCTTAGCAAATGGAATCCAACAGGATACATAAGGGATAACAAGTTACCAAATGGCGTTTATCTCAGGAATATAAGTGACTTGAAAATCAATTAATGCAGGTAACTACATTAAATAGTAAAAAAGCAAAACCATGTGATAATCTTAAGAGAATCAGAAAAAGCATTTGACAAAATCAACATCCATTTCTGATTTTAAAAACAGCAACAAAATCTTTCAGCAAACTAGGAATAGAAAGAAACGTCTTCCACCTCATAGTGGACATCCATTATACATGGTGAATGAATGACTACTGTTCCCCTAAATTGGGAACAAGGCCAGTGTATCACTCTCATTACCTCTATTCAACACTGTACTCTTCACTCCAGCCAGTTGAGCCTAAGAAAATGTATAAAAGACATCCAGATGGGAAAAGAAGTAAAAATTGCCTTCATTCACATATGACATGTGGGAAATATGTGACTTGATGAGGCTGAATGATGGTCTGTGGTAGGTCATGTTTTCCAAAGTGACTAAAAATACCTCCTATGATACATGCTTTCCTACAAGGTGATCTTGGCACTTTTCTCATCAAAAGGTGGAATCTATGTCCCCTTCCATTATAGCTAAATTAGCTCATATCTAAAAGATTGTAACAAAAATGATGCTTCTTGACTTTCAAGGCTAGATTAGAAAAGGTGATACAGCTTTCACCTAGGTTCCTAGAGCGATTGTACTTAGAGACCTGAGCCACTCTGTTGGAATTTCAGTTACTCTGAGATTGCCATACTGGAAAGCAGCAGGTAGATCTTCCAGCTGATAGCCAGTGTTAACTGTCATGTGAGTTCGCCATTTTTTATGTCCAGGCCAGTTCAGTCTTTCAGATGACTGAAGTTCCAACCAACATTTGGCTTCAACAGCATGCAAGAATCTAAGCAAGCACTATCTAGCTGAGTTTTTCCTGAATTTAAGATAAAATTGAAAGCAAAATGAAATCATTGTTTTAAGCTGCTAATTTTGGGTAATTTGTTGGTAGCAATATAAATTGCAACACTTCTGTCTAGAATACATGGAGTCAGATGACTTTTCTTTTTAGTACATGATTCTATGCACTGATAAAGTTCTTAGAATAAAAGCAGGCTGTCCTTTTATTTTTTGAATTATACTTCAAGCTTTGGGACACACGTGCAGAAGGTGCAGGTTTGTTACATAGATATACAGGTCCCACGGTGTTTTGCTGCACCCATCACCCATCATCTACATTAGGTATTTCTCTAATGCTATGCCTACTCTAGCCCCCTACCCCCCAGCAGGCCCTGGTGTGTGATGTCCCCTTCCTGTGCGCATGTGTTCTCATTGTTCAATTCCCACTTATGGGTGAGAACATGCGGTGTTTGGTTTTTTGTTCCTGTCTTAGTTTGCTGAGAATGATGGTTTCCAGCTTCATCTATGTTCCTGCAAAGGACATGAATTTATCCTTTTTATAGCTGCCTAGTATTCCAGGGTGTATATGTCCCACATTTTCTTATCCAGTCTATCACTGATGGGCATTTGTGTTAGTTTCAAGTCTTTGCTCTTGTGAATAGTGCTACAATAAACATACATGTGCTTGTGTCTTTATATCTGATTTATAATCCTTTGGGAATATGCCCAGTAATGGGATTGCTGGGTTAAATGGTATTTCTGGTTCTAGTTCCTTGAGGAATCGCCACACTGTTTTCCGTAATTGTTGAACTAATTTACACTTCCACCAACAGTGTAAAACATTCCTATTTCTCCACATCCTCTCCAGTATCTGTTGTTTCCTGGGTTTTAATGATCGCCATTCTAACTGGCGTGAGATGGTACCGCATTGTGGTTTTGGTTTGCATTTCTCTAATGACCAGTGATGATGAGCTTTTTTTTCATGTTTGTTGACTGCATAGATGTCTTCTTTTGAAAAGTGTCTGTTCATATCCTTTGCCCCCTTTTGATGGGGTTATTTTTTTCTTGTAAATTTGTTTAAGTTCCTTGTAGATTCTGGATATTATCCCTTTGTCAGAAGGATAGATTACAAAAATTTTCTCCCATTCTGTAGGTTGCCTGTTCACTCTGACATTAGAATCTTTTACTGTGCAGAAACTCTTTAGTTTAATTAGATCCCATTTGTCAATTTCAGTTTTTGTTGCCATTGCTATTGGTGTTTTAGTCATGAAGTTTTGGGAATATCATTGTTGATCCCAAGAAATACAAACTATCATGGAAGAATACTGTAAACACCGCTATGCAAATAAACTAGAAAATCTAGAAGAAATGGATAAATTCCTGGACACACACACCCACACAAGACTAAACCAGGAAGAAGTCAAATCCCTGAATAGACCAACAACAAGTTCTGAAATTGAGGCAGTAATTAATAGCCTACCAACCAAAAAAAAGCCCAGGACCAGAAGGATTCACAGCCGAATTCTACCAGAGGTACAAAGAGGAGCTGGTAGCATTCCTTCTGAAGCTATTCCAAACAGTAGAAAAAGAGGGACTCCTCCCTAATTCATTTTATGAGGCCAGCATCATCCTGATACCAAAACCTGGCAGAGACACACACAAAAAAGAAAATTTCAGGCCAATATCCCTGATGAACATCAATGCGAAATCCTTAATAAAATACTGGCAAACTGAATCCAGCAGCATATTAAAAAGCTTCTCCACCACGATCAAGTCGGCTTCATCCCTGGGATGCAAGGCTGTTTCAACATATGCAAATCAATAAATGTAGTCCACCACATAAACAGAACCAATGACAAAAACCATGTGATTATCTCAATAGATGCAGAAAAGGCCTTCGATAAAATCCAACACCTCTTCATGCTAAAAACTCTCAATAAACTAGATATTGATGAAATGTATCTCAAAATAATAAGAGCTATTTATGACGAACCCACAGCCAATATCATACTGAATGGGCAAAAACAGGAAAGCATTCCCTTTGAAAACCAGTACAAGACAAGGATGCCCTCTCTCACCACTCCTATTCAACATAGTATTAGAAGTTCTGGCCAGGACAATCAGGCAAGAGAAAGAAATAAAGGTATTCAAATTGGAAGAGAGGAAGTCAAACAGGATGAGAGGAAGTCAAATTGCCTCTGTTTGCAGATGACATGATTGTATATTTAGACTCCCCATTCTCTCAGTCCAAAGTCTCCTTAAACTGACAAGGAACTTCAGCAATATCTCAAGATACAAAATCAATGTGCAAAAATTACAAGCATTTATGTACACCAATAATAGAGTGCCAAATCACGAGTGAACCCCCATTCACAATTGCTACAAAGATAATAAAATACCTAGGAATCCAACTTACAAGGGATGTGAAGGACCTCTTCAAAGAGAACTACAAACCACTACTCAAGGAAATAAGAGAGGACACAAACAAATGAAAAAAACACTCTATGCTCATGGCTGGGAGGAATCAATACTGTGAAAATACTGCCCAAAGATTTTTATAGACTCAATGCTATCCCCATCAAGCTACCATTGACTTTCTTCACAGAATTAGAAAAAACTACTTCAAATTTCATATGGAACAAAAAAGAACTGATATAGCCAAGACAATCCTAAGCAAAAATAACAATGCTGAAGGCATCATGCTTCCTCACTTCAAACTATACGGCAAGGCTACAGTAACCAAAACAGTGTGGTACTGGGCACCAAAACAGATATATAGACCAATGAGACAGAACAGAAGCCTCAGAAATAATGCCACAAATCTACAATCATTGTATCTTTGACAAACCTGACAAAAACAAGCAATGGGGAAAAGTTTCCCTATTTAATAAATGGTGTTGGGAAAACTGGCTAGCCGTATGCAGAAAATTGAAACTGGATCCCTTTCCTTACACCTTATAAAAAATTAACTCAAGATGGATTAAAGACTTAAATGTGAGACCTAAAACCATAAAAACTCTAGAATAAAACCTAGACAGTACCATTCAAGACAAAGGAATGGGCAAAGACTTCATGTCTTTTCATTTTTTAAAAGTACATAAGAGCAACATGAAATACTGTAAAGAGAGAGCCATGTAGATACTCTAGTTAATAGTCCAGCTGAGCCTTCAGACAACATCCAGCATCAGTTACCATGTAAGATAGCCATTTTTTACTTCCGTGATAGTCAGCCTTTCAACTTTCCAAGTTCTTACTATGGCAACATGAATGATGATATATCATTCAGCCTCAGGAAATTTCAGTTATCTTAATTGCTAAGATGAGGACTCTGGCATTTTCTTTCTTATTGGGACATTGTAGGAAGGGTTAAAGAAAGAATGCACATGTTAAACATTCCAAAGTTGATGCAATGAAGAAATTTTACTTGTCTTCTCATAGCCTAGTCTATTTTAATATCTTTGATTACTTTACAACTGCATTTCTCAGTTGAGAAATCATAGTAGTGAAGTGGGTTAGGTAAGTCATTTGTTTAACAAATAATGATTAAATAGTTATATCGGATATCATGCAAAACCCTAAGAATACATTAGTGAACTCAAATAACATTATATCTTCCTTTATAAAGTTTACAATTTAGTGGAGAAAATACACTTGTAAACTGAAAAATGTAATATACTATGATAATTATGGAAATATTAGGTTACTGTGTGAATAGAGACAAAGTACCCATAAAAGAAAGCATGATCAGAGAAGCTTCCTAAAAGAATTAATAACTAAAATTTTCCAAGTGATGAGAAATAATACCACACAAGGTAAACAAAGACAAGAGAGAAAAAGTATCCAGGCTGTAAGATGATCAAATCAGTACTGATTGATCATTGCTATTGATTGTATTTGTACTGATTTCAATAGAGAGATGGGTAGTTGGAACATCATTAGAGAAAAAGAGAAAAAATCAGATCTCCAGTCTCAACCCCATACCTCCTGAATTATAATAGCTGGGGTGGAATCAGTCGATGTAGTTAGTTCTATGTGATTTACTGCCTGGGGAAAACATTGGAAATTTTTTTTTTTTTTTTTTTGAGACGGAGTCTGGCTCTGTCACCCAGGCTGAAGTGCAGTGGCACGATCTCGGCTCACTGCAAGCTCCACCTCCCAAGTAGCTGCGACTACAGGCGCCCACCACCACGCCCAGCTAATGTTTTGTGTGTTTTTAGTAGAGACGGGGTTTCACCGTGTTAGCCAGGATGGTCTCAATCTCCTGACCTCGTGATCCACCCGCCTCCGCATCCCAAAGTGCTGGGATAACAGGCGTAAGCCACCGCGCCTGACCCTTGTTTTATTCTTGAACTTCACGTTCTGGCATACATGTCCTGAATGGGCAGGTTTGTTACATAGGTATACAGGTGCCATGGTGGTTTGCTGCTCCTAACAACCCGCCATCTAGGTTTTAAGCTCCACATCTGTTAGGTATTTGTCCTAATGCTGTCCCTCCCCTTTCCCCCCACCCCCTGACGGGCCCCCATGTGTGATGTTCCCTTCCCTGTGTCCATGTGTTCTCATTGTTCAACTCCCACTTATGAGTGAGAATATGTGGTGTTTGGTTTTCTGTTCCTGTCTTGGTTTGCTGAGAATGATTGTTTTCAGCTTCATCCATGTCCTTGTAACGAAGGGACATGAACTCATTCGTTTTTATGGCTGCATTGTATTCCATGGTGTATATGTGCCACATTATCTTTATCTAGTCTATCATTGACGGGCATTTGAGTTGGTTCCATGTCTTTGCTATTGTAAACAATGCTGCAATAAACATACGTTTTGCATGTGTCTTTATGTGTCTTTATATGTGTATTTATCACATTTGTAATTATGGTAGAAAGAATGTAAAAGATTTTTTTCACTCAGTGTAATGCTCTTGAGACCCGCCAAGGTTTTGTGTGCATAATAATTTGTTTCTTTTTATTGCTAAATGGCATTTCATTGTATAGATATACCACATTTGGTTATCCGTTTACCCATTGATGGATATTTGGACTCTTTTCATTTTTTCCTATTACAAATAACATTTCTATAAACATTTGTAAACAGGTTTTTGTGTGGCCTTGAGTTTTACTTCTCTAAGATAAATACCCAAGAGTGTGATCACTGAGTCTTATAGGAAGAATTGTTTAACTTTCCAAGAATTTGCCACTTTTCCAGAGTAGCTGTACTATCTTACCTTCCTGCCAGCAATGTATGAGAGACATGACTGCTTCACATCCTTGTCCATATCTTCGCTTAATGGAGAGGAACATTCCCTGGATATGGTGGCTCAGCAAATGGCTAATTCTTTCCAGTTCATCAGTCAGATGGCCATTCTACCCCTTGCTTAATAAAAAAGTAGGAGCTACTGCTTCTTCCCCAAGTCTGTTTCTATTCAAATATGTTGCCTATATTTCTTAGAAGTACTGAGTGGGAGAACCATACTTTATTGCATTACATTAAAAAAATAAAAAAACACTAAAGGGGATAAAAATCTATTATTTTGCCTCTAAATAAAAACAGAAGATTTTTAAATGATGTAGAAAGAATACGCATTCTGACTTGTTCAAAACAATAAAGATGGAATTAAAAACAAAATAAACCACCTACTGATGAAAGGCACAGAATTTGTACCATAGAGGTAAAGATGCTCCCTGGCATACTCGAGGAAAGCTCCATCTCTAACAATAGGTAAGTATGAAAAAAAACCTCCTCCATTTAATCACGCAGGAAATTATTGCTTGAGCATCAAAGAAAGATTCCCTACTTGATTAATATTAAGCTTCAGATTCCATGTTAGAAAAACTCATACCAAGTTGTCCTTGCAGAGTCAAGGGTCAATAAGAGTAATTTACAGGCATTTTTAACTATGAAAAAGTAGAAACAATCTAAATGTAACACAAAAAAAGTGTTACTCTGTTGATTGGGAATACACGGATTTATAACTTAATTGGGAAAAGAAAAAACATTTTAAAATAATGAGCCTTCCAATTTCAGCAATAATAGGCATCGTTGCTCCTATTTTAAAAATTTGAAATTTTGTAATATTTGAATAAATGTAATTGTGTTAATTACATATTTATTAAATATAATATATAAATTATTACTGTAAAACATAAGATCAATATACATGCAATGAAAGCACCATTGAATCCCATGCTGTTCTAGTCTTTTCCTTAGAGATAAACACTCTGATCTGAATGAAATGTATCATCTCAAAACTCTGCCTATATGTCCACGTATGTATATCTTCATACGTATCAAATACACAGTTTTGTTTTTGATAAATGGGAATATGCCTTGCACATTGTTTTGTAATTTGACTTTTTAACTTAATATGTCTCAAAGAGCATTCCATGTGTGTATGCACAGGGTATATGACACACCAAATTATTTTTAACAGCTTCACATTTTATAACATAGATGCAGCGTGATACTTTTATTTAGGTCATCATTCTCATATTGATACAAATTATTCCATTCATTTTTTGTTCTTTTTGTTTGTTTGTTTATTTATGGCTCTTAACAAATAATAGTACAATAAACATAGATGGCCCAGAACTGGATTTAAATTTTTACCCTCTATGAAAGTTTTTGTCTTTTCATTGTTATAGTTGGTATGTTTGATTTTAGTACCTTATCTTGGGTTTTCTGTTTATAATGCTTGTTGATATCTTCTGTATTTTGCCAATAAGGATCATGCTTCTTTTATTTTTCTCTAGCAAAAAGTATGCATCTTTTTTTCTAGCAGTTCTATAACCACAAGCTTAAAACTGTATTCTGTAATTATCAGTGCAAATAATAAAATATCTTCATTCCAGTATTATTTACAATGACAAAAATAACTGTGATACCTTATGTTTTCTGAAATTTATCATATTAGACAAAAACAAGAGCCTTTATTTTTATAGTTTTTTAGGGAAAAGAGAAAATATCACCTCTGAATCACATTATCAAAGCAGAGTTGGATTCCAACTAGGTTTGGGAATTTTTTTAGGTTACATATACTCTTTGAAGACTATAGAAGCAGATGTGTTTTAAACATGAGCTCTGGAAAAGACTTCCACTGGTAACATTGGGCTCAGTAAAAGAAATCTCATTAGAAACCTGCAAGTTTGTTTGTGTGTATGTGTGAGAGAGAGATTTTGAAAGGTCTAAATAGAAACCTGCAAGTTGTGTGTGTGTGGGGGGATAATTTTTAGAGGTCTAAAACCAAATGTATACCTACTTGGTAAGAATGTTTTTACTGCCTAGGAAAAATAATTAATTGAGACACTAGCTAGGCCAAAAGAGGGCAGGTGGAGATAAAATGCTACTTTTGAGTGGCAAGATTGAAAAATAAATTATATAGTGTTTTATGATTGCAGGAACTAATGAATAATAAACAAATACTAAAGAATAGGTTTTCTCAGGTATCGAAACCACTGCTAATTCATATTTTGATTTCCGGGATTCAAATGAGAAGTGAGATAGTGGCTGAGACTTGAAACTTGAAAAGGGAGAAGAGATTTTAGTTCAATATCTGTGATGTGAAGATTCTCCGCAACATAGGGCCAAGCCTGGGACGCCAGTCCTATGTTGGAATTGGGCAATGGAATTTCAGAAGTGATATCTATGTGCATTGTAGATTTTCCTTTTTGTGTTGTTGTCCTTTTATGATATGTTGTTGTTCTTTAATAAGGATGTTGTTCCCACATCCTTATTAAATTTTATTAATCACGACATTCTAGTAATAGTCTTGTTTAGCACAAGCTTGGGAAATAAAGAAATCAAACTGCAAAAATCTGGGGCAGCATGTAGATACAGTATAGAGATGGCATGAGATGTGTAGAGAAACAGGAGTTACAGTTCAAAGGGAAAATATAATAAAATAAATCCTTCAGATATTAAGGCATATTTAGGAGAGCATTATCTTTTCCTCCAAGCTATTTGGATGAGGTCTCCAACAATAAATTATTTGAGCTTTCAATGGAAGAGTAGCCTTAGTGCTCAAAGGCCTTGGGAGATACTGAGTATCTTCAGATTGGCTGAATTGTAGTTTTAAAAATATTTTTAGAAAATCTATGGATAGTAAGTTTTCTGAGTCCTATACATAGTAGTATGTGTTTATGTTGACTTCACATACTAATCTCAACTTGACTGGGTATAAGAATCTTGGACCATGGCCTATAAATTTTCCACTTGTTTTCTTGCATTTATTATTGAAGATAAAAAATCTGAGTCTAGTTGGATTTTGCTTCCATTAAAGATAATCTGTTTTCCTCTAATTTGATGCCTATGTAATTCTTTATTCTTGAGATATAAAATATCACCAGTTTTTTTCAGATGCTAATCTATTTTACTAACTCTTCCTGTAATTTGGCAAACTTTTTAAAAATGCAGATTTTTTTGTTCTGTTTAGAATATTTTAGATTATTGTTAGAGTCTAAGTGTTGTGGTCTCTTTTGAATTAATACATCATAAATATATTAGGTTTCTATTTTCTTTCCTCTGTGTCGGTTTTCCTCTCTCTTACTGTTTTAAACTGGCATCATTTTATTTCTTTGCATCTGCAGATAGCACATTGGGTTTGTCACACTATTGGTTTGTATTATCTGGTTTGTAGATTTTTTTTAACAATTTTAAGGCAATTGCTGATTATGTTATATAATTTTAGCTCCTCAAAGCATTTTCAACAATTTTTAGTTCCAGTTTAAAATTATATCTGATAATCTCTGTTTTTATCTCAGTCTTGTATAAATGAACATATAAGAGATAATAAATGACAGAAAGCCCTACTCAGTTTCAAATAAAGATTCACTGACTTATTTACTCTTCCATTCAATTGATATTTATTGGTTTTATTCAAAGATTCAACAGTGTCATCAAGGGCCGGGTTTGTTTCCTGCCCTTCAATTTGCTTCATACTGTCACCTTCATTCAAAGGTTAACCATTAATATGCTCTCAATATTATCAATATTCCTATATTACATGTTCAGGGAGAGAAAAGTTGAGTCTCTTCTAGAAACTCTCAGAAGGCAAAGGAACATTTTTCTTTGTGGCTCGTAGCAAACATTATCATCAATCTTACTGTCCCAAATCAGATTACATGGTCCCCCATCTAAGACTAGATATTTAATTTGTAGGGCTAAATGCAAAATGAAAATGAAAAGCCTTTTTGTTTCAGATTTACTGTTTAATCTCCTTCTAAGCAAATACAAATAAAAAAATTGGTAACAAGTGTTTACCATTCATCTTCATATTGTGCAATGCCAGTTTTAAATACAAATATAAGCACACTTAACTAGTGCAACATTACTGAAACTGCACAGTTCATAGCTAGTACTTGCATGTGTGTTTCGTTCTTACCATTACAGTCGAAATCTGCATAAAACCAACTCAATTGTTTTTATTTTACATTTTGCTGTGCTTGCATTCCACTGACATTCTCTATCTTTGGCTTACCCATAAAGGTGGGCTGAAAGGAAAAGAATATATATTTATCATGTCTTTCCCTTTCTATGACATCATTTTCAATAAAAGTAGTTGGTTATTACAGACAAGTTACATAAGTAAGAAAGAAAATGATAGGATTCTTTGATTATTTATGCTTCTTGAAACTCCACTGCCTTTTATCATTTGACCCAAATTCCATTTCCAATGGAAAGCTCAGCTTCTCAGAGCTGCCAGTACCCTCACTCAGTCATAGGTGCAAAACACTTTTTACTAACTTTGAGTCTTGCTAAACTCTTATGTGATATGGGACCACTGGAATTCTGTATATAGTTCGTGGGACACTGGAAATGCTATATGTGACCATGCAGCAAGCAATGGCAATGAACACACATGTGGCACATACCGCTACTGCTCACTCATGTATTATATTGTCTCACTGAACTTCACCTACAAGTTACAAATTCAAAGACAAAATAATTAAGATCTTCAAGATGGCAACAACAAAGCATTAAACCAAATGCAAGGCCTTTCTGAAACCAAATAGCTTTTCACAGGACCCTCCTTGGTTTTGATACTCACCATGTTCTGTGCTTTTCACAGCACCCTCCTTAGTTTTACTACTCACCATACTCTGTGCTTTCTCCTTCAGGTAACCCATGTGTGGATATTGAACAAGACTTTTGATGTGCTACTGATACATAACAGCAACAAACAAAGAAACAAACAAACAAAACCTATACAGTGTGCTCTCCTTCTGCCTCTTCGCCCACTCTCGCTTTAAACTCTACCTTTATGTACTACAACATGCTGGAGGTGTGCAAGTGAGTAGCCCTTTGCTGTCTTTTTGATGCACATAGCTGCGAAGTGAACTCGGGTAGGTTTATTGCTGGTTTCATAAGAGCATATTTGCAGAGGCAGAGAAGAATACAAGTGAAATTTGCATGTTATCATTGTCCCCAATTACTACTTCTCCTAATCAATGGATTTTATTTTTCCCAAGGCAGCCCTCACTCTTAGCCTAATGAATTAGATAACTTATAGAAAGTGAAGATATGAAAGGTTCTCAGTAATCACATTTTAACTAGACCCATGTGTGTTAGATTTGACATAATTTTTTTTTTGAGAAGGAGTCTCGCTCTGTCGCCCAAGTTGGCATGCAGTGGTGCGATCTCGGCTCACTGCAACATCTGCCTCCCAGGTTCAAGCAATTCTCCTGCCTCAACCTTCTGAATAGCTGGGACCACAGACGCGTGCCACCATGCCCTGTTAATTTTTTGTGTTTTTAGTAGAGATGGGGTTTCACCCTGTTAGCCAGGATGGTCTGGATCTCCTAACCTTGTGATCCCACTGCCTTGGCCTCCCAAAGTGTTGGGATTACATTGAAATAATTTTTTAATTATCTATGTTGAAGATGGTACTCTTTCCTATTCCAACTCTGTAATATATTTTCTTCTACTTTAATATTCTGTGGGGCCAGGTGCAGTGGCTCATGCCTGTAATACCAGCTACTTGGGATGCTGAGGCAGGAGAATCACTTGAACCCAAAAGGCAGAGGTTGCAGTGAGCCAAGATGGTGCCATTGCACTCTAGCCTGACTGACAGAGTGAGAATCTGTTTCAAAAAAACAAGGAAGAAAAAGAAAAAAGAAAAAAATTATATAGATAATTTCAATGGAAAAGGAAGGATCAAGTATGTGCCTTTATCACTATCATCCTTGAAGTATTCTCAATTGTTTACAGAAAAAAAATAATAAATAAGTCTAAGATGAAATGAAATGCACTCATTTTTGTAAATAAATATCTTTGGGGAAAAAAGAAAGGAAAATAATGAATACACCTTATGATATCAGAAAAAGCTTATTTACCAATTTTTACTATAAGCAGAATGTGACTAATTCAACAAGAAGGTCGACAAATGTTATTAGCATTTAAATTTAACTCCTACTGCTTACTCTCCATTTCAATCTCTAATTTGAAAAAAAAAAAAAAAATTCATGTGTGGGCCTAGGAAAACTATCAAAATACTGTAAAGATTAACTTGTAGGTATATCTGAAGTAAAATTCTGACAGTTTAACACGATGAAATTTTCTGGAAAATGGAACAGCATTAAAAAGACAAAGAATCAAGAAACTATAGAGTGTGTTTTAGTAGCCATATGGTTTGGCTGCGTCCCCACCCAAATCTCATCTTGAATTGTAGCTCCTATAATTCCCACATCATGGAAGAAACTCAGTGGGAAGTACTTGAATCATGGGGGTGGATCTTTCCCGTGTTGTTCTCGTGATATTGAATGAGTCTCACAAGATCTCATGGTTTTTTAAAGGGGAGTTCCCCTGCACACGCTCTCTTTGCCTGCTGCCATGAAAGACATGACTTTGCTCCTCCTTTGCCTTCTGCCATGATTGTGAGGCCTCTCCAACCATGTGGAACTGTGAGTCAATTACATCTGTTGACTTTATAAATTACCCAATCTTGAGTATGACTTTATTAACGCCATGAGAAGGGACTAATATGAAAAAAAAGGTCTGACTGGAACTAGGTTTAGTGGAGTTCAGTGTGGAAGGGAAGATCATATCGATGACTCAATACCTTGCTTAAAAGTTTGGACTTCATTGGGCAGGTTGTAAGAAGTCTCTGAATTATTTTTTTTATTTCAAATGGTACAAGTCTGTGCTACAAATGTGCGTATGAATGCACTGTTCTCCGTTTTTCCTTGTGCATTTACTGATTCTCACTCTTGACTCCTTTTAACCAAATCCTATCCAATAATTTATTTTGTGTGTGTTAATGAAGTGGCTTAATGATCATAGTGAGAAAAAAAGTATTTTAATATAATGCCTAGAATGTTTCAAATGAAATCCATCCATATGTAGTTCAAATAAAGAAATAGATATGTAGATATAACATGCATGGCAATCTGAATGTCTAAGATGTCCAGTAGCAAAATGCACTCTAGGGCAAAGAAAAAAAAGGGTTAATAAGAGTAATTAGAATTGGATGAATATAGACAGTGTCTAAGACAGTGGTC
Source organism: Piliocolobus tephrosceles (assembly GCF_002776525.5). NCBI lineage: Eukaryota > Metazoa > Chordata > Mammalia > Primates > Cercopithecidae > Piliocolobus > Piliocolobus tephrosceles. The sequence continues at coordinate 117,230,813 of NC_045439.1, forward strand.
ATGCACTAGGGAGCGGTCATGCGTGATGGTAGAAGAGTTTTATAATGAAGTTAAAACATATTTAAGGGAAAGATTAGAAGTGTGAAAACTAACAGGGCATTTTAAAAACAAAGTAAGAGTGATAAAATTGACAATGTTAAAGTTATAGCACAATTGAATTATGTTCCAGAATTCAATACACTTAATAGAATAAAAACTTTAGTAACTAAACAGAAGAAATTAGAAAAGTGGTTTCAATCTAGAGATAAATGATTTTGTAAGAAATTGAGAAGATTTAAGTAGGGCTAGTTAATTTTAGTCAAATGATTTCTATAAATCTGCTTGAAGTTTAAATATTTATAAACATAAATGTACATGTACACAGAGAAGAGTGATGAAAGAGAATAAAACATAAAGTGCAAGTAATGTGTCATAGTTTTGTTTCATCATTTTTCAATTTTAAGTAGAATGTAAGCCAGCAAGATAACCAATATATGAGAATATAAAATGAATGTGACTGCTTTGAATATAGTCAACTGAGAGACTCTACAGTTATTCCAGTTATGTTGCCAGTGTTTTGTTTTGTTTTTAAATAAAGATCTCATCTTTCCGAGGATAGCTGATTAGTTTCAAACTATTTCCTTTGAGATTGGGTTTGGATTTGAGAAACAGCAAAACCACCTAGAGCAAAGGCAGCTGAAGGCAAGCAGCCAATGTCTCATTGGAAATCATCTAGCCAACTTCCATTTGAAGAATGGAAGGAACTCTAGAGTTTAGAGTTTAGTTAGGACACTTTTCAAGCAAGCAACAAAAGCAGAGCGTAAAAGTAATTTTAACACTCAATTTATTGATTTATTGCAAAGAAACTGAAGTACATTGAAAGCTCAAAGAAATAGCAGTCAAAACCAGGTCAACTTCGGGGACTTCTGGGATCTATAGTGGGGTCTCTATGCGAGGAACCATCACTTTCTGAGTTTTTCCAAGTGGTGCAGACATGGACATGGCAGATTTGTGGTCGTGATATTATAGCTTCAATAATGGGAAGGAAAAAGGCACTCTTGCCTATTGGCTCTAGCAGGAAAATTAGCAGGGAAAGACACTAATTGGGTTTGCTTGGATCAATGTCCATTTCTGAACCAATGTTTGGGTGTGGGAATGAGCTCTTTAGATTATTTCAATTCATTGTGTGCTTACCCAATAAGCAGAGAAGTAAGCTCTGTTACCAGAAGAGGGAAAAGAAGTTTGACAACCCAAAAACAATAGTCACCACAATCATGTATGCCACACACATACCCATAAGACATCTCAAAAGTGGTTGGAAATGTTTGGATATCTTAACAGCATGTCCAAAACTAAGCTCATAATTTTTTCTCTCCTCTTATCACACAAGGTACCACTTTCCTCTATATTCTATATAGTGACTTTTCAATTCAACAAACAAAGCCTTAGCAAATTATCTAATCTTTGTGCTTCAATTTTTCTCTTTTCAAAACAGGAATAATTCCCCATTAATAATGGTTTCCCCATTAGCAATGTTAAAGTGGATTGAGGCCAGTGAGTGAAAAGCATCTAATTGAATGCCTTTGTAGAATAGGAATTAACTAAAATTTAATTCCCTTCTACTCCTTTCCCCACTTAAAAAGTTAATACTTTTTAATCTACACTTTCTAGCTTACTTACACTTAGTCTACTCTCTTGAATTTATTTGGAACTCCCTGCAGTTCCCCTAAATGCAGCATGTTTCCATTTCTTTATAGCTGGCAGATCCTCTGCCTGGAATGTTCTCCTCTGCCTGGAATGTCCTCCCTGCCAGACTTCCCTATCCCTTCTTTAATCCTTATCCATTTGGCAAACTTCTATTGAGCAGAGCTCAAATACCATAACCTTTGTGAAGCACTCTCTGACTCACTCAGTAAGTCAGAATTAAACTCTTTATGCTCTCTATTCCCATAGTATCATCTGCATAGTATTAATATGACTTACTATTGTATGCGTTCTTACTGTTTATCACTTAACCTCCAACATTAAACTGTGGGCTTCCTGAGGGACAACACTTCATAGCAAGTGTTGCATCCCATGGTGGGAGTACCAAGATATTTTGCAGTGTGGGTCACAACTCTTGGCATATAGTGACTGCCCAATAAATATTTAACGAATGCTTGAAATTTGTGTATCTGTCAATTACTGTCTGGATTTAAGTGGAAAGTGGTATGTTCATTTTTAAAAAATATATGTACTATGTTAAAAATCAATTAATTTTCCTTCTTCTGAAGTGTTTAAAGGTACTAATTCCATCATTTGTTGGATTTGCTCTTCTATCAACTTGTTATCTATAGTATCATCTAACTCATTGATACAGACATATATCATTAATAAAGAAGGCCCACCTTGAGCCTAACATGTCATAGGAGATGCTTGTTTCTAATTATAAATCTACTAGCTTCATTTTCTTTTATGCAAATTTATTCATTCTTTTATCAAGGTTGGTATGGTAGAAACTGCCCAGCACCTTGCTGAAATACAAGTTTGATCAATTAACCTCATAACCTTATCAGGAAAGGAAATGAGATTTATTTGATATAATTTTTTCTAAGTTAATCTCCTCTGCCTCCTAGTACATAGTTGTTTTGAAAGTATCTGTTTAATAATACAATCTGCATCTGATCAATTATGAATGTCAAATTCATGGTCTATATTCTGTAACACCACCTTCGCTATTGAAAAATATATTGTAGTATTGCCTGTCATCAGTCTTTTGGTGCTTCCCAATTTTCAGCGGGATTCAAAGAATCCCAAAAGTTGCTCAGCAATTTTTCTGCAAAGTATTTTCACTATACTAAATTGCAAAAAGCTTCTGTGGCTGGTAACTGCAAAAGATAATTCTTATAATATTTTGAGATACGTTTCCTCTGTTGAGTGATGTTGCCATATCTCCAGAGTAATCAGATGGTCTCCCAGGGTGAGCACTTTGAAAGACAATATTCATCTGAAATCTAAGTTGGTGCATTTATATTTTTAAGAAGGTAATCACTGTATCTCTATATTTAAGAGTTAAATTTAGTATCCATTTTCTCAGAGCTGAAGAGTACCTTAAAAATCTACTATGTAATTTTATGAATAAGAATTATATTCAGAGATAAAGTAGATTATTGATCATGTACTCATTAATATTCCTCTAGGATTAGATGCCTGATCTCCTAATTCCCACATACATTAGACTTGTACATATGAAATCCATGTATGACTTTAGAGAAGTTTGAACACTCTATACTGTGTGGAAAATTCTGTTTCCACGAACAATACATTTCTTACTGTTGAGTGATTTGCAACTTTCATTATATTCTCAAAGGAGTTCATGAACCAAAACTGTTAGGAACCATTAAAGTAGACCAGACTGGTGGCTACAGTTTCAAAGATTAAACAAAATACGGAAGTATAAAATTAATTTAAATATGAGTCTTACAAATGTATTCTTCTTATAAGCTACAGAGAGAAACAATACGAAAAAAAGATTTAAGTTTTCACCATATTAACATTAGGTCATACTCTTAAAATCTTATGCATTCATCAGAATTGCTCCTGGATATAATGATAGCCTAATTATCACTAGAGTGTAAGTTGGTTTATGAGGATTTGCATATTTGTTTTGTAAATGTTTCATGGGTAAAATTATTAATTAGCATCTAATTAATATTTGTGTTGCTGAGAACATATTTTTTAAATTTTAGAAATAAGAAAATAGAGAATAGTTAATTATCCATCTCTGATCTCCTTTAAAATTCCTCGTTGCTAACCTCAACAGCACAAAGGAGAGATTAATAAAAATAAATCTGAAGTAACTTAATCACACTCTTTTCATTTTGCCCAATTACTGAGATTCTCTCTGTCTTTATCCATTCAAAGACGTTATTAAATAAATATTTTGTAAGCATTTAATAATCTTAGAAAAGATAGTAATTGTTAATACTTGAGAACTACACTGAAGAATTTCCCCAAAATGTTGAAATGATAAAGATGTAATTGAAACTATAAAACCAACACCTAGGTGAAATACGACAAGCTCCAAAAGCAATGAGTTAAGAGAATATAATGATAAAATAATTATTTATTTTAATCAGGTGATCTGGGGTAGTTCTAGACTTGGCAGTCTAGGGGCTATCTCCAATACCTTGTAGTTTAAGAAGTAGTCAGTTAGTACATTGTAAGTATATTTAACGGGCAACTATCAGCATTAAGGCTGTGATTCACACAAGAGTATAAAAGTATACAGCTAAAGAGAAAGAAATGAAGCTCTGTATAGAAGATAAACAGTGGAGTACACACACAAAAGGGATCAGATAAAGAACTTTGCCATTATACAATTTACACTCTCCAGAGGAGAGTCTTGGCCAAAGGGTTATTTCCATTCAGTGGCTACATGAGCAACGTTCCTCTAGCTATCCTCACTAATGACTTTGGGGGAGGTCACATAAATTTCTTCTGATTGTAATTTGGCTTTCCAGATAGTTGGCCCCATTAGAAAGAGAATATGCTAATTATGTTGATCTGAATACTCTGGACTTTGTGACAGATGACATTTCTCATAGGTGAAGTAGTAGTACTTTGGCATTCTGGAGTCAATGTCAATCTCAAGACTTGGGCCCATTTTAGTCAGTCTCTGGTCACCTCTGGAATCTAACAAGAGCAAGTCTTAGTCACAGTCCCATTAAGGGTTTACCAGGCTGCCAGCATCTTAATTCAGAGCATCTGACATTGTAACATGCACACAAATCACCTGACAACTCTGTGAACATGCTGATTCAGATTCAGTAAGTCTATTATAAGGCATCAGTTATTGCATTTCTAACAAGTTTCCAGGTGAGATACTTGCTGCTAAACTGTAGACCACATTTTGAATAACCAGTGCCTGAAAGTAATCACCTGAACAAAGTCCTAAATACTACATATTTTAGAAATCACCTCCTACCTACCAGAGAGGAATCAACAAGGTTGGGGGCTGTAGTTTTAAATAATACCCAGGTGATTCTAATGAACCACTGGTCTCAGGACCCACTGTCTTAATTGGCTTTTTAAACAAACTTTCTCTTTCAAATTTCTACAAAGTAACCAGAAAACTGAATGCATTGTTCCATACCTTATCTGAACCCTTGAGATACTATTCTGGACTCTTTTTTATAAGAGTTGCACATATGCACTCTCTATTCCCACGGTATCGTGTGCATGCTATTAATATGACTCACTATTTTGTGCATTCTTACTGTTTACCACTTAGCCTCCGACATTAAACTGTGGGCTTCCTGAGGGACAACACTTTATAGCAAGTGTTGCATCCCATGGTGGCAGTATATATATCAAAGAAATTATGTTATAATTGATATAATATAGCATATTATATAAAACAAATCTCATTTCCTTTCCTGATAAGGTTACTAGTTTAATTGACCAACCTTGCATTTCATCAAGGTGTTGGGAACTTTCTACCATACCAACCTTGATGAAAGAATGAATACATTTGCATAAAATAATGATACATTTAGTAGATTCATAATTAGAAACAAGCATCTCCAATGGCATGTTGGGCTCAAGTTGGATCTTCTTTAGTGATGACATATGTATATATCAATGAGATAGATGATGCTATAGATAGCAATAAGAATGCTGTTATGACTCTTAATGAGAAACATGTTGGTGTCTACTGAAAATAATGTTGTTTTTATTTCCACCCTATGATTTGCTACTTATTTTTACAGTTCATTGGTACTGTTAGGCACTGTGGTATTGAGATACAGAATAAAAACAAAAATAAAAATTAGGAAAGTGACAACTATTTAATATAACATAAATGAATGGTATATTGAAGAGAACATTGGATATAGTATTATAATGTAAATTATGTGTTACCAATGTTTATTAGTTAGGAATCTCTCTGCCAGGGATAAAAATGCGTGGCCTTTGGGTCCAAACTGAAACTACAAATATGTTTTGTTTGGCTTAAGTATTGTGGTTGCCATATTGTTTCATCTGCTGTTTTGACTTGAATACATCTAGTCAGAGCATTTACCCACTGACTCTACTAAAGTCTCTTATTTTATACCAGTATTATATTACTGGCTATCTCATAGACATTTGAGATTGTATTCCATATATATTTCTATTTCTTTTCTTCTGCAAGCAAATACTGTGTTTTCATAACATATTAGTACAGGCTAAGAGGTAATTTGTAGTAATGAATATATAAAGAAGAGAAGGAAGGTAAATTTAATTTTTACAGGTTAAATAAAAATATATAGTTTAATATTTTGAAAAAATAAATTTATTTGAGGATTGAAATTAAACTACATGAATTACACTTGAAAAATAAATGAATAAGCTTCAGAGTCCTTGATAATTTTTACTGGTTCTATATTCTTTAAAGTTTCAAGTAACATTTCCTATCTACTCAAACACATGTATCAAAAATCAGTACTGAAACATGGCAATGCCTCATTTCTTCTGAAAGTTTGGTTTTGCAAAATATATTATTTTTTTCAGTGGCTATATATGATCTTTTAAGTAGTCAAGTTTGATGAACCAACCTGGAAATAATCACTTATTCATTCCTGAACTTTCTCCTATCCAACCTAATCTAGAAAACTATATATATCAAGAACACAACGCTTCCTTTTTGCTCAAAATAAACGTCAATTAGACCTTATGTACATGTACAAAAATGATTGTGTCATAAAGTCAGTCTTTGGTTTTTCATAGACCAGGTAAAAAGGCAAATTCTGATATTAATTGTTCCAAGCCATATGTGTTCTTTCAGAATAGCTAAACTTGTCATTTTTTGAACTTGTCATTTTCAAGGCAACTTGATGCATTAAAAATATGATTTTCGTGAAATTATAGTTTTTATTTGGTGTTTACAGCTCAGACGAGGACTTTTTAAGCTTATTATTATTGTTGTTATTAATGAAACAGGTGTCACTTCAAGAAGCTTTTGAAAATGGCATATAAACTTTGTTTAGTTTATGATGAAATGATAGTTATAACAACTCATACAACCTTCTACTGACAAGAAAATTGTGCACAAAAATTCCCAAACTACAATGTCAGCTTCCTAAAAATGTTTTCTATTTAAACCTGAAATATTGAGAGAAATGTTGCTTATAACATATGCAGAATAAAAGCATTCTTAATTTTTAAAATGACAAGACTTTTTAGTTAAACCATGTCACATTTATGACAAGAGAAAAACTACTTATTTTGGCAGCTTGTGACTTAATGAAGCATTTAAGTATCAATACAAGGCTTCATTAAATGGAAACATATGGCAAACCATATCATTATTTAGTTATTCAAATGTTGAAGAACTGTTAGAGTTTAACAATGTAAATAATACCTAGTAAATGTATCACTTCATTGCTGAGCTTCAGAAAATATTTTAATAGATCATTATATATCTTGCCACTATATTTACAACTATAATAAAAGTTAATGTTAGTGGTCATCATATCTCATTCAAAATTTAACATATGAACAACAGATTTAAAAAGATAAAGTCTTTGCAGAAAGTAGGTTTTTCTGGACTTTAATTGGAATAAATTAAATACTGTGATTAAATTTATCATTGGTAAAACTATGTCTTTTAGATTTAATAGAAAAATCTTTACATTTCTAGATTCTGTTTTAAATGAATTTTCATAAAGAAATAATAATTTTCATAAAGAAATAAAGGAATTTCTTTTTCATAAAGAAAAAATAAAATAATTTCTAATACAATATCAGAGAAGATATGTTTGATATCTTCAAACTAAGATCACCTAGTCTATCTCTATTTACTTGTCAATTGGCAATTATAAATCATATATTGTGGTTCTTCAAAGAGAAAAATAGGTAGCCCAAATCAGAGCAATAAATAACTGGGTTGTTTGAGAACATTTGAATAGCTCTGATAAATGTGCTCTATTCCAGTTTTTTTCACTGTCTTGGGCACCACAATTTCCAAGGCTTACTTTTTAAAAATGTCCTTAAATGTTTTGTTTCGCTCACTGTAAACTCTTTAGATAGATTCTGAAATATCTATAAGTGACAGCTTTTTACATACATGGTATCAAAATGTCAACAAAATTTCTTCATTATTCCACAAACACTTATTAAATCTTAATGAAGGAATGTTATATGATACAGTCATTAATACAGCTGAGTTGCTTTTAGACAATTTATATAAAAAATGAAAGCAAACTTGGATGGAGTCCAGAGGCAAATGATTACACTCTACACAGTGTTGTTGAAAAGAGAACAATTTTATTTCATATTGAATATTTAAGTGCCTTAAAAAACAACTCTAAGTAATTCAAGGGAAGAATTAAACAATGGATGACAGGAGAGGAAAAATAAAAACTAAACAGTATAATGAAATGAAAAATCATATTTCCACCTAAGAATTGAGAATAAAAGCATTGATGTTTAAAACGAGATACAGGATAGCTGCTCTTTCCAGTGAAAGATGCATCGTAGCATTGGAGTATCACACTGGGGCAAGAGGTGATTGAGAATGTCATGAAATACAGCCAACAACAGTCATGACCACTAACACTGAGTGGTTTCAGAGCCTGTACACCCATTTTCATTTTGCAGTACAAATATCTTAAAATATATATAGAATAAAATAGTTGTAATGGAGAAACAAATATCAAATTCAACAGTTGCTTGGGAATAATCATCCTTTTTTAGATTTTTGGCTAAATCAATATGTAGAAAATTTAAATGTATACAATTGCCTTCCTGAAGGGTGATTGATAGACATAAAGGGATGTTTGAGGGGCTGAACTGTTTGCCTGACTAGCAACATAGCACAGTGACTAACGGTATGGGTTTGGAATATAGATTGGAAAGCTCAAGACTTGATCACTCAGTAGATGTGATGCTTCAGATATTTTCCCTAATATTTCAACTGCTTAGTTTTTCCATCTAAGTATGGAGATGATGATAATGGTCTCCACCTCACAGGTTTGTTAAATATATGTAAGAATAATTAACATATTCAAAGCATTTAGTGGAAAACTACTCAAAATTTCTCTGGAGACATTTGCCTTCAAATGGGGTCTTATATGAGTTAGAAACCATGAAGCTTAAAAAAAAAAAGAAAAGAAAGAAAACAAGGCTAGTAGTGCCTTGGCCAATTTAGCAGAAGAAAATAAAAATGCAAAACTCCAGATGGACATTCTCACAACTCAGCCTGGAAGGAAGTCTCACACATAAAGGAAGAAACAAACAGAAAATAATCCATCCTGAATAAGAAACAATGTCAAGCATACACACACCAAATGGGACTAGAGACCAATAACTTCATATGCTGGAGCAATCTGATGAAGATTTTAAAATAAGAATTTTTGCAATTATGAAAGATTTTAAAAAGAAAAACCTTAATAAAAGAACAAGATGATGAAAAAAGAACAAGATCATCTGAAAAAGAAAAAAAATCACTTTGAGAAATGAGAAATACAGCAATCAAAATGTAAATTGTAAAGGATGTGTCATGGAAAATATTGGACACAGTTGAAGGGCTAATTAGCAAATTGGAAAATGTCTCTGAAGAAATTAATCAAACACAACATAGATATATGATTTATTGAAATTATCAAAGAAGTTAAGTGACACAAGTGATAGAAGGAAAAGATATGTAGATATATGAAGTTTTAGAATAGAATACAGAGTTAGGGAGAAATAATGAAAAGACAATGTCTTAAGAATTTTGCAGATGTGATAGATGGCAAGTATTCTCAGGCTCAGGAAGAACAAAAAGTCTCCAGTAGATAGATTAACACGTATTTAGACTTCCTAAGTTAAAAAATAGAAGTAAGATCTTAATATCAAAGAGAAAGAACAAATGTAAAGGACTGATTTTAAAAGCAATCAGATTTAGAAGGCAGACTGCTTACAAAAGAAAAATCATCAAACAATAGACCTCCAAATTTTAAAAACAGGGTAAAAGATCTATGCAAAACAGCCAAATGCTTAATTGTTAAGAGAGCAGCAATGAGGACAACTTAAACATATGCCCCTAATAGATCCTTGCTGTATGAACTTGTAAACAATAATTCAAGAGGGATAGTGAATCCAGAAGTACAGCTAGGAATGCAGAAATCAAGAGTAAAGAATTTACAGTGTGGGTAAGTCTAAAAGAGCATGGACTTTATGAAACAATAATACTAATTTCCAACTTTGATGGGCATGAAACAAGGTAGAACTAATATATAGGGCAACAAAACTTACAGAAAATGAGAGAAGTGATTGCAGATAAAATGTTCAAACTTTATATAATTCTTGGGATAAGGCTACAGATAGTAATGAGTTTCAGAATTTTTGAGTCAAGAACTTTGTAAACGTTAAAATTTCCCACTAAAAAAAGCAAAATGTAGAGCTTCCAAACTTCACAGAGAGTTTATGAAATATAATTAATTTGGTATAAGGTAAGCCAAAAGAAACAATAATGCAAAAATACAGTACATGAGGGAAATATCTTTCTAAATTAAAGGAAGCAATGTTTCCTCAGCACAGAGATAACAGTGATCATAAAAGGAAAAAAGCCCTTATTTAGAAATAAAGTCATGAGAGATGAAACTAATTAAGATGAGGTCATACTGGAAGAGGATACACAGGTCCCTAATCCTCTATGACCCATGTCCTTAATACGACAATTATGAGAAGTGACAAACAAACTGAGAGAATGGCACGTGAAGACAGAAGCAGAGATTGTTGTGATACCTTTGTAAGCCAAAGAATGCCAAGCAATGCTAGCAGTCACCAGAAGGTAGGAGAGAGGCATGGAGCAGATTCTCCCTCAGATAGGTCCCTCAGAAAAAAAGGAACATTGCCAACACCTTGATTTGCAGCTTTTTGCCTCCAGACTGTGTGATAATATATTTTATTGTTTTAACCACACAGTTTGTAGTGCTTTGTAATGGCAGGCTTAGAAAATTCATTCAACTTCTTGAAATAAAAAACTTCCACTCACTAAAATTCATGATTTAAAAAAATTAATAGGGAACTCAAGAACTGGGAAAAATATAGGCAGAACATGCACCTGAAAGAGGATTTGTATACAGGATATATAAAAAATACCCACTGCCCAATAATAAAAAGACAAACCACCCAATTAAAATATAACCAAAAGATTTGAACAGACATATGAAAAAATATCCACATTATGAGTCATTGAGAAAATGCTTATTAAGACTAGGATGAGATAACATTATATGACCACTGGAACAGAAAGAAAAAAACAAAGGAAGAGTGAGAGAAAAAATGACAATATCAAATGTTGAAGGGACAAGGAGCAACCAGAACTCTATTTTTTTTCTGATAGGAATATAAAATAATATACAAATTTTGTAAATATTTGACAGTTTTACAAATGCCTCCCCTTTAATCTGACTTTTCCACTCTTGGATATAATTCTAACTGAATTGAAAGCATATACCCACAAATAGAGTTGTACAAGAATGTTTATCAAAGTTTTATTCATGATGGCCCCAAACTGAAAATGGTCCAAATGTCCATCAAATGGAGAAAGAATAGAACTGAAGCATATTCATACGTCATAATACCACTCAGCAACCAAAACTGAACATAATCCTGATAGGTAAAACAACATGAATAAATCTAAAATATATTATGCTGAGTAAAGAAAATATTTCATAAGAGTACATACTAGTCAGGCGTGGTGGCTCACGCCTGTAATCCCAGCACTTTGGAAGGCCAAAGCAGGTGGATCACCTGAGGTCAGGAGTTCGAGACCAGCTTGACCAACATAGTGAAACCCTGTTTCTACTAAAACTACAAAAATTAGCTAGATGTGGTGGTGGGTGCCTGTAATCCCAGCTACTTGGGAGGCTGAGGCAGGAGAATGGCCTGAACCTGGGAGGCTGAGGCTGCAGTGAGCCAAGATCGTGCCACTGCACTCCAGCCTGGGCAACAAGAGCAAAACTCCTTCTCAACAACAAAACAAAACAAAAAAAAGTACATGCAATGATTCCATTTATAGGAAGTTATAGAAAATGCTAAAACAATCCATTATGGAATAAAATCAGATGAGTATTTGTCTTTGAGAGGATTAATTGAATAAGAACAAAAGGGAAATTTCTAAGGTGATAATATAATATTGTATATAATGATAGGGTTTGGGTTCACAGGTGTAAGCCTCAGTTAAAATTCACAGAATGGTAATTTTTTTTTGCATTTCCATGTGTACAATTTTTTTTTAAGTAGTTACTAAACTCCAATTAATGCCATGCATGCTGAGGTTTTAAGGATGCAAGTTATTTTGAAATGCATTAAAAAAGAGGCATAGATAAATGGAAAGAGGTATGAATACATGGCTAAATACACGATATGGTAAATACAGCAAAATTTAGCTGTAGAATCTAGTTGGTGAGTATATGATATTCACTGAACTATTCTTTCAACTTTTCTGTATGTTTGAAATATCCATAATGAAGCATTGTGAGGGATATGGATAATAAATGTACTAGGAACAAATGTGTAAGAAACTCAGGAAATGAATATAGTATAAGATAAACTGGAAAAGAGAAAATTTTAAAATATAAAACTACAATAGTAAAAACGGAGGTGGCATTACAAATCAGTGGCAAAAGAATAGATCAGCCAATAAATGGTGCCAGAACAATTGGCTATCCATATGGAAAAATGCTATATCCTATCTGACTCAAAAATAAAATCTAAATGGATTAAAAATCTAGATGCATTATTTTTAGGAAAAAAATTAATTCTGATTTTCATTCCTGATATTGTCAAGGGTTTTCTAAAATAGCTACAGAATATAAACACACACACACACAAAACCCAATCCTGCATTAAAATTAGATTAACTTTTTTATGTCAAAGACCATTATAATAAAAATGAAAAGACCTGTTACAAACTGACAATTATGTTTTCAGCCCATATAACTTGCAATCTTCTAATAGTCCACATAAAATAAAATTCCTACAAATTAAAAAGAACAACCCAATTGAAAAAGGGACAACAGGAAATTCACAGAAGCAGAATAGAAAATGACAAATAATCACGTAAAAATTTGTTAAGCTGCACTAGTATTTGTGAAATGATCAATTAGATAACAATAGGAAACCATTCACAACAGTCTATCACACGAACTATTGAGAAGATGTGGGGAAAACAGAACCTCTATACATACTGATGGAAAGGCAAAATCAGCATAGTTAAAAACATACATACCCTAGACCTCACAACCACCAATACCTATGTGTCTGTCCTTCCTTCCTTCCTTCCTTCCTTCCTTTCTTCCTTCCTTCCTTTTCTCCTCCCTCCCTCCTTTCCTGTCTCTCTTCTTTCTTTCTCTTTCTTTCTTTCTTTCTTTCTTTCTTTCTTTCTTTCTTTCTTTCTTTCTTTCTTTCTTTCTTTCTTTCCTTCTCTTTTCTTTCTTTCTCTCTCTCTCTTTCCTTCCTTCCTTCCTCTCTTTCTTTCTTCTTTTCTTCCTTCTTTCTTCTTTTTTTTTTTTTTTTGACAGAGTCTCATTCTGTCACTCAAGCAGTAGCCTCAATCTCCCAGCCTCAATAGATCCTCCCACCTCAGCCTCCAGAGTAGCTCAGACTACAGGCATGTGGTCTTTCTTGAGAAACTCTGGCATATGTGTACCTAAAGACAAATCCATGGTGTTCATTGCAACACTGATTTTAAAATGATAGAATAGAAATAAATTTATCGTCTCAGATTTATGCATGCAGGGAAATAGTGGAATCTAGAAGTTAAGATGAGTGAACTTTATCTACATGTAGCAACACAGATACACCTCAAAATGCAACATAAAAAATAATAAAATTACAAAATATAAAATTTAGAATCACACCACTTATGAATAATATTAAACACAAAAATAGTAGAATATATAGTTTATGGATACATACATATACAGAAAATATTTTTTAAATGTTTTGGAATCATATCAGTTTTATGACAATATTTGTCTCTTGGAAGAGAGGGAAGGTAATGGATTGGAGGAAATGAGTCTATAACTTTATTTGTGTCCCTTTATTTCCTTTTTAAAAAAAACTGTAAGAGGCCAGATACAATAAATCATGCCTGTTTTCCCAGCACTTTGGGAGGCTGAGGCAGGAGAATGGCCTGAGCCAAGGGGTTTGAGACTAGCCTGGGTAACATAGTAAGACCTAGTCTCCACAAAAAAAATTAAAAATTAAAGTTAGTTGGGCATAGTGGAGCCTGCTTGTAGTCCCAGCTACTTGGTGAAGGGGTGGCCTGCCCCTCCACACCTGTGGGTGCTTCTCATTAGGTGGGACGAGAGACTTGAGAAAAGGAAATAATACACAGAGACAAAGTATAGAGAAAGAAAAGCTGGGCCCAGGGGACCGGCGCGCAGCTTACAGAGGACCCACTCCGGCACCGGCCTCTGAGTTCCCTTGGTATTTATTGATAATTATCTTTACCATCTAAAAAATAAGGGAGTAGCTAGAAAATAGGATCATTGTAGGGAGGAAATCAGCAGTAAGACATAAGAACAAAAATCCCTGTAACATGAATAAGTTAAAGGAAAATGCTGTGCCTTGAGATGCATATGCGAACATCTCCATAAACCTTTTAGTGGTATTGCTCCAGCAAGCCCCACCTTATTCCTAAAGGCGGTTTTCTCCTTGCTCAGTAAACAAAGCACACAATGGGTTTTACCCGGAGATGTTCCAATCCCAGGGACGGGCAGGATTTTTAACCATCAAGCTTCTTTCAGGTACTTGTTTAACAAAGACACATCCTGCACAGCCCAATATCCTTTTAACCTTAAATCACCTTCGCACATGTCTCTTGCAAGGACAATGTTGGGGGTAGGGTCACAGATTAACAGCATTTCAAATACAGAACTAAATGGAGTCTCTTATGTCTACTTCCTTCTATATAGACACAGTAACAGGCTGATCTCTTTCTTTTCCCCACACTTGGGAGACTGGGGCAGGAGTAAACATGGCGAAATGTTAACATTCATATCAGGCATATGACTTTTAGTAGTTTTCTTATTGTTTGAAATATTAGAGAAGGAAATTTAAAAATTTTTTAAAGGAAAGACATTTCATTCATAATTTATCTGGCTGTTATATAAAGGAAATAATATAGAGTTTTGAATAGCAAATACAGGTTTGATTTTAATTATTTATATTCTTAAAATGAGCAAATTATTTATTTTTTGATAAATTCTACAATGTCTTCATCAGAATTATTTGTCTTTTGCACATCATTGCTAGAAGATGCTGGAAAAGGAAAAGTATAAAGCAGCAGTAATCAAATTTCAAGCAACAGCAAAAGTTGACAGCTTGGAAAAATTTAGCAAAAGTCAAAACTCCTACTGAAAAAGCAAGACTCTTTCATTCCCTTACAGTACACCTAGAGATAGAGAAAACTAGTATGTTTGTTCTATACGTTTCTTATCCAATGTTGGTTTTCACTTATGCCTTTGTATCAAAAAATGTCAAATTAGATGGCCCACAAATAATACTCAAGGCTTCTGATTTGCGCTATCATTAAAAATGGTAAACTTTAAGTTCTCTAGCCATCCAACTAGATTGTAATTAGTTTGTAAATACTAGTTTTTAAAATAAATTTTAAAAATTGCCAGCCAATGTTGTTTCAGTTTTGGAATTCTTTGTATGTAGATTCCATGATGTAACCACAGAATTAAAATCTTCTTGGAAAACTAAAGGTATTCTCATATTCTCATGGCCTTTTTGAGTGTCGGATGCTGTGCTTTAATTATATATCTTTTCTTACAATCATGCATAATATTTTGTAACTGAGGATATTAAGTAATTGCCCAGGGTACATATCTAGTATGCAGAACATTATCCTCTCAAATCCAGCAAGTGGCACAACATGTAACTGTGGTCATTGAATGTTTGGTGTGTTTGCTGAATGAAAAGAGGAGCGAAGTATTGATGGGTACATAGGAAGAGGGATGGTTGAGTACCTATCTTTAAATCATGAACCTTTTTACTGGACCGCATTGTTTTTCTCATATATAATTTCTCATTAATGAGTATGGTATGCTGGTGACGTGTTAACTTTCTAAAAGCCTAATTAAATTATGAGGAGTGCATTTTAAATCAGATTTTAAACTGTATGAGAATCTTAGTGGGTGAACAGGCACCTCTATATACCTCAAACTGAAAAGGCTTCTATCAACCTATTGCTCAATTAATTTCATCTAAAATAAAATATAAGATGCCCTCTTATTTCCAACTAAGGCATTTAACTGTTAGCATGCATTTCTTATTTTGTTCCATAGATATTTTACCTTTGATAGTATATTCCAAAAATCACATACAGTCATGGTTGCTTAATAAAATGTTGTTGATTTATTGAAAATTAAATAAATACATATCTGGAGATGTAATATCTCCAACTCTATTAGTCCATTTTTGCATTGCTATAAAGAATTACCTGAGACTGGATAATGTATAAAGAAGAGGTTTAATTTACCCACAATTCCACAGATTGTACAGGAAGCATTGCTGGGGAGGCCTTGGGAAACTTATAATCATGGTGGAAGGCAAAGGGGAAACAGGTACCTCTTAAATGTCCAGAGAAGGAGGAAAAGAGTGAAGAGGGACGTGCTACACACTGTTAAACAACCAGATCTCACGAGAACTCATTCAGGATAGTGAGAACAGTAAAGAGGAAATCTGCCTTCATGATCCAATTACCTCCCACCAGGGCCCTCCTCCAACATTGGAGATTATAATACAACATGAGATTTGGGTGGGGACAAAGACCCAAACCATATCACCAACATATGCCATTCTACACAATGTAATTGTTCATTTATTGATTGAACAAACACATTTTAAATATCAAGACATTCTAAAGATGTATTATCTAGAATATGGTAGCAATCCAAAACTTACCATTTTTGTACCCACACAACTTAATAGCTAGTGAGAGAAACAAACAAATGAAAAAGCAACTAATGATTACAAATGATGCCTAGTTCTATGAAGAAAATAAGCATTGTGTAATAATAGGTAAGACACTACGACAGTGCTTCCTCAGACAGGGTGGTCAGGGAAGGCTTCTCTGAGGAGCTGCCATTGAGACTGAGATGGAAGAATAGTAGACACACCCACCTGGGTAGCAATCAAACACTGGGTTGTTGTTATAGGGTGCATGGCTGAAATCCTGAGAGAGAGTTTCACAGACTTATTGGTGGAGATTTTAAAGGCTGTTCTCAATCCAAAATTTGAAAGACATCTGCCCCAATGCCATACTCATAAAATAAACTGGAGAGATGGAGAGATCTAGCCAGTGTCTTATAAGAACATATACTGGAGAAGAATAAAAATCTTCGTAAGTATAATGCAACATCCTTGTAAATTTAATCATGAATTGAGCAACTGCAATTAGAGAGATTCAAAATATTTGGACAACTAATGTAAGAACCAAATATGATATAGCAAGTTCTCTGCAGGAAATATATGAAGCACAAGAGGAGCAGCCAGAGACCCTGAAACTGGAATAATAAGGGAAGGAGGGATCTGAAGGAGATCAAGAAGAGCCATGTCCATAGTTTTATCTGGCTAAGTGAAGGGAAACTTAACTTGATTTCTAGAATATTGTTTAGTTTGCATTAATCTGTAGGAAATATATTTTAATTTACCTCTCTGCAATGTTAAGTCATTTTGCTGACTTGTGGAGTCCTAAATTGAACCTATCAGGTTTGATACAGTAAAATAGTTGAACATCTCCAACATTATGCCTTTCACAACTGCAGAACAAAATACTCAAAGCTTCCACCCAAGAAGATGTTGGAGTTCTCACATGGGTGTCAATGGGAGAAAGCCTGCAGTGTGGTAAGACATCTGCTTAATACAGCAAGATTTTTTGGTGGACATCAATGTGAAGAAGCAGGCCAGGCACAGCCATGCTTTGTTACATGTATGTAGTTCAAGACAATTAGGAAGGTACATATGTATTTTAATTGATAATAGCCTATCAAAATACATTCCATATAGAAACATTTAACACTTCTGATCCCTTTATACTTGCTGAAATCTATTTTGTGATATCCATGCCATACCACTTTTCTGGCACTGTGTCACCCAAATCAGTCTTCTTTGATCACTCTTAAATTGCTGCCTGTCCATCCCATCTTGGTGTCCCCTTCTAGAATATCAACACTTCTTGTTCGCCAGATTATTCTGGGTGATTAAGATCAACGTGGTTTCAACTGTTCCACATGCAGGTATCTAAATGGCTCTCCCAAGCCACAGTGTGTGTGCACACACACAAGCACACACACCCTTTAATATCAATAAGTCTGAATAGGAAATTATTCAGCCTCCATGGTATTTCCACTCTCCTGTTTCTTGAAATGAATTACTCATTCAGAATTATTTTAATTCTCTAAAATTCTATGTGCTCTGGTTTCTGGGCTTTTGAACATATTTTTCTCACTACTTAACCCAGAGTTTCCACTGTCTTCTGTTGTAAGACCCTTACTCATTCCTGAGGACTTAGCTTAGATGTCACCTCCCTGTGAAACGTCTTCCACCCCTTGACCAGTCACCACTCAAGCAGATGTTGTGTATGACTTTCATTGACAAGCATGCCAGCTCTCATTATGCATTGTTCACAATGTATTGTCCTTGTTTCAAGCACTTCCTTTCCCCTTCGAGAGTGAGTTTCATCAACCCAGTGATGCTGTCTGGATTGTTTATAGTTGTTCCATCAGTGCCCAGCCAATTTGTTATGTTGAAGGTGCTCAATATATATTTTCTGAACAAATGAATGGATGAATAAAAATAAAGAAATATAAAAGAAACAAAATCACAATGAAGCACTCAAGAAAAACTGGTTAAAACTGTCTGCCTCTAAGGAAGACTGAGATAGAAAGATAGAGCAGATGACTTGCTTGTCATTAAATAGCCGTCAGTACTATTTTTAAAAACTATCTTAAAGTGGTATTTTATTTTTTATATCATAAAGATATCAGGCGGAAATCGCAGTTGCATATATGCATACTACTGTGGTACTCAGATTAGAGGGACTCAATGAAAAGATTCCCCCACAAAATGATACTTTATAAAGGTGCGTTCCTAGGCATGCTGCCACACATTATGCTTCCTCAAACATTCACCAGGTCCATATGAATAAAGAGTTAAAATGACCTTAGAGCAGCAGGTTTGCAATCACGAGTGAAATCATAGAATAGCAATTTAACAACCCTCTAAGAGCAGAGCTCAAAGCAAACAATGAATTAGGGCTTGTATAATGCTATTATTCAATTGTTTTGCTAGGACTAAAATGTGACAAAGATGGGAAGCTGGAGAAACAAGAACAGAAAAAAATAAGTTTCATAATGAGTTGAACACCGCAGTTTAAGATAGTATAGAAAAAAAAAAAACAATTACCCTAAAATTTTATTTTCTCTTTTTACTTAAGAACAGGTCATGTCAGATAAACAAAGGCTTAAATCAACGCCCATATGACTGACTCACAGGAGGACTGAACATAAATTACAGTCTCTCATCTCCAGCTTTTAGTGACACCTCCATATGGTTTATCCTTTAGTGAGACCATGGAGTTCTGTTAATGAGCTTGAAAGAGTTGGCTGGTTAGCTGGCAAGAGTTACCTGCCATTAGCTATTTAGAGTTTTGTAAATCAAATGGCGGTTTCTGAGAGACCCCTCCCTCTTCACCCCAAAACGTGAGTCATTCTCTCATTAGTGGCCTGCTTTCTGCAATTTGTAATTACAGATTGTGTCTCTGTTAATCGCTTGACAAATGATACTTCTCTGCCAACAGGTTTACTGAACTTAAGTTTATTTTGAAATCGTGTCAAATGAATCTGGTGTAAAAGTTTGATTTTGATTGCTTACTTTGGTCTTCCAGATATATAACCTAAATTTTAACTTTTATTTTCTTCTCCAAAAGGAATCCAATGTTAACTTGAATTTCACAAATAATTTCACTCCAGGAACATAGTCTTTGACGTAAGCATAGATACACATTATATCACACTAGTATATGTCCGTGTTTTCCAGCTAAGAGGACATCTGAAAAGATTCCGTCCATAAACTGCTTTAATGTGCTTTCAGTTTCATAATTTACATCTTTCTCAAACCTTTTGCCCTTCCCCCTACACCCGAGACTTGGGGGTATGGGGAATAGCGGAGTAAAGAATATAGTGTGCTACAAAATATGTCTTTTAGCAAGCCTGGCAGCACCCTCAATTTTTCCAGGCAGGCCTTCATTTCAAACAAAAGACCGGAAATTATGGCTGTCTGAAAATCTAAGAACAAGAGCAATAGAACGTATGCTCCAGTTTTATAAATACGAAAAGCACTATATAGTACACAAGCAACTGCACTCACAAAGCTCTAGCCTCTTCCTTAAGCTGGGGTCTATGTAACATCGTATGATTCCAACACCTAATTTGCCTCACTGCCTCACCCGTATATGGTAGTTACTTGGATGCTGAAACAGTGCGTCTAAATTAAGCACATGCTCTAACTTTGCAAAGAAAGTATCATGGTTCTAGTATGTATCCTAGCAAATAAATAGACACACACTTAAAATCTTTAGTCTTAGTCTAGGTTGTCAGCTTTGAAATCTTTTTCTCTCTCGGCTTTTGGTTCCATTTGTGTTGTTTATCTCAGAGCATTCTAATACTTAGGACCTGGATCCTTCCAATGACAAAATCCCATAGGGCATTATTATTCTGGAGAAGAAAATAAATGTCTATGCTTTTTGTTCCCTTTCACTACAGAGCATTCTTCCTGAAATTCACATTGAACAGAAAAACCGCTAATATTAAAATAACAGAAGGTCCGGCCGCTTGCACCAAAGAATGTACAATGACATCCTTTTTTACACAAATAATGACATGCAGTTTGGAGCTATCTTCACTTAATGTGGACCCGAATGAAATAAAAACTTGTAAGGTATAGGGGAGAAAGTTGGTAACATTTAAAGACTAAAACTTCAGTTTCTTAAAATAATCTGATATCTGACAGTTATTGAATCATAATATAGGAAGAATTTCCCTAGTTTTAGTGTGCAGTGTTAGAAAATAGATAGCTGATTGCTCCACAAAGTACAAGGTGGGAGGAAATAAAAAAAGAATGAGTGACTCTTCTGAAAAGCAGAATTAATCTAGAGTACATGTTAAAAAACACATGCTCTAATAAATTAACATTGTTTTATTTTTTTCCCTTGGTCATACAGATTTTCCATACTCACATGTGAAATGACCAGCATTGACAGTTATGACAAACACACAGGTCTAGAATTCCTAAGTATTTTCATAAGTTGAATATAATAACCGGTATCATCTGATCAAAACATTTCCCAAAGTTGGACCATTTATTAGAATACTTCTTAGTCATCAGGCCCCACCAAATCCTATTATTTGAAAACCAGATTGAACAAATGTTTGGAAATAGGTGTGATATAGTTCACCTCTAATATTTCTAATTATTTTTTCTAATTATCTTCCTTTTGATGGTCAGTGTAGGCTTTTGGATTTTTATTAGACTAAATTAATCACACCACTCTAAAGACTGTTGCTGGATTGGGGGGTAACAAATTTACCCCATTCTTTCTCTTCATTTGCTTATATTCAGGCCTCCAAAAAAATTGTATTTACCACTAATAAAGGAGCATATCAGGGAGAAAGGATGATTTACGGAACAAATAATAAAATACATTTTTTCTTTTTGGCCTGGAGTTACATAAATAGGTGATAACATTTGATCTGGATTTCCAGCTGGAATAATTAAGGAAAAAGTAGACAATAGTCTCTGATATCTTTTTTGACTCAGATCTCTGTTTAGTTATTATCTTCTCAAAGAGAAATTTCCTAACCGTATTTTCTAAAAGAGAGTCCCCCTTTCCCTCCCCCCCTTTCTAAAAGAAAGTCCCCCTTTCATAATCTGCTTTATTTAATTTCTAGCTGTTAACCCCAGGTGACATTATCATTTGTTTATCATTTGCCTCTTCATCTAGAACTTAAGCTCCATGAGGGCAATATGATGAACCAAAAGGGGAATGATACCTCTTTTTGGTTCATCACTGAGTCATTAGGACCTAGAATAACACCTGACACACTGTAGAGGTTCAACATCTATTTGTTGAATGATTGGATGTCTACTGTCCATTTAGATATGTAAAATCAGTGCACATGATTTTGTATAGTCATACATACTTTTACGAAGCGTTTGTCCTGAAACCCGCTATTCCTATCTGTGTAAATTCCTAGGTCTGCTATTTGGATAGGTGCACACTTGGATGGTTGAATAAAAGGAAAATTTAATGCACCATTGTCTTCTATGAACCACATAAGATAAAAAAATTCAGGTTTTGTTATCAAGAATAACCTCCTGAGAAACTGATTTGCTTCTGTTTCATTGTTTAACTGATGAATTGATAAAGTTTATCTCTTAAATTGGATTATGAAAAATAAAATGTGTGTAGGGCATTACAAAATGCCTTTTCAATTAGCCTAATTAAGAGTTTGTTTGTGATCTCAACTGTTTATTTCGTATCACTTTCTCCTATTTTTGTCTCCTTGTTAAGTTAGGCATTTAGGTAGTCAGAGTCATGGTCAAGAATACTGGCTCTGGAATCAACCAACCTCTGGCTGAGGCCAACCCCAAGTTTACTCTTTGCTAGTTGGCTGACCATGGGCAAGTTAGCCCAAATCTCTGAACCTCTATTTCCTCGCTTTCAAAATAGGGATAGCATTAATACCTACATCACAAACTTGCTCATCCACAGTGCTGTTATGAGCACCAAATGAGTTAAAACATGCGAAGCACTTGGAACAGTGCCTGGCACATGTTAAAGGCTTGGTAATGTTAGCTATTATTTTATCAAACACTTCAATTCTTCTCTGGAACAAAGTAAGACAAAATAAATGTTTTATATGCTAAACATCTCCTATGAGCCAGGCACTTTGTGAAGTGCTGAGGTGAAGATTAATAAACACATAAAGATATTTTGCATCTGGTACAGGACACAGAGGGAGACATTAATATAAACTGAGATGTCACAGAAAGGGTGACTTCGGTACTGAAGAATGAACAGAAGATTTGGGAAAGGTAACAGCAACACGCACACAGATTGGGAGGGGTGTGAATCACTTCTGAACAGTCGGAATCTGCTGGGAGAATAGGGAGGAAGGGTGGTGGAAAGAGATCTGAGATGTGGCTAAAATGGTAGGCCTGCACCAGATCTCAAACCAATTGCTGAGTTTCAGTTCCTGCATATTCAGATATCCTTCCCCTCTTTCTGGATTGAGAAGAATCTTCCAGCATTTATTTCCTTTAGTCAAATCCAGTGACCAACCCCTTTAGAAAGGTAACTCCTGTGACTCAGTCTGACTCGTTCCCAGTGTATTTGAGAAGTCTTTCCCTTAAAAATAGACTCCTGTGTAGCTACTGCTCCTGATACATCCAAGTGGTGCCATTTCAACAAGAGGTTAGAGCCCTGACACTTGGCTTCTTGAGTGTTGCTTTTATTTCACCCTCCTGTTTCTAATGCTGCTCTCCAACCGACTGCCTCCAGAAACAAATCCAGGTGTTTCTTAAACTCTTTGAATCATCTTCTGTAGTAATTTATTCCATATGTTTATTGCTCTGTGTGTGAAATAATTTCATCAAGTTTCTTTTTTTTTTTTTATTTGTCGCTGCATTCAAATCAGCCAGCAGTAGAATCCGATCTATGAGTAACACTTTTAAAAACACCGACTCTTGTGCTCAGGGAAGCCAAGGGATGTTGTAGCACATGAGCAGAACAAGGAGAAAAGAACAACAAGCAATTGGGATTGATGACATTCGTTTAAGAGGAAAAAAAGGATTTCAGGAATACCTAGCAGGGGTTGGAGGAGAAGCTTTGCTCAAGTTCTTACTATATTTTGCATTTCCCCAGGGTGTCAATTTTATGAAACAAAGTGACGGGATGATTTCTATCACTTGAGAAGCTGTGTTAAAAAAATCTGATGCACTGGCAACAGCAAAAATTGTTATGGTAGGAATCAAATTGGTGCTTCCTTGCTGGAAATGAACGAAGCACTAGTGCCTGTCAGTTTATTTCTGAGCTCTGCTTTTCAAACTTTAATTTGAGAGGGTGGGAGGAGGTTTAATGGAAATCTGAATCGCTGTTAGAAGAGGACTATATTTTAAACTTTGATTTCATCGTTGTCTCTATGTTCAGAAGAAAATTATTCTTTATACTTAGAAGTGAAAGCACTGTCAGTTCTAAATCTATTAATGAGGGGGTGAAAGAGAGGGGAAAGAAAGGGAGTGCAGTATGTACAAAATGAATAGCTTCTGTAATTAGTAAATAAGACTGTTATTTCCAAATCAATGCACTTGCCTATATTATACTACAGCGTGAAGGATCTTAAATGATTTACTTTTTAAAATTATCAAAATTTTGTTTTTTAATCAGCTTCTGCTAATAACATCTTCTCACCATGGAGCTGAAGTTTACTAACAAACATTTCACTCTTACCCTTTTGTTCAGGAAACTCTTGCAAAAATAATTGTCATTGTCATTTTTATTTACTGCTCTTCTCTCCAGGGAAAGAAGATATGTCACGGAGATGATGGGAACCAATGGATTCCTTGTGCTCACAGAAAACGAAAAGAGTGCTTGGATGCTAGTTTACTGTTTGAAAACTCCTAAAACATATATGCTGAGAGTTGATGGTTAAAAATTATAACCTTTATGACAACAACTATGATGGATTTGTTGAGCATTATTTAGGAACCAGGGACTTTGTTTAGCACTGAACATAAATGATCTCATTAGGCTCTTTCAACAGCTCTAGGATGTCATTCTAATTATTACCTCCATTTTACAGGTCGGAAAATTAAGTCACAGTTAAAATAGCTAATAAATGGAAAAACTGGAATTGAAACCCAAGTCCATCTGCTTCTAGAGCTGACACTTGTAGTTATTTTAAGTTGTGCTCAAAGGTATATTGCAATAATATTATTTTAGAGATACTTTTTATTACACAAATAATTGAATCTGGCTCATAACTTTCTTAAAATGTTTCTTTGAGGCTGAAATTTTCTAAACTTGGTGTCCATCCAACTGTGTGGCGGCAGGAGGCAAAGAAAATACAGCAAGTTCTGGTAGAAGCAGGAACAGATTTTAGGATTCTGTTTAGATTTTGAGACAGGCTGGAGCCTGAACCGGAATCCAAAGCCTGTTGAAACAGAGTTGCCTCTTCACAACAGCATGGAGTAAGAATTTCCATGGAAACTTAACTCAAGCACAAAACTTGACCTGAAACTAAATAAATAAATAGAAACAATTTCTGCTTATTGTTTGGTCAAAATTGATGTTTAGATTATAGACTCAATTATGTCAATTTTCTCCATCCTGTGAGCAGTGGGCTAAATTTGATCCTACAGCATGAATGAGCATTTACTCTCTCTTATGTACCCACAATGGGCCCTTACTGTTATTTTTTTTCCTCATAGATAATGGGAAGGGAAAAGGTGATAGAGTTGTTTCCCTCTTGTTTTTTGTTTTTTATTTTTGTTTTTGTCTTTTTTCTTTCTTTCCTCCTTCATTTGTCTTACCTTGTTCTGACCCGTGTGTTAGTCTCGAAGCTGTTGGTGCACTTGTGCCCACAGCCTGGCCTAAGTGAAGCTGGAGCACTTAGTCTTCCTCATGGGATAAAACAGACAAACAAAATCTTAAGCCCTCATACATGGCTTCCCTTTATTTCCTCCCTAGGTTTTCCCTGTATTTCTTTTCATATCAAAACACAGGGTGGCTCTCAAGAGTTACTTTGAATTCACCTGGATCATGATCTAACCACAGTAATGTCTACCATTTTGTGAATGACTCTCTTGCATGCTACTGTTCCTCCTTGTGCATGATTCTGCTATTGCACTTACCAATCTGTACTGTGGTCTTTTGTTTCTAGGTCAGCCTCATCCACCCAACCTTGGTATTTTTGTGACATGACTCTACCAGTGTTGTACCTCAAATATGTAAGAGAAAGTAGTTGTTCATTAAATGTTTGTTGTACCAAGGAAAACAATCAATCAAAATGTTCTCTTTTTAAACATTCTAACATTTTCTTAAGCATATCTCATCAAAAAATAATATAATCATCTCATCACACTCTCAAATAAGAAATCTATAATTAAATTGTTATAATTATGCACACATATACACTTGCATCACTGATTAGAGATGAAAAATGCAATCCATGATTTTGAATGTATTTGAACAGTGTTCATTTTTTAGTGAATATTTATTGATAATCTACTATGTATCAGTTTCTAAATATAGGGACTGGCAAACAAAGTTAAAGAGCCTCACCCCCAGGGAGCTTATATTTTGGCAAGGAAGATAGAAAGTAAAAATGAAAATAAGAAATAACTAAATTCCATTGTATACAAGGTGGGAGATGCTATAGAAATATAGCAAATAATAATAAGAAGAAGAATTGGGAGACGCGGAAGAGGGAATGATGTTTGTGGGAGAGAGGAAGTGGGTATGTTGAGTATTACATAGGAGAGTCAAAGTAAGCCTGAATAAGTAAAGATTTGAAGGTGGAGATGTCAAACAAGCATATATCTAGAAAAAGAACATTCCAAGCCAAGAGAATGATATAGATGGAAGAAGGCCTGGTATGCTCCTGAAACAGTAAGGGCTCAATACTGATGGATGATCCAGATGAGTAAAGGGAGAGTAGTTAGATGGTAGGACAGAGAGGTAAGGGGAACAAGATCATTTAGAGCCTGGTGGACAATTCAAAGACTTTGGTGATTTTCAATCTTAGTTAAATTAAGAGTCACTGGAAGGTTTGAATGATATGAGGTAATTTACTTTTTAAAAATATAACTCTACACTGGGGAAAGAAAACTCTATTCAATAAATGGTGCTGGGGTAATTGAACAGCCATATGCAGAAGAATGAAACTGGATCTCTGTCTCTTACTATATACAAAAATTAATTCAAGATGGATTAAAGACTTAAATAGAAGACATGAAATTAAAAAGAATAAAATCCTAGAAGAAAACCTAGGAAAGGTTCTTCTGGACTTGGTGTATGTACGCAAATAATTTATGACTAAGTTCTAAGAAAAAAAATCATGCCAAAAACAAAAATAGATAAATGGGACTTAATTAAACTAAAAAGCTTCTGCACAGAAAAAAAAAAAAAAAATCAATAAACAACCTACAGAATGGAAGAAAATATTTGCAAACAATGCATCCAACAAAGGACTAATATCCAGAATCTACAAAGAATCAAACAATTCAACAAGAAAAAAATAAATAACCTCATTAAAATGTGATTATAAAAATAATCCCATTAAAAAGTGGTTAAAAGGACATGAACTGACATTTTTCAAAAGAAATACAGCCAACACAGATATGAGAAAATGTTCAACATTACCAATCATCAGATAAATGCAAATTAAAAAGACAATGAATTACCATCTCACATCAGTAAGAATGGGTATTGTTAAAAAGTCTAAAAACAGCAGATAGGCCGGGCATGGTGGTTCATGCCTGTAATCCCAGCATGTTGGGAGGCCGAGAGGGTGTATCACAAGGTCAAGAGATTGAAACCATCCTGGCCAACATGGTGAAACCCCATCTCTACTAAAAATACAGAAATTAGCTGGACATAGTGGTGTGTGCCTGTAGTTTCAGCTATTCAGGAGGCTGAGCTTGAACCCGGGAGGCAGAGGTTGCAGTGAGCCGAGATCGCGCCACTGCACTCCAGCCTGGTGACAGAGCAAGATTCTGTCTCCAAAAAAAAAAAAAAAAGAGAAGAAGAAGAAGAAGTAGATATTGGTGAGGATGCAGAGAAAAGGGAACACTTATACACTGTTGTTGGGACTGTAAATTAGTAGAACCTGTAAAAAGAAACAGAATAGAGATTTTTCAAAAATCTTAAAATAGAACTATGGAACTACTGTTTTACCCAGCAATCCCACTGCTAGGTATATACCCAAAGGAAAAAAAATCAATATATGAAAAAGACACCTCCACTCACGTTTATCACAGCACTATTCACAAGAGCAAAGTCATGGAATCAACCTAAGGTGCATCAACAGATGATTGAATTTTAAAAAGTCACACACACACACACACACACACACACACACACACACCATGGAATACTACTCAGCCATAAAAAAGAATGAAATTGTGTCTTTTGCAATAACATGGATGGAACTTGAGACCATTATCCTTAGATAAATGACTCAGAAAGAGAAAATCAAAAACTCTATATTCTTATTCATAAATGGGAGCTAAACAATAGGTACGATTGGACAAACAGAGTGGAATAATAGACATTAGAGACCCCAAATGGGGGGGGGGGGGGGGGGAGGTAAGGGATGAAATGCCACCTATTGGGTACAATGTATTCTATCTGGATGACAGGTACACTAAAAGCCCAGATTTTACTACTATGCCATATACCCATGTAACAACACATCTGCACTTGTAATCTTAAAATCTATAAAAGTCAAAAATTCAAAAAAATCAACTATCAATACCAGAAGGCCAACTATGAAAGCTTAAGTCTGAGGTTATAAAAGTTAAAAATTAAGAAATGATCAGCTATCAATACCAAGAAAGACTACAAAAGGCCAACCATGAAAGCTTAGGTCTGAGGTTAAAAAGAAATGGTCATCATAGACTATATAGAAAGAAATTGTAGTTTGTGAAGTACTCTAAAATTTTACGTATGGAATACACTTAAAGGATTATCTACTACAACTCCATGATTTTGTGATTTTAAATAATTAAAAATTTAAAAGATTATGTGTTGAGAACAGACATAGAATATATGCAAGGACAACAATTAGGAAAGAAAAGAATGGTGAGGGTGGTGCCAGCTGAGATGATGAAAACGATAGAATCCTGGATGTACTCAGAAGTTTCATTCTTAGATCAATGGGCCTTGTACAATATAAACATCTTTATAACCTATCATAGCACCAAGGATTATGAGCTTTGATTTAAAGCTTCTGGTTATGTGGCTACATAATTAACATGGAGGATGTTTCTTTAACTACTAGAATTGTATAGAAACATAAAACCACAATCTCAGCCTTAGGGTCTGAGGACATTAAAAAAAATACACCCAAGCACAATATATACATAAATACACATATATGTTTATATGTACATTTATATGTACATACATATACATATATACATGCATATGCATATAGTCACCTCTCTCTATATATATATGTATATAGAAATACAAATAATTGAGAAAATACTCTACACATAGAAATTGCTTTATTATTCTTCAGGTTTTGTGAGCTCCTCTTTTTTAAGTGGAAGTGAAACGAAAGCACTGGCTTCCTAAGAACTGACAGGGTGATTTGTCATGGCTATCTATATTACCTTACCTGAAAAGAAGCACAAAGCTTATCTCAGAGGGTATAAAAAGATAGGGTAGTTTTGATAGGAAATAGGTAAGCAAAGCTCCAAAGAGAGCCAGCCAGGCAGAAGCAGAAAAGGAGACATTTTCAGGCACAGGACTACATCCGGAAGTGTTTAGCCTGGCTGAGACCTGGGGTAGGAGGTGTGACTGAAGATGAATTTTACCTACCTGCCAACTTAGTGTGGGGTCATCAATGGAGGCACATTAGCTGCAACAGACTATGGAAGTATGATTTGCTTCAAAAAATTCCTTCGCTAGAGAAACCTGTGTTAACCTCCAGGCATGGAAGCTATATTCTGCAACCACACAGAAATTGAGTGTTGACAAATTTGTGGTAGTTTGACTATTAAAATCCCTAGTCGTGGATAATAATGCAGAGCTCTTTGGAGGGCAAAATGAAAAGCTATCAGAATAATATTTGCTTTCATCTGCTCAGATATAATGCCCAGAGCACCCGCTTGTTTGTGTTTTCTTCCTGGGGTGCATTCTGAATCCCATAAATTTCAGTTCCAGCAAGAGCACAGTACAGCAGAGCCGAGGTAGAGAAAAAAGCCCAAAATTCTCTTGTCTGATTTAAAAACTGTACCCCACAGCGAGCTTCTCTGTTTGTTAAAAACTCTAATTGGTGTTTTCTCAACTTGCTGCTTGGCTGGTTTCTTTTTATTGATTTCATTTGGGGTTTGTAAGGCTGCATTTGGAGCCCTTTCCAGAGTTTGTTTGGAAGCTATTTTTTAATTTTAATGAAAATGCATTTTTAAAAATGTATATTACACCACCCTGCCGATTTTGCTCAAATAAACCTGCTACTGTTTTCAGTGATTTCCAACCATTTCAGTGCCCTTAGTCTCACTCGCTAAAGGGACCCCTGTGCTATTCCTGGCAAAGTAACAAGATTAAGAAGAAAAATGAACGTTCTTCGCTGCTTTTGAAGGCTCTTATACAACAAAGGAAAAAGATTCATTCAGGAGACTGCCTTGGGGAATAATAAATTAGGATCCAGAAAGGATTCCCCCTCCACCACCAACCCACAACCAACTTCAATTCTAAACTGTTTCCCAAATAGAATTCTTTCATTATTCTGAAGAACACAGATCCAAAGCAATGAGCCAAGAAAGAAATTTAAGTCAGTAATCAATATTAGGTTTACACTTAAAATGTTATATACCTATGGTTCAATAAATTTGGCAACTGGAAATGTTCAAAATAACATGTCCTGTATTTATCTTTTATTGAGCTTGTGCCCCCATTAGCATTAGTGACCATCCAGATCACTTGTAATTTATTGCTATTACAAAATAAAATACTGTGATAAGCATCACTGTCCATAGATCCATACACACATATGATTTGGTTTATGAGAAAAGATTTATCATTTTTCTATAACAAGTAGTTAGTGAGATTGCTATGTTCAGTATATTCATATGTTTAAGTCATAATGAAAAATTATTGTTTAAAAAGGGTTTGTTATCTCCCCAACTTGAAGGTTTTTTATCTCTAGAGATCTTGCCAATTTGATGGACAGCTTCATCCCCTGCATACCAGAGAAGCTGAGCAAAGGGCTTGGCTTCAATTTGCATATAACATAGTGCATGCCTGGTGCTCATTCACTACTGTATTACTATAATTGGAAATTTTACTCTAGGCTCAATTTTATTTGTTGAGAATTTTATCATTTAAGACCTAGAATTCAAAGCCATTGTAGTAATCCCCTAGTAGTGGACTGATGCTCCCAGGCTTACAACTACAAAAGCAATTAGGAAGAAGTTAAGTATCTTATTAATAAGAAACATTATGTTTGTTTAAACACACACACACACAAAACTTGCTCTTGGGACCATCTAGAATGCTCTAACCCAGTAGTCCCCAAACTTTTTGACACCAAGGACCAGTTTCATGGAAGACAATATTTCCACAGCTGGTGTGGGGGTGGGGGAAGGGATACTTTGGGGATGAACCTGTTCCACCTCTAGATCTAACTAATCTAATCCAGTTAGATTCTCATAAGGAGAGCACAACCTAGATCCCTCTTATGAGCAGTTCACAATGGGGTTCGTGCTCCTATGAGAATCTAATGCTGCCTCTAATCTGAAAGTCGGTAGAGCTCAGGTGATAATGCTGCTGCAGCTCACCTCTTGCTGTGGGCCCAGTTCCAAATAGTCCATGGAGCGATACTGGTCCGCTTCCTGGGTGTTGGGGACCCCTGCTCTAATCTCTACTAAAAATCTTAATAGAAGTCTATGATGACAATAGACGTAATACATTGAGATTATTAAGAAGGAAGAAGTCTTATATTACTAGCTCAGGATGAATTTGAGACCTGAGGAAAATCTTTGACAAGTTCCACACGTGGCTCTTCTCAATGTGTTACCACAGAGTTGAAGCCTTGTCCACTAAACCTAGTTATTCCAGCTAATAGTCCCAACAGCTTTGCAACATGAGAGCAGGTCTGGTGACAGGCATTCCTAGTGCTAATCTCAGGACTGTCAAGAATTTTCTAGAAAAAAAATTGAGTTTTATTTATTCAAACGAAATGGAAACAAACTCACTTACTACCCTCCTTAGTAAGAGGTGTAGGAATTAATCAACTTAAATGTTTTTGTAATCGCCTGATAAAAGATGATATATAAATGAAGAACATTATTATATTGCTAAGAGCACTGAAAATATTATCCTTAGCAAACTAATGCAGGAACAGAAAACTAAATAAATACCACATGTTCTTACTTACAAGTGGGAACTACAAAATGAGAACACATGAAAAGAAAGAGGTGAACGACAGAAACTGGAGCCTATTTGAGGGAGCAAGGAGAGGTTCAGAAAAAAAAAAAAAAAAAAAACTTATCGGATACTATGCTTTGAAACTAGGTGATGAAATAATTTGTACACCAAACCCCAGGGTGACAAGTTTACCTATATAATAAACCTGCACATGTGTCCCAGAACCTAAAATAAAAGTTGAAATATTTTTTTAAAAAAAGAAAATCCCACAAGTATTTTCAATATACATCTTCTAAAATAGTAAAGTATATCTAAAATATCTCATTTAAGTAATTGATAATTTTGAAACATATTAAAATAATAAGTTAAAGATAGTTACTGATATCGTCTTAGTTTGAAATAACTTGATGAAAAAAATTAAAGTATACACTAAAAATAATAAACACAGGAAAAAGTCAGAAATACCTTTTTGGCTTCTAAAAGATAACCTCTAACAGTGAAACTTTAATAGATAATATTACTATTATATGTGGAAACTTTTATTCTTTTATTTATTTATTTAAACAAGTGTTAACAAACAACTTGCATGTGCCAGGCCTCCAGAAACCTGTAAGAGTTTAGTTGTGGCAAACAAATGCACAGAAATAATTATGATAAAATAGTTTTTATTATATTTGTGCAATAAAAGCAGTGTAGAAATGATACTGTGTTGTCAGAAAGGAGAATTTCTCAGGCAATGTGACACTCAACCTGGTTACTGATTGATAGGAACAGACATCTTGGTAGGAAACCAGGGAGATATCTCCTCCAGGGGATAGAGTGTGTAAAATCATATTTTTAGAGAATCATGTTATCTAGGTCAGTCAGGAGCACTTGTTCTCCACTGGAGATATTTGGCAATGTCAAATGATATTTTGGCTTTTCACAACTGGGGGAAACAATGTGTATTATTCCGTTTTTACGCCTCTGATAAAGAGATACCCAAGACTGAGCAATTTACAAAATAAAGAGGTTTAATTTGGCTTACAGTTCCACTTGTGGGGAAGCCTCACATTCATGGTGGAAGCCAAGGAGGAGCAAGCCACATCTTACATGGATGGCAGCAGGCAAAAAAATGAGAGAGTTTGTGCAGGGGAACGCCTCTTTTTAAACCATCAGATCTCGTGAGACTTACACACTATCATGAGAACAGCACGGGAAAGACTTGCCACCAAGATTCAATTACCTCCCACCAGGCCCCTCCCACAACACATGGGAATTCAAGATGGGCGAGGACACAGCCAAACCGTATCAGGGCCTAGTCGTGTGTACCAAATAGAGGTCATCCATGGCTGTTGCTAAACATCCTACAGTACACAAAACAGTCACATAAGAAAAAGAATTATGTGGGACAAAATGTAAATAGGAAGTAAGTAGGTAACTCTGGTGTGGAGTATAGGATGCAGTTGTGTCTGAGATACCTCAGAAACTATCAGGTGGAGAGGTCCTGAGGGAATTTTATTGTATATTTAGGGCTGATGACACAGGGTAGACCTAGAGCCATATAGTTTTTATTTGTTTGGGTTTTGGAGTACTTTTTACTTTTAGTTTTTGTGGGTACATAGTAGTTTTATTTATTTGGGTTACATGAAATATTTTGATGAAGGAATGCAATGCATAATAATAATCACATTAGGGTAAAGGGGGTATTGATCACCCCAAGCATTTATCCTTTGTGTTACAACAATTATACTCTTTCAGTTGCTTTAAAATTAAAATTTTAAATTAAATGTAAAATTAAATTATTTTTGACTACAGTCACCTTGTTGTGCTAGCAGATACTGGGTTTTATTCATTCTGTTTTTTTGGTTATTAACCATTAACCATCCCCACTTCCCCTCTCCACCACCCCCTCAACGCTACCATTCTCAGCCTCTGGTAGCCATCCTTCTACTCTCTATCTTCATGAGTTTAATTATTTTAATTTTTAGCTCCCACAAATAAGTGAGAACATGCAAAGTTTGACTTTCTGTGCTTGGCTTATTTCACAAAACATAATGAAAGTTCCATCCATGTTTTTGCAAATGATAGAATCTCATTCTTCTTTTCGACTGCATAGCACTCCGTTGTATATATGTATCACATTTGCTTTATCCATTCATCTGTTTATGGACACAGGTTGCTTCCAAATCTTAGCTATTGTAAATAGTGATGCAATAAACATGGGAGTGCAGCTATCCCTTCAATATACTGATTTCCTTTCCTTTGGTTATATACCTAGAAGTTGGATTGCTGGATCCTATAGTAACTCTACTTTTAGTTTTTTGAGGAGTGTCCAAACTGTCCTCCATAATGGTTGTGTTAATTTACATTATGACAAACAGTGTATGAGGGTTCCTTTTCTTCACATCTTTGCCAGCATCTGTTATTTTTTGTCTTTTTAATAATGATCATTTTAACTGGGATGAAATGATATCTCATTAATATATTTCAGTGATACTGATATCTCATTGCAGCTTTGATTTGCCTTTCCCAGATTAGTAATGTTGAGCATGTTTTCAAATACCTGTTGGCCATTTGTATGTCTTTTTTGAGAAATTTCTTTTCACATCCTTTGCCCACTTTTTAACAATATTTGTTTTTTTTTTTTTTTTTTTAATTGTTGAGTTGTTTGAGTTTCTTACGTATTCTGAATGTTAGTCTTTCGTTGGAAGAATAGTTTGACAAATATTGTCTTCCATTCAACAGGTTGTCTCTTCATCCTGTTCGTTTCCTTTGCTCTGCAGATGCATTTTAGTTTACTATACTCCCATTTTTTTCTTTGTTTTTTTGTCTGTGTTTTTGAGGTCTTAGCCACAAAATCTTTTCCTGGATGCATGTCCTGAAGTGCTTTCCTTATGTTTTCTTCTACTAGTATTATAGTTTTGGGTCTCTCATTTAAGTCTTTAATTCATATTGAATTGTTTTATATGTATGGTGAGAGATACAGGCTCAGTTTATTCTTCTACATATGAATATTCCATTTTTCTAGCAACATTTTTTAAAGAGGATGTTCTTCTTTTAAGGTATGCTCTTGACACATTTGTCAAAAATCAGTTCTCTGTAAGTACATGGACTTATTTCTGGGTTCTCTATTCTGTTCTATTGGTTTATGTGTCTGTTTTTATGCCAGTACTCTGTTGTTTGAGTTGCCATAGTCTTGTGATATATTTTGAAGTCAGGTAGCATGATGCTTTCCACTGTGTTTCTTTTGCTTTGGTTATTCAGACTCTTTTTTTGTTCCATATAAATTTTAGGATTTTTTTTTCTATTTCTGTGTAAAATGATGTTGGTATTTTGATGGAGATTGCATTGAATCTGTGGACTGTTGTGGGTAGTACAGTCATTTTAACAATATCAGTTCTTTTGCTGAATGAACATGAGATGCCTTTCTATTTGTTTGTATCCTCTTCAATTTCTTTTATCAGTGTAAAGGTCTTCCACCTCCTTGGTTAAATTTGTTTCTAGGCTTTTATTTTTTTGCATCTAAGCTTGTCTATCTTGATTGCTTTTAACATTGTTTGATCTGGTATCCCCAGTCTCTCTGTCTACTCCAATTCATTCTCCATAGAACCCTCATAATTATTGCCCCAAAATCATCAAAGATAAATCTGTCATATGCAAATTTGAAAATTTCCAGTGGTTCCAAGATGTCTGTAGGATATGATCTAAATTCCGTAGTTTTGCATCTGGGGTGTGCGAAATCTGCCTCCATGTGTTTTTCTGGACTCATCTCCTCCCACTCAGGCTACTCACCATTTTTTTCTCCTACTGTCCACCTCAGACATTCCATGTACACCAAACACTTTCATAACTTCTAGCGTATCCATAGAGCCTGATGTCTGGTAAGCACTCAAGTATGCTGACTGTATGAATGAGTGAATGGTTGGGTGCAAACCACTAGAATCAATAGCAGAAAATCTCAACTGTTCCTTTGAAACTGTTAGATATGTGAAATATTTAATAGCTTTATATCTGTATTAGATTGCTTTCCTACTTTAAAAAGCAACTGTAATTTCAGTCATGTGTGTATGTGTGTGTGTGCATGTGTGTGTGTTAAACTCCATGGTGTAGCCGGACTGTCTGTTCTTGCGTCTCTGACTGTGAACCTAGGAAAGTGGTGTCACTTATCAATCAATAACGAAGAAAAGTGCAGTGTCTCAATGTGCTGACTCCATACCTGGGAGGGAAGCCAGACTGAGAATAGTTGTTAGAAAATTTAAAATGTTCATTTAACTTAGGAAAGTCCTTGAAATCAAGGAATAATTGAATAGAATGAGAGAAATAGAAAGAGAATTAAGAGATGAAGTAGCCCAGGTTTTAAATCATAGCATCTGTCTAGATAGTAAAGATAATAATTATTTGTGTTTTCCAATAGAAAGTATATTTAAAAGTATTGCTTAAGAATTGTTGTTGTACATAAAACTTCCAATTCAGTAAGAATTTGGGGAAGGGGAGTGGACATTTGAACTTTCATAGTGTTCCCTTCCTGTTCTGAACAAATTAGATACCTTCCTGTGGGGCATATTCTGCCAATCAGCTCAAGTCTACTTCTTAATTTCAGCATAATTAAGACATGGAAATCTTTATGTCTCATTACTTTATTATTTACAGTGAGAATCCCAAATAGATTTACTGTGCCTGATATGAATTGGAGCCTCTATTAGTATTTTTGTCCTGCCTGAAATCAGCCTTATGCTAAATTGGTGTAGGGTGTCAGAACAAACCCCAGATCCTAGTGTCTTCTGTGGGTTCCCAGGGACTCTAGACTTAGTTACATAGCCTGGTATTCTCAGCCCTACCTCTAGGGGGACTTGTAGCAGAGACACGGAACAGCTCTTGTGTTATATTCAGTTTGCTCTGTTTTTTAAGGAACTTGATCGAAGTTCTCTAACTATCCCAAGGTATCAAACTGATATAATAATTAATATTTTAATATATGTAGTTTCTGCTTGGAAATTTTGTATAAAGTTATAGTCCTCTAACAAAGGATGATACAATTTCAATTTTTATTTTTGTGATGGTCAGACGAACTTGTGCCTTACTTCAGAGCACTGCGGAAAGTTGTTGAGAACACAGAAATGAGAGCTATTCTTTTTAAATATTTATTTCTTTACCATTATTTGTGCACTAGGCTATGTAGGTTAATGTTGAACAAAGCAACTCTGCTGCAGTCAAGATCTTTCCAACATAATGGCATGCCTCCTTTCATTATCTCTCAAAATATCCCTACAAATTATCACTTGTTAGGATTTATCCCAACACTCCCTGCAGAAAGTCCTATAATACAGCCATAGTTTCCAAAGGTGAACTTCTGGTCCCTACAGGCACGGCATGGAGTGTTTCCAACTGGCAATGAGACTAGATATTTTTCGGCTTGTGTTAGGACCCCGAATAAAAAATATTTCCCATGCACTTAATAGATAAATGTATTGATTTATTTCTATGTGCCATATAGTAACCCTCACAACAATGTGAGGTAGGGAGCATTTTATACCCAGTGGAAAAGATGCCAAAACTGAGGCTCAGAGGTGTTAAGTAACTTGCTAATTTAGGTAGTAATTAGTGGCATTAATGTGCCATGATTTGAACATAAGACATCTGAATTCAGATTCCCTGTCTATATATATTAATAGATAGAATTGGATAAGCCAGAATGAAATTTGTGTTTGTTTCTGAATTATTGGAAGTTTTTCCCTGGCATCTGTTGGTATCAAAAACATTTCACCATATTCAAATAGAATGAAAATACTTGCATAAAGCACATACCTTCTTCTGAGAAGTACCAGAATAAAGATATCCTGAAGATGTCTGTAATAGTTGCAGGTACTCTCTGAGTGACCCTCCCTCTTACTATTATCAGTCACTAAACCACATGTACAAAATACAACTCATAAGACAAGCCTTGACCTTTGATAATTTTCTGAAGGAATTGGAGAACTAAGCCCTAATTACACTGGGGAAGGATGGAAACAGTTAAAGTATGGTGCTACATCAAGATGTATTAGACTGGACCAAACAAGAGGTTTCCCTTGAACAGCTCCTATTGTCTGTCCTTACTATTAAATTTAGAGAAGGTAGCAGCAATGCTTAAGTCAGACAACTTGCCAGGGTCTGCATGGATTCCTATTGCTCATGCTTCTATTTTCTTCTGATGCCCTTTATCTCTTCTTCTATGGCTCTTAATCTTTACAACATAATTCTGGGGGAACTTTCACTTTGATTTGCATTTCCGTCTTATTCTAAATATAAAGCATTCTGATCTCCTTGGAGAAAAGGTGCTATAGGACTGTAATATAGGGATAGACTAAAATTAGAAATATCATCACATTAACATCTTTTCCCCAATAGTTTGGTACTTTTGACAATGTACTATTTTAGTGAATCATGGGGTTTCACAGTGATTGTAAATTAAACCTTTCCTTACGAAGACTGAAAATGTGCCTGACTTGGTAAATTCTCAACTTTCTTAGAACTCCATTTAAGGGAATCAATGTTCACTGTCTTTTTTTTTTTTTTTTTTTAACCTTAATATTTTAATGACTTAAGCGAATACTAGAAAAGATTTAAGTGTAAGCAAGCAGATGAGTCCAATGTGCCAGGTGAATCATGACAGTCTTTTGGACCACGAATTCCAACTTACGTTTTTGGATAAGAATTTTGTTTCTGACCTAAGGATCTGAAGCAACACAGACGGTTTCATGCTTTTTTCTCACCTCTCAAGACCCTGCAATTTAAGTGCCAGTTGAAGAACTGAAGCTCAATATTTTCTGTTATTTCTCTTCAGTTTTAAAAGTGGGCAACACATGGATCATGGAGGAATGTTTTTTCAGCATGCGTATATTTGTTTTTCTATCTACTTCATGTAATCCGTTTTACTTAACATTAGCAATACATTCTTTGACTTTCAAACTTCCAAATTAGCATTTGGAAACATAAAATTGTTTATTGGCCTGCTTTGCAGGATAAATAAATGTCTGTTCAACCCCATTAGTTTTAAACCCATGATTTAGGATTCTTTTAAATGTGCTAAAATTAACAAGACTTAACTCAGTGGGTACAGAAAATGACAATACGAAATAATAAGTCATGCTGAGAATTGGACATTTGACAAGATT
This sequence comes from Piliocolobus tephrosceles, assembly GCF_002776525.5. Classification (NCBI taxonomy): domain Eukaryota; kingdom Metazoa; phylum Chordata; class Mammalia; order Primates; family Cercopithecidae; genus Piliocolobus; species Piliocolobus tephrosceles. The sequence continues at coordinate 117,270,107 of NC_045439.1, forward strand.
TCAATTTTTAATCCAGCCTCCCACTTTGGGTGTTCCTTCCTTTGTGGCAACAGATCAGAAAATATTTGCTTATCAATAAATGTGGGCAGTTGCTACACCGCGGCAGACCTGGGTAAGCCTGAAATTTAGAAGGTAATGCCAAGTCAGAAGAATAGCTGGAGAGAATATGGTTTGATTTTCTAAACCACTGAGTGATTTGGTAATTGTAGTTTATACTGGCAACTGAATTCAAGATGTCACAGTTTAGTACATGGCTAAGGTCAGTTACTACTTCATTATAATTATCTTAGGGCATCATTATACTATATTTGACTAAGTTTCTTTCTTCTAATAGCTAAAGAATTGTAAATGTTTTTCAATATGCCCTATCTGCATATTTATGGTGAGGTAACTAAAAGAAAATGCTAATTTGATTCTTCTTATGTGAAATTTAAAGTAACTCATATTCAAGTGAGGTTGGGCTACCTGTATATGAATTATTTTAAACAAATTTGTGAAATAAATTCATAATGTAATTAGTAATTTTAGGAAAAGGATTATCTAATTGGGAGAATAAATTACTTTTATTACCTTTACAATTATTTACATTCAGCCAATTAATATAGTAATTATTATTCATTCTTATCTATTACTTAATATTGAATCTCTGAATTAGTAGTTATTAATTTTACATAATTAATTATCTGCATCAGTTTAGGTAAAATTATAGCTGATTCCCAATAGTCTGTAATATGAAAAGGAACGGGTTTTTTTCAGTCCAGGAAGAGTTCACAAATGTAAGATTAATCAGTAGTGTAAAAAATTTTTACCAATCACTTCAGCACCATTTCTAGTAACTGGCAAAACTTAACTAGTAGTAGAAGCATTACAGCAAAGTGTTCACGAGTACAAAACTCTGGAGCCACAGGACCTGGGTAAAAATCCCATCTCATACTGCCAGGTTTGTGATGACCTTAGCTGTGGTGGTTGGGCCATCACCCATTGCTATTAGGAATGCAAAATATCTGGAAATGTCCTTTTTAAACAAATATTTTATTACTACTTAGAGAAAATCATTTTGTTAAAATTTAGCAGTAATTTTATTTTTTACTTCTAAACTTCCAAATTAGTATAAAATTTTCTATTGGCCTGTTTTACATGACAAAAATACTGTCTTTTCAATCAGTCCTTATGGGCTAGAAGTCTACTACTTGTTAACTTTGTGCATCTAAAGAAGTCTCTTAAAATCCCAAAACTGAGTTTTCTTATGTGTGAAATGGGAACTATAGTAGGTGTAATACATATTATATATTGTAAATTGTACTTTATGTGTTTTTTTTTACATATCCTCACACTCTTTTAATAGAGATTATGATGAGACATTATTCAAAAGCCAACAGAAAAATTAAGATATTAAGGATTGGAATTTGAACAATCTGTGGTTAAGTAACCACATCCAATATGACCAAAATTTGTAAACAGGCCAATTGCAAATATAAGTATAAATAATACAAGCATGCTTCAAATAATAAAAATATTTAATTGTTATTTAGAATTTTGAACTCTAAATAGCATTCTGATTTAATGTTTATTAATAATACTTTAAAATAGCAAAGTGTTTAAAATATTATTCTAATAACACATTTACTGAAAAATACTTAAGCATATTCTAGACCATCTAAAAAACTAAAGGATATTTAAGACATGAGTGTATTGTGTTTATTTACCAGATTCACAGTCTTTGAAATTGGATATATCACACATTATATGTAATAAATCTCGGCTAAGCCAAATATATCATTTACTTAATCAGAGTAGCTTATGTTCCAACCATTCTGAGAAAAAAAAAATGAATTTTAATATTTTGTAAATTCAAAACAGTGAGATTCTATATATAAAATATATATGTATATATGTGTGTATATGTGTGTGTGTATATATTTATGTGTGTATGTAGCTATATCTATCTATACACATATATATGTTTTTAAAATATATTTAATGAAAATGTCCTAAGATGCTTGTGATTGAGCTAGAAGGGAATAGAGCTAAAAAAGAAAGTCCGGCTTTTTATTGTATTGCCAGATATGGTAGAGCGTAACTGATGGGCTTAACTTCCTTGACAGTATTATCTATATGCCCAGGATTTGGATAGCACTTCCCTTTAGTTACATTTTTGTTTGTTTGTTTGTTTTGGCATTTCCTTCTTCTGGCTCTGTTACTTTGCCCATAACTCCTTTCTACTGGGAATGAGATATCTCTGGAAGTACTGTCATTTCCACAGCATTTCACAACAATAAAAACATTTGGATTTCTGTGGAATTTCTTGTAGCAGTCCTTGTTTTATGTGTCATATATGAATCATATATACACACACATACAAAAACATACATAACTTTCTTTTAAATTTAACACTGCTTGGTTGCCAAAATAAGTGTGAGTTTTCTGTAGAAACAGTCAAATTTATCCTTCAGGACCTTGAACAGCACTATTTTTACCTTCAGAATTTCCTTTTGGTATAATAGTGAACACTGAAAAAATGTAGTTCCTTTTAAATATACGCATTAGGCCATTTTGCTCTACCTCTCTTAAATTCACTTCTAAATACTTTCTTTTAACAGGTCATGTATAGCTTAGAGTCATCGGTAGGAGTAAAAATATGGTTTGTAACAGTTTAGGTGACTGAGATTCTTATTCTGTGGACACCAGTGTTCAGGGTGACCATTTACATTGGTGTGATTTGCTAATGTTTCTGCATGAGGGATGCCCCACACTCATTGAAAGGTGAAAAATGTCTTGCTTTCTGTGATGGTCAGACAACTTGTATCACACTTGCCCATTCAGCTCTCCTCTGCAAATGTCATAGTACATATGTCCTAGCACCAGACTCTCCCTGAGGAAACTCTCTGGACTTCAGAGGCAGATCATACCCTGCAATTTTGCCAATCTGGGATCATATCAATTTCCAGAAACTCTGAATAAGAGTCAGCTCCCACCATATGTGCCTAAGTATACCCTTGTCACTGCATCCTCCTCAGTGACTGTCAGAACTGTTGTCAAGCATTTCCCTATTATCAGACACTACTATAGAGTAAGCCCTGAATTGAAGAGCAGTTTTGTTCCATATTCAGGAGTATACAAAATGACTTTGCCTTTAGTTTTGCTGCCATATTCAGTTTAGGAGAAATATATCACTTTTTAGGAAGGATACGGTTTTGGAAAGTGCCTTGATTTAATACATCTCTTTTTACCTGCAGTTATGAATTGCACTGAATTAATTTCTTCTCATATTTTCTGAAATAGCAAATCAGAAGAAATGGCACACCTTGAAAGCAGCTTACCTAGATATTTTGAGGTAGTCATCTCTTTGCAAGCGATTATATATTTTGCTTTCCAAAGTTAATGATAACCATAGAAATAGAAACACTATTTTACATTTAGACATTATTTTTGAATCCATTACTATGAGGTCTATTTCAAATAGGTTAAACTTTTGCATAAATTCAAAATAATTTTTCAAGAATAGATAAAAATCTAAATTGTTGGAAATTGAAATTGCATGATCATTAACATTTTATGTCTATATTTGTGCCATTCTTGGGTATTGAAAGTAATAACAATACTGAAAAACATAAAAGAAAAATAACCCTATCAATTTGTTGCAACGCTGTCTTCTTTAAATAACAATAATTATACGAATTTTAATTTTAAAATTATTAATAATTTCTAGAAAATTCTTATTTTGACCATGCCGATCACATATGTTCATGTAATTATCTATACAAACATACCAATTCTGGCCTTAGTGCTCTATTTTCTTTTAAATTTCACGCTATTTTAAGTAGATTATCTCTGTTGCAAACTCAGAGTTTTCTGTAGAGGAAAGCAGGCACTATTCATCAATATTTGCTGAGACCTAAATAGCCCGAGATTCTGCTAGGATCAAGGCCAAGCCAGTTATGGCCCTTATGGTCATCTTATTTACATTTGGTGTGGGACATACCCACAGGGAAATATCCACGCAATCAAATACTGTGTGATGAAGTGCCAGGGAGGAAGTTCAGGTGGCTCTGGTAGTATCTCAGGAAAAGAGCAACAGAACTCAACCAGAACTTCGGGGAAATGAAAAGACAGCCTGGAAGAAATATTCAAGTTGAGACTTACCAAGAGCAAAGATGGGGGATGAGCAAGAATCTAGTGGGGTAGGGTGAGACTAGGGAAGGCAGGAAAAGGAATAGGAATAGGTTAGGGATGAAGCTGGTAAATGAAGATATGAAGACTTTGAGAACCACAGTAAAGAGCATGCATTTCATCTTGAGGACAATGGGTGAGATTGCATTAGAGGTTTTTCTTTAGTCAGTATTAAGAAATATATCACTCAGACTGCAGTAAAGGGATGATTTCAAAGGGGAAAGTACAATGCAGTGAGGCCAGTCAAGGTGGCTACAGTAGTCTAGCTTAGCAATGACAACACCCTGGACAGGGGGAAATCAGTGGATAAAAATAGAAACACATTTAAGATATAATAAAACCTGGTTGGGCATGAAGGGCAGGTGAGAGAACCATCTGATGCCATACACAGGTTTCTGTTTGGGCACTGGGTGTATGAAAAACAAAAGATGAAGATAAGAAAAAGTATGGAAGAGGAATATTTATTCATTCAACTCTTGTTTGTTTAGTGTACCCTGTTTGTCAATTACTGCTGAGCTAGGTACTGGAAATACAGCATTAAAATAAAAATGGCAAAGGTGTTTTCCCTCCAGGAACTTCACCATGTTAGATGGTATTGAACGCTGAGGAGAAACACAGCAGGAGCGGAGGATGGGGACTGTGAATGCTGGTGGAGAGGGAGCACCACAATTTTGCATAGGGAGGTCAAGAACAGGTTCACTGAGAAAGCGAAAGACAGTAAAGGAAGGGAGGGAGTGAGCTATGTGGACAGGTAGGGGAAGAGCAAGTAAGAGGTGCTGATAAATACTTCCTGATTTAAAGTAGTCAAATGTGTGTCCCATTTAAGAGCCAGTTTCCAACAAGTTTGTTAGATCTTTAGTTTCCAACAGGATGTCCAAGTTTATTAAGATTTTAGAAATATTATCTCCTAAACGCTTTATTGTTTCAAATTAGGTACATAAATTATCAGAAATTGATTTTTGTGTATGGTATACTGTAGGAATTATGTTCTATCTTCCCAAATATATATTAATTTCCCATGTCCATTTATTGAAATATGAGCCTTTACATTGCTGCAATGTGATCTTTCTCTCAAATCAAGCATCTGAATATGTGTGAGTTTGTTTTGGAGTTTTTTATTTTCTTCCTCTGGCCTATTTATTTATAATTGGGCCTATGCCAGACTCTCTTGGTTAATGTGACTTCAGTAGTTCTTGATATTCAATAGAACAGGTTTTTCCACCTTGCTCTTTTTCAACAATTTCTAGCTATTCTTAGTCTCTGCATGCTCCTACTGTAGAACCACATTGTCAAGGAAAACCAGTGACTGGAAGAAAATATGATACATGTGTATGTGTATGTGTATGTGTATGTGTATGTGTATGTGTATGTGTGTGTATGCAGACACAACATGCAGGGTGCTTTTATCCAAAATGCATTTAATCCAGCCTGTAACAAACCTGCACGTAGTGCACATGTACCCTAGAAAATAAAGTATAATAAAAAATGCATTTAAATAATTTTTTTAGAAATGCCTACAAAAGTTATAAATGTTTAAACCCATGGAAATGCAGTCAAAAGATCTGCAGTAACTATGAAAGAGTAGATTCATGTGACCAATAAATATACTTTTAAAAAGATAGACAACTTCATTAGTAATGAAAGAATGCAAATTAAATTGATAATGAGATTTCACTGCCAATAAAATAGAATGGATAAATTGTAAAAGTCTGATAATACTTAATGCTGACAAGGTTATAAGAAAATGGTAATTTTTATACAAATGGGTGATGGGCATACAAATGGGTGAAATAATTTTGGAAAAAAATTCATATTCTCTCTCTAGATTCAAAGGTAATGATTAAGAGCAATTCCACTCCACTTTTACACATCTATTTAACTCAGTCAGGAGTGATTTTTGTCCCCAAAATGTATTTGGTGACATCTAGAGACATATTTGACTTTCAAAATTTGGAGAGGAGGTGCTACTGGCATTTAATTGGTAGATCCCAGTGATACTGCTAAACATCTTACAACATATACCAAACATCATACCAAAATGTATTTGGTAACATCTAGAGACATATTTGACTTTCAAAATTTGGAGAGCAGGTGCTACTAGCATTTAATTGGTAGATCCCAATGATGCTGCTAAACATCTTACAACATATAGTAGAGACTCCCAAAAAAAGAGAATTATTAGACCAAAATGGCAATAGTGTTAAGCCTGAGATAACCTGATGTACATTAAAATATATTTATAGATTATTTATTAAAAACATTATTCATATTAGTCAAAAAATGGGAGAAAAAGCAAACATATATCACAATTCAAATTGATTATGAGATATACACATAAATTAGAATACTACACAGAAAAAAGCAGAAAATAAAGGTTTCCAGTTAACCCTTTTTAAAATGTTGAGATGAGTATAGATTCACATGAAGTTCTAAGAAATAATATGGAAAGATCCTGTGTACTCTTTATTCAATATCAGGGATTGATCCTGATAGCCTCTTGTGAAAATAAGGAACAATATCCCAAGTAATATATGTATATAAAATCCACTGATCTTTTTCATATTTTCCCAATTTTAGACACTTGTATGGGTGTGTGCTTAATTAGCACTATGCAATTTTAACAGATATGTATGTTTGTGTAAATGCCATCATATTAGATAGGCAAAACAGTGCCATTGGCACAAGGATCTGTTGTGCTTCCTTTTTATAATCACATTCACCTCCCTTCTGCCATCTTTTACATTTCTAACCTCTGACCATGACTAATCTGCTCTCTATAATTTTGCCATTCAAGAATGTGAAATGAGTAGAATTATACAATATATTACGTTCTGGGACTGACATTTTTCATTCATCATAATCCTTTTACAATTAATCAAAGTGGTTGCATTTATCAATAGCTTCTTCATTTTTATTTCTGAGTAATATTCTCTGATCTGGATGTACCATAGTTTGTTTAAACATTCACTCCATTGAAAGATATTTGCATTGTTTCCAGTTTTTAACTACTATGAATAAAGTTGCTATAAACATTTGAGTACTGGTTCTTATGTGAATATAAGTTTCTATTTCTCTGGGAAAAATACTCAGGAGAGCAACTGCTGGATTGCATGTTTAATTTTATAAAAATAAAACCCTGCCCAACTGTTTTCCAGAATGTCTGTACCATTTTACATTCCCACGAGCAATGTATGAGTGATCAAGTGTCTTTGCAACCTTGCCAGCATTTGGTATTGCCATTATAGTTTGTTTAACCATTCTGATAGTTGTATAGTGTTGTCTCATTGTGGTTCAATTTGCAATTCCTTAATGACTAGTAATGTCAAACATCTTTTTATGTGTTTATTTGCCATGCATATGAAAGATTTCCTAAAAAGCTTTGAGGTGAGAAGTTGCCTAGCATTTCCTAGGACAGCCATTGTGGCTGGAAAAAAGACAATGGGAGGTACAGTTGCAGGAAATGATGTCAGTGAAGTAGTGTGGCACGTGCCAACTCATGTAGTTGAGGTCATTGTAAGTACATTGGCTTTTGTCCTGAGTGAGAACTGATAAGTGGTATAAGTTGAGTTATATTTTAACTGAATTTTCAATGTTCAACATGAACCAAAGGGACATAGATGTAAAGATGGAGACTATTTATGAAGCTGTGCAATTGGTTGAGTAATAGCAATAGCTTAGATGGAAAGGGTAGCAGAAGTGGTGAGATGTTTTATTCTGCATCTGTTTTAAAAGTAGAGTCAAAAGGAATTTTATGATATATTAAAGGTGGATGTAGAAAAGACTAAGATAACTCAAACTTTCTGGAGATACTTGTGAGACATCCAAGTGGGTATATCTATGTAGCCAACTGAATGCTTCAACAGCTGTCAGCAGAACTCAATATATTTCATCCAGTTGGCTTGAATCTGAAACATTCTCCTTTTTGCACTTCCATAAGAAAGTACTCTACTAGTTTCCTCCACCTTATTGGATGCTCTTTTAAGACTTCTTTGCTGACTCTCTCTCTACCCTGCTCAGGGCCTATCCTAGACCTTCTTATCGTCTCTCTTCCTAAGTGAGCCATTAATAATTAGATATCCTTCATAGGATCTTGGCTCTTAAATATATATCTCCAGTATAGACAAAACCTTGAATTACAAGCCAGTTTATGTGACTGCCTACTTAACCTCTCCATTTCAGAGTATGATAAGTGTTTTACATTTGGCAGACCTGAAATCAATCCTCTCTTTGCCCAACCCTGCTTTTCTCCTATCTTCCCGCAATGGCAACTCTATCTAGTTGTACAAGAATGAAACCTATCTCTCATCCTATATATCTAAAAAAATCTTGTTTACTTGAAGTCCAAACATATTTCAAATTGACCCATTTATCCCCATCTGATTTGCTACCATTCTTATTGGAGATCTTATTATCTCTTTCTTAAACTTTTTATCATAGCCAAATAATTGATCTCTCGTCCTTCTACTCTTGCCCCACTTAAAACATACTCTAAGCAGCAAAGTTATCCTTTAAAAATACAACATGCAATCATAAATAAACACAAAAGACAAAAGACTCTTGTTTATAGTAGAATGTTGAGTGCTGATTCATAAATATAAAGGGAGTGCTAGGGCTGTAAAGTTATCAACTTGCAAATATCACTCTAAAGATTATTCCAGGCAGGAAACATCAGCTGATGCTAAAGTTAGAGGGAGTGGATTTTTTTTTTTTTCTTTCTGAGACAGAGTATTGCTCTGCTGCCCAGGCTGAAGTGCAGTGGCTGACTCTCGGCTCACTTCAACCTACACCTCCTGGGTTTAAGTGATTCTTGTGCTTCAGCTTCCCAAGTAGCTGAGACTACAGGCATGCACCACCACATCCAGCTAATTTGTTTTGTATTTTCAGTAGAGACAGTGTTTCACCATGTTGGCCAGGCTGGTCTCAAACTCCTTGCCTGAAGTGATCTACCCACCTTGGCATCCCAGAAAGCTGGGATTACAGGTGCGAGCCACCGCACCAGGCCAATTTTTTTTTTCCTGAATTTTGATGAGGAGACAGGTACTTGCATTATCTTAAAATGTGTTCCCATTGGGCCAGGCGCGGTGGCTCATGCCTGTAATCCCAGCACTTTGGGAGGCCAAGGCAGGCAGATCACAAGGTCAGGAGATCGAGACCATCCTGTGAATGGTAAAATCCCGTCTCTACTAAAAATACAAAATATTAGCTGGGCGCGGTGGTGGGCACCTGTAGTCCCAGCTACTTGAGAGGCTGAGGCGGGAGAATGGCATGAACCCGGGAGGCGGAGCTTGCAGTGAGCCGAGATTGAGCTACTGCAAAAAAATAAATAAATAAAAAATAAATAAAATAAATTAAAAAAGATTTGTCCCCACATTGTTTAGTAGCAAGGAAAGACTAGTAACTATGTTGGAGAAATCAACCTTGAGTGGAGCAAATGCATATTCTATATCTCTCCGTGAGAAACCCTGAAAAAGATACAACATCACTTATGCATATTGGGAATGCATAAACTGAAATTAGCCATGGAGAATTATCAGACAGCTCAAAAGTGATAATCATTCTACTAAAACGTGAGATTGTGTACTTCAAAAATTTCAGTGTCATAAAGGACAAAAGAAGCAGAGTAACTGTCTTAGAATAAAGGAGTATAAAAGATAAAAACTAAATGCAATGTTGCAGCCTATGTCGGAATTTTAAAATGCTTAAAAGACATTATTACATAAATTAATAAAATTGGAATACCAGCAAAAGAATAGGAAAAATATTATGTATCAATGTTAAATTTACTTGAATGGATAGCTTTCCTACGGTTTTGTATACTAAAAGTCTTAATTTTAGGTAATATATAGTATAGCATGTAGAAGTAAAAGAACATTATTGATATGGTTTGGCTGTGTCCCCAGCCAAATCTCATCTTGAATTGTTGTTCCCATAATCCCCACGTGTTGTAGGAGGAACACAGTGGGAGATAATTGAATCATGGGGGTGGCTGCCCCCATGCTGCTTTTCTTGTGGTAGTGAGTCAGTTCTCACAAGATATGATGGCTTTATAAGTGGCCTTTCCCTCTTTGTTTGGAACTTCTCCTTTCTGCCATCTTGTAAAGAAGTATGTGTTTGCTTCCCCTTCTGCCATGATTGTAAGTTTCCTGAGGCCTCCCAGACAAGCAGAATTGTGAGTCAATTAAAACTCTTTCCTGGTACCAAAACAGAGATATAGACCAATGGAACAGAACAGAGTCCTCAGAAATAATACCACACATCTACAGCCATCTGATCTTTGACAAACCTGAGAGAAACAAGAAATGGGGAAAGGATTCCCTATTTAATAAATGGTGCTGGGAAAATTGGCTAACCATAAGTAGAAAGCTGAAACTGGATCCTTTCCTTACTCCTTATATGAAAATTAATTCAAGATGGATTAGAGACTTAAATGTTAGACCTAATACCATAAAAACCCTAGAAGAAAACCTAGGTAGTACCATTCAGGACATAGGCATGGGCAAGGACTTCATGTCTAAAACACCAAAAACAACGGCAGCAAAAGGCAAAATTGACAAACGGGATCTAATTAAACTAAAGAGCTTCTGCACAGCAAAAGAAACTACCATCAGAGTGAACAGGCAACCTACAGAATGGGAGAAAATTTTTGCAATCTACTCATCTGACAAAGGGCTAATATCCAGAACCTACAAAGAACTCAAACAAATTTATAAGAAAAAAACAAATAACCCCATCAAAAAGTGGGCAAAGGATATGAACAGACATTTCTCAAAAGAAGACATTCATACAGCCAACAGACACATGAAAAAATGCTCACATCACTCGCCATCAGAGAAATGCAAATCAAAACCACAATGAGATACCATCTCGCACCAGTTAGAATGGCAATCATTAAAAAGTCAGGAAACAACAAGTGCTGGAGAGGATGTGGAGAAATAGGAACACTTTTACACTGTTGGTGGAATTGTAAACTAGTTTAACCATTATGGAAAACAGTATGGCGATTCCTCAAGGATCTAGAACTAGATGTACCATATGAGCCAGCCATCCCACTACTGGGTATATACCCAAAGGATTATAAATCATGCTGCTATAAAGACACATGCACACGTATGTTTATTGTGGCACTATTCACAATAGCAAAGACTTGGAATCAACCCAAATGTCCATCTGTGACAGACTGGATTAAGAAAATGTGGCACATATACACCATGGAATATTATGCAGCCATAAAAAATGATGAGTTTGCGTCCTTTGTAGGGACATGGATGCAGCTGGAAACCATCATTCTTAGCAAACTATCACAAGAACAGAAAACCAAACACCGCATGTTCTCACTCATAGGTGGGAACTGAACAATGAGATCACTCGGACTCGGGAAGGGGAATATCACACATTGGGGCCTATCATGGGGAGGGGGGAAGGGGGAGGGATTGCATTGGAAGTTATACCTCATATAAATGATGAATTGATGGGTGCTGACGAGTTGATGGGTGCAGCACACCAACATGGCACAGATATACATATGTAACAAGCCTGTACATTGTGCACATGTACCCTAGAACTTAAAGTATAATAAAAATAAAAAATAAATTAAAAATAAAATTAAAAAAAAAAAAACTCTTTCCTTTATACATTACCCAGTCTTGGGCAGTTCTTTATAGGAGCATGAGAACAGACTAATACAGCAAATTGGTACTGCGTAATGAGGTCCTGCTATAAAGATACCCAAAAATGTGAAAGCGACTTTGGAACTGGGTAATATCCAGAGGTTAGAACAGTTTGGAGGACTCAGAAGAAGACAGGAAGACGTGGGACAGTTTGGAACTTCCTAGAGACATATTGAATGGATTTGATGACCAAAATACTGATAGTAATATAGACAATAAAGTCCAGGCTTAGGTAGCTCACATGGAGATGAGGATCTTGTTGGAAACTGGAATAAAGGTGACTCTTGCTATATTTTAACAAAGAGACTGGTGGCATTTTGCCCCTGCCCTAGAGATCTGTGGAACTTTAAACTTGAGAGACATGATTTAGGGTATCTGGCAAAAGAAATTTCTAAACACCAAAGTGTTCAAAATGTGACTTGGGTGTTGTTAAAAGCATTCAGTTTTATGTATTCACAAAGATATGATTTGCAATTGGAATTTATGTTTAAAGGGAAGTTAAATAAATAAAATAAATGAAAGTTTAGAATATTTGTAGTGTGACAATGTGATAGAAAAGAAAAACCCATTTTCTGAGGAGAAATTTAAGCCAGCTGCAGAAATTTGCGTAACGAGGAACCAAGTGTTAATCACCAAGACATTGGGGAAAATATCTCCACGGCAAGTCAGAGCCCTTCACTGCAGCCCCTCCCATCACAGGCCCAGAGGCTTAGGAGGAAAAATGGCTTTGAGGGCTGGAACCTGGGCCTTGCTGCTTTGTACAGTCTAGGGAGTTTGTGCCCTGTATCCTAGGTGTGGCTAAAAGAGGCCAAGGTATAGCTTGGGCTGTGGCTTCAGAGGGTCCAGGCACCAAGCTTTAGCAGCTTCCATGTGGTGTTGAGCCTGTGGATGCACAGAAGTCAAGAATTGAGGTTTGAGAACCTCTGTCTAGATTTCAGAGGATGTATGGAAATACCTGGATGTCCAGGCAGACATTTGCTGCAGGGGAAGAGCCCTCATGGAGAACCTCTGCTAAGGCAGTGCAGAAGGAAAATGTGGGGTTGAAGTCTTCACACAGAGTCCCCACTGGGATACTGCCTAGTGGAGCTGTGAAAAGAGGACCACCATCCTCCATCCTCCAGAATTGTAGATCCACCAAAGCTTGCACTGGGCACCTGGAAAAGCCACAGAAACTCATTGCCAGTCCATGAAGGCAACTGGGATGGGGGCTGTACCCTGCAAAACCACAGGGGTGGAGCCATCCAAGGCTGTGAGAGTCTACCTTTTGTGTCAGCGTAACCTAGATGTGAGACATGGAGTCAAAGGAGATCATGTCAGAGCTTTAAGATTTGACTGCCTCACTGAATTCTGGACATGCATGGGGCATGCAGCCCCTTTGTTTTGGCCAATTTATCTCATTTTGAATGTGTGTATTTACCCAATGTCTGTTCCCTGCTGTATCCAGGAAGTAACTAACTTGAATTTACTAGCTTCTAAGTAGAAGGCATTTGTCTTCTCTCAGATGAGACTTTGGATTTGGACTTTGGGGTTAATGCTGGAATGAGTTAAGACTTTGGGGTACTGTTGAGAAGGCATGATTGGTTTTGAAATGTGAGGACATGAGATTTCAGAGGGGCAGGGCAGAATGATATGGTTTGGCTGTGACTCCACCCAAATCTCATCCTTCATTGTTGTTCCCATAATGTGGGCAGGACCCAGTGGGAGGTAATTGAATCATGGGGGCAGTTACCCCCGTGCTGCTGTTCTCATGGTGAATTCTCATGAAATCTGATGGTTTTATAAAGGGCTTTTCCCTCTTTGCTTGGTCCTTCTCCGTGAAGAAGGATGTGTTTGCTTCTCCTTCTGGCATGATTGTAAGTTTCCTGAGGCCTCCCAAGTCATGAAGAACTGTGAATTAATTAAATCTCTATTTTTTATGAGTTAACCAGTCTCAGGTATTTCTTTATAGTAGCATGAGAATGGATTAATACAATCATGTATGCAAGTTACCCTCAAGTGGTAAAAAAAAAAAAATTATATAAATAAAGACAACAAATGAAAAAGAAGATGGGGCAAATTATTAGCAATGTTTGATTCTGAATAAAGGGATATGGATATTTTCTAAAATATTATTGCAACTCTTCTGTACATTTGAAATATTTTCCAAATAAATAATTAAATATATACACATATATCTGTATATATTTAAATATACATCCATATGTACACATACATTATAATCTTTCCATAAAATGGATAGATTTTAATAAAAGTGAACATATGCATAAAATTTTACCCCCAAATCCACTATTAGGTATATTTCCAACAAATGAATGCATATGTTCATCAAAAGACGTGTACTAGATTGTTTATAACAGCAGTATCTATAATTTTCCCAAACTGGGAACTACTCAAGGGCCCATTTTCATTTGAATGAATAAATAAATTGCAGAGTACTCACATAATGGACTTCTTTGCACCATGGGAATGAAGAAAATACCACTGGACAAAATGACACAGGATAATTTCAGAGACAGAATGTAGAAAGAAAGAAGGCAGACATAAAATAGCACATACTGTATGATATCATTCATATAAAGTACAAAACAGATGAAATAAATCCATGTTAGAAGTCAGGATTGTGCTTACTCTAAGCAGGGGACAGGTAGTGACTAGAAGACAACATGAGAGGACATTTGGGATAGGAGTGGTGTTTCATTATTAGGCCCAGATACTAGTTATATGGATGTACTTACAAAACGTACAAACACTCAGTGGCATCTGTAGTTTTCTCTACCTGAATTTTACTTAAATAAAAAGTTTTTATTTTAATGTACCTATGCATTTTGGGGGACAGAGGGTATGTGGGGATATATCTGTACCTTTCTCTCAATTTTGTTATGAATATAAAACCTCTTAAAAAGAATAAAATACTTAAGAACAATAACAATAAAATATTATTCTCTTGCCAGAAATGATTCAGTGGCTTTGCATTGTCTTTGAAGTAAAACCTAAATTCCAGATTATGGCCCACAAATCCTTCCGTGATGCCTACCCACTTCTTCAACCTCATATCCTACTACTCCTACTCTAATTACCATATTCAGGCTTGGATCTCTGTTTACTTCCTCAAACCCATCAACTGCTTTCTTGCCTCAAAGCATTTGAGTTTGCTGTTTCATCACGGGATCTTCTTGAACAGGCATTTTTACCTGGTTTTAAGTCTTCTCAGTTTCAAGCACAGTCTATCCAAACTATCTCCCTGATTATTTGACCAGAGCAGCTTCTTAGTCCCTTTGTTTATTTATTTGCCTACTTATTTGTTGGCTGTATTCACCACCAACATGGAAGATTTTGTCTCTTGTTCATCATGGTGTTCTCAGCATGTAGCAACTTGCTTGCACAGAACAGGCATTCACTGGAGATTTTTCTTTTGAATGAAAGAATGAATGAATGAATAGATGTGCATGGAGCTCAGCAAAACCAACTGGGATAGGATTACAGATGTTGGAGTCATTAACAAACAACTAAGAGCTGAAGTTTTGAAAGTATAGTAACAAGTGTAAAATGAGACTTAAAGGGGCGTTGCACTGATTCCTGAGGACCGGAAAGATGTAAGGGGCAGGCAGAGGAAGAAATCATAAAATATATGGAGATCGAGAGTATACAAAGGGAACTCAGAAGCTAGAGCCTGCCCAAAACAAAACAAAACAAAATAAGACAAACAAAAACAGGAGAAAGCAGAGTCCAGGCTTAGACTGCAGCTCCTCGCTTACCCGTGCAGTCTAATTTTGAGCTGCCTCTTTGTAGTCCGAAACGACAGGAGTTCCCTGTTGTGGGTCTACTAACCCGTACGTTTCCGTGGGCAAGTCTTATGTGTACTCCTCACCATGGCTCAGCTCCAAACATGCTTCTACACTGATAACAAGAAATATGCCATAGATGATGTTCCCTTCTCAATCCTTGCCACCTCTGAAATTGCTGACCTTAGTAACATCATCAATAAACTGCTAAAGGACAAAAATGAGTTCCACAAACGTGGAGTTTGATTTCCTTATTAAGGACCAGTTTCTGCAAATGCCCTTGTTCAAACACATGGAACTGGAGAACATCTCACCAGAAGAAACTGTGGAAATAGAAACAAGCAGTATACTGCACCCCAGCCAGAGCAAAGCATGTTCCATGATGACTGGATCAGTTCAATTAAAGGAGCAGAGGAATGGATCTTGACTGGTTCTTATGACAAGACTTCTTGGATCTGGTCCTTGGAAGGAAAGTCAATAATGACAATTGTGGGACATACAGATGTTGTAAAAGATGTGGCCTGGGTGAAAAAAAGATAGTTTGTCCTGCTTATTATTGAGTGCCTCTATGGATCAGACTATTCTCTTATGGGTGTGGAATGTAGAGAGAAACAAAGTGAAAGCCCTGCACTGCTGTAGAGGTCATGCTGGAAGTGTAGATTCTATAGCTGTTGATGGCTCAGGAACTAAATTTTGTAGTGGCTCCTGGGATAAGATGCTAAAGATCTTGTCTACAGTCCCTACAGATGAAGAAGATGAGATGGAGGAGTCCACAAATCAACCAAGAAAGAAACAGAAAACAGAACAGTTGGGACTAACAAGGACTCCCATAGTGACCCTCTCTGGCCACATGGAAGCAGACCATCAGTTCTGTGGTCAGATACTGAAGAAATCTGCAGTGCAACTTGGGACCATACAATTAGAGTGTGGGATGTTGAGTCTGGCAGTCTTAAGTCAACTTTGACAGGAAATAAAGTGTTTAATTGTATTTCCTATTCTCCACTTTGCAAACGTTTAGCATCTGGAAGCACAGATAGGCATATCAGACTGTGGAATCCCCAAACTAAAGATGGTTCTTTGGTGTCGCTGTCCCTAACCTCACATACCGGTTGAATGACATCAGTAAAATGGTCTCCTACTTATGAACAGCAGCTGATCTCAGGATCTTTAGATAACATTGTTAAGCTGTGAGATACAAGAAGTTGTAAGGCTCCTCTCTATGATCTGGCTGCTCATGAAGACAAAGTTCTGAGTGTAGACTGGACAGACACAGGGCTACTTCTGAGTGGAGGAACAGACAATAGATTGTATTCCTACAGATATTCACCTACCACTTCCCATGTGGGGGCATGAAAGTGAACAATAATTTGACTATAGAGATTATTTCTGTAAGTGAAATTGGTAGAGAATCATGAAATTACATAGATGCAGATGCAGAAAGCAGCCTTTTGAAGTTAATATAATGTTTTCACCCTTCATAACAGCTAACATATCACTTTTTCTCATTTTGCATTTGTAATAAGATAGGTTGTATTTATAAAATATAAACTGTGGCAGGCATTCTCTATACAAACTTGAAATTAAATTGAGTTTTACATTTCTCTTTAAAAAAAAGACAAAAACAAGAAGTACAGTATTATGGTAGCCAAGAGGAATGAAAAATGCTGTCAGCTACAACTGAATTTCAGTGTAAGGGTGTGGTTAGCAGCCTTGCTGGAAGCAGATTGCTTAGACAGGAGCAGACATATCATGAAAGGTTGAGGAATGAGTAAAAGATGAGAAACTGAGGACAGTAAATGGAGCAATCTCTTTCAAAAACTGCAGAAAGACAAACTACACATATTCTCACTCATTTGTGGGAGCTAAGATTTAAAACAATTATACTCATGAAGACAAAATGTAGAATGATCATTACCAGAGGCAGGGAAGGGTGGTGGGGGTCGGAGGGAAAATGGGGATGGTTAATGGGTACAAAAATATAGTTAGATAGAATGAATAAGATCGAGTATTTGATAGCACAACAGGGCAACAATGATTTATTATGTTTTAAAATAATTATAATTGAAATATTTATAAAACAAAGAAATGACAAATACTTGGAGTGATGGATACTCCATTTACCCTGTGATTATTACACGTTGTGTGCCCATATCAAAATATCTCATATACCGCATTTATAGATACACCTACTATGCACCCATAAAAATTGAAAATTGAAAAAATTAAAAAATAAGAAAACCAACTGGGTGTGGTGGCTCATGCCTGTAATCCCAGCACTTTGGGAGGCCAAGTGGGGCAGATCACTTGCACTCAGGAGTTCGAGACCAGCTTGGCCAACATGGTGAAGCTCCGTCTCTACTAAAAATACAAAATTTAGCTGGCGTGGTGGCACATGTCTGTAATCCCAGCTACTTGGGAGGCTGAGGCAGGAGAATTGCTTGAACCCAACAGGTGGAGGTTGCAGTGAGCTGAGATCGTACTGCCACTACACTCCAGCCTGGGCGACAGAGCAAGACTTGGTCTCAGAAAAAAAATAAATAAATAAATAATAGGGAAACCAAAAATATTTTTCTGTTGTGAATAGAAGCACAATTGGGTTAGTGACTAGAGAACTTGAATATGAGAGAATTTGCATACCTTTTGCTTTAAGACAGAAGATACTTCACAAGTTTAAATGCTGATTAGACAGCATCAATGTTCCTCTGTACAAAGAAAGGGAACCAGAGCAAAGATGGAGGAACTAACCCTAGAAGAAAGAGGGGTAGGAAAAGTTGGAGTCAGAAATGTGCATAAAATGTAGAAGGTACAAAATAAGACAAAATGAGAATGGATGTCTTTATACCATATGCTGAGTTGCCATTGGTATGGGAAATGACAAAACGTGGAGTTGAAGAGGAAAAAGGAGGCAGTCATGGAAATACATCACAATAAAACCACTGAAGTATTGTAGGGCATGTAGGCTTGGCACCAAGAACATTATAACACAGATATTACAGTACACTATAAGAGACATCTGTGGCTGTAAGATTAATGACAGCCATAAGCCCCACTCAAGTGTCTTGCAGGGACGACACTATATGTCACTTAACAGTATGATGAAACTCAGTGGGGGATTTCCAGAAGACAACTCCATCTCAGCACAGCTGCAACTTTTATAAACCTTAAAACAAAGCTCACCCTAACAAGAATAGGCTTAAATTCCCTTTATGAAAGAAACACCTGGAAACTGACTTAGATTGCATACAGGTATAAGAAAAGGAAAAGAATTCCCCAAATTCTGAAAATGGTCTCCAAATGGAGACCCTCCCGGTCAGTTGGTCATCTGACTATCTGATTATATCTAGCCCATGCCACCAGCCTGCTCTTGTGTCTTGTAAAAGCACTGCCAAAATAAACCACTGGAGTGGCAGATGGTGTCTAAGACCCATCTTTCCCATGAATCAGACCAAAGAAGAGAAATTGCTCTGGGGAGGCTGCTTAACCAAGACTACCTGAGACCCCCAATGATGACAAACATCTAGAGTCGACCTGAACTATTTATTAAGGAAATAAATATTTTGATTTGACACTAACTCCCTTCTTCTTTAATTGCCCTTCCCCAACCCCCATTTGTTGTGTACTCAAGCCCTAAATAGAAAGTTACAGAACTGTTACATATCTGTTGAAAATTTAGTATGTTCTGTTTAAATATGCTTCAGGATCCTTTAGGACAATACATTATTACTAATGAACTTTATGAAAAGTATTTAAAACCATGAGAAAATGTTCATCATTTAAAAATGTAGAAAATTCCAGCATATATAGTGTCATTTCAATTTAAAAAAATATTTCTAATATAAATAGTATTTTTGTGTTGTGGCAGTGCTGATAACTTTGTACATATTTTCAGTGTTTTCTAAATGTCTACAAGAATTATTGTATTTGTAAAATAAGACAAAAATATTAGCACATATTCATAATTATTGCCTTAGGAAAAGCATCTTGACGTAGACTTATGTGGATCAAAGTGCATTTGTTTATTTGCTACACATTACCAAATTTCCTTACAAAAATATTGTACATATTTAAGACAATTCTAGCAAAGATAAACATTTATTATGAAGAAAGCACATGTGATTCTTAAAAAGAACTTCAAAGATCATGGCAAAAAGACAGAGCTAAATCAACCAGTTAAAAAAAAAAGGCATAAAGATTTTCGTCTGACACTCCTTAGTTGCAGGGAGCTCTGAAGAGCAACTCCCAGCCAGTGAGGGACAGAAGGTGATACATAAATAAGCTAGCTTTCTTGCTCATTCATGGGACAACTCTGAAATTAGGTTCAACACAGTCCCTCAGAGGGTCCCCAGGCAGAACTGAGCCCAGTGGTGATCTACTCAATTAACATGCCCTTTGCTGGCTTGCCTCCTTTCCCCGGGTTCACCTGCCTATTCCATGACTATGCTTCCTAGGCTTACCACCTTGCACTTACATCCTGCTTCAGGGTCTGCTTTTTGACAAATCTACTCTAAGATGTCATGAGAATCACATTATAAAACATGAGTTGCATTTTTGTGTCATCATTTTTATTTTCTGTTTCTGATCAGGGAAGTTGAAACACACATCTAATTATTTCTAACATTTAATTGAGCCACTACTATATCCCGAGAACCAAGCTAACCATGTTACATGAACTGACATGTTTAAATCTCCCAAGAAATGCTAAATGCAATGCAGAATTTAGAAATAGATAAATCCCTCCACTGTTTATTCAACTAATCCTGAGTACAAACTGTGTGGAAGGCACACCACTCCATGAAGACAGACCTTGTCCTTATGGAGCTATAGGACAGTGGACACAGCTATAGATCATATGTGCACGTGTGTGTGTGTGTGTGTGTCTGTGTATGTACATATATTACATTTATGATGGAATACCATTCAGTAATAAAAAAGAATGAAATCATGTCATTTTCAGTAATATGGATGGAGCTGGAGGTCATTATGTTGAGTGAAATAAGCCAGGCACAGAAAGACAAATCTTTCATCTTCTCACTCACATGTGGGAGCAAAAAAAGTTGATCTCATGGAGGTAGGGAGTAGAATGACAGTTACTAAAGGCTGAGAAGGATGATGGGGGAGGAGGGAGGAATAAACAGAGATTGATTAATGAGTACCAACCAGTTAGAAGGTGTAAGTTCTAATGTTTTATAGCATAATAGGGTGACTACAATTAGCAGCAATGTATTTTATATTTCAAAATACAAGCAGAGAGGATTTGAAATGTTTGGAACACATAGATATGATAAATGCTTTAGATGATGCCTGTCTTAAATACTTTGACTTGATCCATACACATTCTATGCATGTAAACAAATCACATGTGCCTCCTCAATAAGTACAAATATTGTGCATCAATAAGAAATTTAAAACTAGAAAAAAGATTTCAACAGTTAAAAAGAAGAGGAAAGGCATTCTAAGCAGAGGCAATAATGTAAAACTACCTGAGACAGGAAAAGCTTAACATTTCTGAAAAGCTAGAAGACTGTTATAGGTGGACGGTGGAAGCTAGAAGATTGTTACAGGTGGATGGTGGCAAGCAAAGAGGACAGCAGCTTGCCCAGAAGCTGGGGAAGTGGGAAGTTGCCAGATCATGTGAAGACTTGGGCTATGAAGAATGCTGAATTTCACGTCAATCAGAGTTCAAAGCCACTGAAGGATTTTAAGCAGCATGATTGTTTTTGCTGCTGTTTTAAAGTGTATTTCAGTTGTGGACTAAGCTCTTTGTCTAGTCTCTGAAAAAGAAATGCTTTAAGTCTTCTAACAGAGGCTGTAAACTGCCTCGTGGAGAATCAAATATGGAGTACAGACATTTATTTGTTTCTCAATGCGTGGCCCAGTTTTAAATGTTTGTTTGTAACTAACATCTGGATTTCCAGGATTTCTAGAATGATCTTCCAGGAGCTCTGTGAAAGATAAATATCAGGTAATGCTGGTTGGCGTTTCCCATGACAACAATCTGTAGTCCTGTTTAGATGGTACGTCCATTCTCCAGATTTTGAAGCTCCATATTTATCTTGGAGCTACTGTATCACTGAATATAACAGAGTTACAGATTTTGTTATCATCTAGTCTTTGTAGATAAGTTTGCAATGCCTGCATTGTAACCTTTGGTAGAACAGACTTCTGTGTCTTTGAGTAAGTGAGCTTCTAAACTAGATTATAGTTTTTTTTTTTTTTTTTTTTTTTTTTTTTTGAGGTGGAGTCTCGCTCTGTTGCCCAGGGTAGAGTGAAGTGGCGCCATCTTGGCTCACTGCAAGCTCTACCTCCTGGGTTCATGCCATTCTCCTGCCTCAACCTCCCGAGTAGCTGGGACTACAGGCACCCGCCACCACACCCGGCTAATTTGTTTGTATTTTTAGTAGAGACGGAGTTTCACCATGTTAGCCAGGATGGTCTCGATCTCCTGACCTCGTGATCCACCCGCCTCAGCCTCCCAAAGTGCTGGGATTACAGGCGTGAGCCACCACGCCCAGGGATTATAGATTTTTTTTATAGATGATGTTTAACAGGCCAGCTGGGGAAAATAATGGAGAACAGTTAAGAGCACAAATTTTAGATTCAGACGGCCCTCAATTCTGTAAGAAGCCCCCACCTACAGGACCAATGTTATTTCCCATCATTTGTCTTCTAAACACAGCACTCTTGTCACCCCTAAGTATTTGACACTTCTCTATATGCCAGCCTTTTCATTAGGGATGCTCAGCCAGATGAGGTAACAGGGGGTGAGTAAATGCTGAGAAGCTTGCTGATGGTATACTCACACAATTGACCCAAAGCAGAAGTCAGCAGGAATGAGAGATGCAACACGTGAGAAGGTGGGAGAATTGACCAGTAAATGATTAGACAGGATGAGAGAGAAGATGGGCAAGACAGGAAGCTAGGACCACAGACATTACCAGAAATATTCTCAGGTCTGGTAGTATAAACAGAAGTAGCAGACTGTCTGAATAATCCAGAGATGTGGTCTGGTAACATTGATATACTTTTTCCTTATTAACTACAAGTTGATAAGGAGCAGCACTATGGACTGAATATCTGTGTTCCCCCAAATTCGTATGTTGAAATCCTAGCACCCAAGGTGATGTTACTAGGAGGTAGGGCTGTTGAGAGTTAATTATTAGGTCATGAGAGTGGAGCTGTCATAAACGGGATTAGCACTCTTACAAAAGAGGCCTGAGAGAGTTCCCTTGGCCTTTGGCCTTGTTAGGTTACATTGAGAAGACAGCTGTCTATGAATCCGGAAGCAGGGCTTCACCAGTCACTGAATCTATTGGCACCTTGGTCTTGAACTTCCCAGCCTCCAGAATTGAGGAATAATTCTCTGTTGTTTACCTACCACCTATTCCACCTATTCTATGGTGTTTTGTTATAGTGGCCCAAATCGACTAAGATAAGTAGATAATAGTAGATATGGTTTAGATAGTATCTTAAGACTTTGAGGTAGATTTCAGGTTCTTAAATTGGGGAACCCAACCCTTGATAGGTGGTTTGAATTCTACTAATGTGAAATATAGTAATAAAGCCTCATTAACAATAGGGATTTGGGGAAGTGGAAGAGAAGGCTTAAAGGTCTATTTTCAGATGAAATGGTATATCCTTCAACTCCCTATGACCATGAGTTCAATTGTTTGGATTTTTAGATCCCATAAATAAGTGAGAACATATGATGTTTGTCTTTCTGTTCCAGCCTTATTTCACTTAACATAATGATCTTCAGTTCCATTCAAGTTATTGCAATTGACTGCATCTCATTCTTTCTTATGGTTGAATAGTGCTCCATTGTGTATGTGTACCATATTTTCTTTATCCATTCATCCGTTTATGAACACTTAGATTGGTTCCAAATCTTAGCTAGATTTTCTGATTGTAGAACAATTGAAATAAATGACAGAATTGAATGTTTTTCCTTCTTTTGGGTATTTTTAGGCTCAAAAGAGATAACTATAACTTGCATGTGCATCATTTTATAATAATTACAAAATATGTTGGCATATATTATTATTATTACCACTGCATTATATAACTTGAACATTTAGTGGTACTTTCTGGGTTATTTTGCATTTGCTAACAATAAAAACAAACTGCAGTACATACACACATATTTTTCTAATCCCATATACTTTATTTTGTCATGTTACTTTTAAAATTTCACTACTTTGTTACATTTTATATACCTTTAATACTCTCATATATATAATAATTATAATTATTTCTATAATTATATATTTGTAATTATGAAGTTTATTTTCTGGAAAAATTTAATTACTTTTGTTATCATTCATAGACTTAAAAAGAAAATAATAGCAACTTTTAAATGATTGATGAAATATTCTTTTTATAGTTAAACACCATTTTTTACCCAAGAATACCAAAAGTTATAACAAAATTTCAGAGATTTAAAATACTAGGAAACGTTAATAGGTCCCAAATTGTGTACAGACACATGTGCATTGGAGCTTTCAAGCAGGTTCGCGAATACACTCATAAGTTTTACCCTTGCAAATGATTCTGACATATCTTTTGTTGGTCTAGTCATTCTCCATTATTACGCTAAGCAAAGATTACCTTTGTTCTGTATCTCAATTACAGAGCACAAAGAAGAGAAAACAGAAAATGTCCATTGAATCCTCTGCCCCTGGCAAAGTATGGCTCCCAGTATGCCTCCTTCAAGAGCGTGACTGACCCAATTACTAGTATAAGCAAAAGGTGTAATTTTTAAATATATTTACTTGAATGAGTCAATAGCATCTGATAATTCATGCAATGTAAATCAGTAAGATATACCTAAATTAACTAATATACCAGGACATACCTCCCATCTAACCAGCCTTGAAATGTAGACCAAACTGTCAAATCTAGAATTTTTTTTTAAAGGAAATAAATTAGGGCCTTGCAAAGTTGCAGAGATATTTAGGATACATTAACTAGATTAAGAAATCAAACAATTTATGATCCTTACTAAACCTGCAAATTGAAAAACATTAACATCTTCCTTGGCACAACATCGTTTTCAAATCTATATGACATCGCTTGGCTCCATTTTTAGTCAGCATAATTTTGGCTTCTATTCTTACATGGATAACAGCCAAATTCATCTGTCTTCTATGTCCAATCCTAGCATCTTTGTTTAGTTCCTCGACTGAGATTCTGTTTTAAATAGCCTGAAACATTACTCTAAAGAAAGAGATTTTCCTGAGCAATTTGAGGTATCTTTGTCAAATCATATAGTTATCATCTGAAGCTTTGTTTTCAATTCAGAGGTTCGAACAGTGTAGCTTTCTTTCTATAACTTGCTTAGAGATTTCCGTGCCTCCTTTCACCAGAAATTGCTTTGATTAATATAATTCTCTTTCTGCTATGATTTCTTTGCTAGTCACTGCCCTCTTTGGCGAACGAAAAACGCAGGTGCTAGATTTCTAAGGAGGGCTAGGTTTGAGGGCAAAGTATGCATTCCTGCTGCCACAAATTGCTTTTAAAGTTTGAGTTTTTACATGTGTTTATAAAACCCTTGAAGATTATTTTTCAGATCTTGAGCCTGTTGGCCGGCAAATCCATTCCTCAACCTTCTGGTCCCTGAAGGCTAGTTTTCTTGCGCTCCTAAGTCAGCTGACTTCTGTCTTGGGTCAGTCAATGGAAAGTGGAAGATGGAGGGCAGGAGAAGGGAAGCAGTTAGAATAATCCTCCTTAAGCAGTTTGTCTCTTCTGTGATTCCAGCCTCCACAGTATATGCCCAGTATAGTCGTATCTTCAAAGGTGACCCCGGGTATAAGGATATTGTTAATCTATAGGTCACACTATTCTTACCTATTGTTCTCAGATATTGCATCACCTTTGCAATTAATTCCTTGCATTAAACTCCCTTTTCAGAAAACTCTTGAAGTGGATTATATTTTGCTGCATAGATCCCAGTTGAACAAGCATCAATTATTAGCTAAATATAAATGGAGAGATTTTAACTTTAACAAATTTATGACTGGCACTTGCAGAAGAGAAATTTATGAAGCCTATTGTATCATCTGAATGAATGCTAATCATATATTTACAATAAAAGTCACTGCTTAGAAAAATCCTACGAAAGTATCAAATAATGGGATTGTAATTCAGAAGATTAATTGGCCTTGATATTTAGAAATATCATATATTAATTATTGAGGCATTAAAATTTGTTAGAAAATAAATTGGAATGTTTATAAGATATTCTTACATGATATGTAAAAGCTTCATAAGCTTTTCTAATTTATAGAGTCAGTTTTTGTGTTCAAGCAAATCTCTCTGAATTTTTTCATCCCAGGAAGAAACCCCCAATTGAACTGATGTAAAACATAAACAGTGGTAACGAATTATAACCCAGTTAAAATTGGACCTGAAAACTGAATAAAAGACATGCAAAAGCTAAAAATGCTTATGCCTAATTATATCAAATCACTATTAATAAAATAACTGGATATAATTCCAACAATACAGGTTTTTCTTTTGTAACTATTTGTTTTCCTAATTTGGCTCCTAATAATAAATATTATATCACAAAAAATCACTGCCTTTTTAGAATGTATCAGAAGTAAATTCAATACTCTTAAGAGCTAGCAAGAATTATTTCAAAATAATTTAATACCCAACGTTCTCTGTGAAGTAAAGGCTTTTTTTTTACTCATGGAGTTATAGATTAATATACATTTTTGTCACCCCTTATGTATGATTCTTACATGTCACTTATATGTATGTACAGTCACATTCAGAAAAACATTTCAGAAGGAGTCCCTTACTTGGTATTTCATATGGAAGATATAAAGTTCAAACACACCGATATAATATGCAAAGTCAAAGCAAATAGAAAATATGGCCAATTCCCAGGATGACTCCCTTCTGGTTATAGTCAGTGTCCTGGATGGTTAAAGCAATGGAAAGAAGCAGAGGGATAGTGGCCAAAGTGTTCATGTGCACAAATATACATGATCAAAATATGTTGCTGTGACATTGTTTCTTTTCTTTTTTTTCCTTTTTTTTTTGTGATAGAATCTTATGCTCTTGCCCATGCTGGAGCACGGTGGAGGCTCAGTCATGCAGCCTCAACCTTCCTGGCTCAAGAGAACCACCCACCTCAGCCTCCTGAATAGCTGGGGGTGTAGGTGCACACCACCCTGCCCTGCTATTTTTTTTTTTTTTTTTTTTTTTTTTGTAGAGATGGAGTCTTGCTATATCACCCAATCTGGTCTTGAACTCCTGGGTTCAAGTAGTCCTCCCACCTCAACCTCCCAAAGTGCTGGGATTGCAGACATGAGCAACTGCACCTACCTTGCTGTGACATTCTTGATTCCTATATCTAGTTGAAGCTTTGCAAACACATGAAAATAATTTGAAATGCCTTAGTTTCCAAATGATATTTTTATGAGAACTGGTTCTACTTAGATATGATCTGGCAAGAGATTTTGAAGTAGAAAGGTTACCTATACTGTCACCATCCTTATAACTGAGGAATTGCATTAGCTGGCAAAACTATTCTTAGAAGCCACCCTGGCCAACTCCTTCTCCTATAAAAGTTACAATGAATAAAATAAAAGGTAAAATTTTTTTTTACATCTGGGTCTATATAAACATATTTCTGTCAAACTGAAATATTAGTAACTCATATGACTGTTTTCCCCAATGATATGTAAACCAAAACATTTAAAAAATATATTTCTTTAAAAACATTTATTTTTCTGCTAGTAAAAGTTGCCTGACTAGCAGTCTCTCTCTGTGAAGAACAAAGTGCAGATAACAGGGTATTTCTTCCCCATGATGCCACCCCTCCTTCTTCAAGCTTCTCCATCTCTTCCTTTCTCCTAGATATTATAGAAGTAACCCTACTCAGATTCAAATTATAGTGGTGCTTCTCTAACACTAATGTACATACAAACCACCTGGGGATTTTGTGAAAATGCATCTTGATTCAGTAGGTCTGGGGTATGCCCTGAGATTCTGCATTTCTAAGAAGCTCTCAGGTGATAACCAGATGGTGGTCTATGGACCAAATTTTGAATAGCAAGTAATTAAAAATTTTATCTCTCTTCCTGGTAAAGTATATGCTTCTTGAAGACAAGAACTGTGCCTTGCTTACATCTTGATGCACAGCATCAGTAAATATACTTCGATGAAGCGTTTATTACATAACTGTTCTAACCTTTCACTCCCGTGTTCTAAGAAAAATACACTTAATTTTCTATACATGAAGAGTGAGAACTATAAAGGCTATATATATATATATATATGTATATACACACACACACATACACACATATGTATATAATTTTAGCTTTATAACAACTGTACTGAAATTCCCATGGTGAAATCATATCTCATGAATGCCTTATCTATAAAGACTGGCGTTTGTAAAATTACACTGCAAAGAAAAGTAAACAATAAGTATGAAATGCCTTTTCTTAGAGGGAAGGAAGATATAATGGGCAAAATGTTGAAGCATTGATAATTGTTAAATATATATCATTATAGTTTAAGAATATTGAATGAATTCCTATGAAATACAAAAGAAATTGCTTTAATAGAATTTATCTAGCTCCCCAATCTAAACTTGTTCCTAGTTTTGAACTTAGAATCATAAAATAGAATTAACACTAAACATTACAGAAACCCAAATTCTGAATATTAGAACATTTGTGTGTGTGTGTGTGTGTTGTTGGGGGTTGAATGAGGTTAGGAAGCCCAAACTAATAGAGCCTTCTTATTTCCATTTAATAAATTCATGGATTGTTTTGACTTCATGTGCAGAAGATGACATCATATTAATGCTTTATATGCAAACTGACTCTAGGATTTCCTGCAAATTAAAGTATAACATGGGGAATGTGATGCACACACACATTTTCTCAGCATTTTTCTTTTCTGCTTCTCTTTCCCCAGTTGACCAGTAGTAAATCCCAATGCTAACAGAATCTGAGAGGATCACTAAGATTTCTGAGAGGCACGCACTCTTGTTGCCCTTTAGTACTTGACTTTTCCGATTCTTCATTTCCCTCTCTCTTCCATCTTTCTCTTTCTCTCACTCTCTCAGTCTCATGAAACAGAAAAGGAGAATATTGAGACTATAGGCTATAGGGCTCTGGTCAAAAAGAGGTGGCAAAAAGGTAGTAAAGATTCAGAGGATGACAACTGCTATTTTACTTAGTCTGTTAGTATCCATATGCCTGTAAGTACGAAGTTGAATTGTTTCTGTTGGAGAGTTGTTTTCTAAAATGCTAAGCTTTTTTGGTTGTTGATGGCTGAAGTACGACAGCTCATATGTATCGTTGAATACTCTGACAGCATGAAAAAATTCACTGGCTCCTGGATGTTTTTATCTTAATGTACCTACAAGTGCCACATTATATTACAGTTTCTTCGTGCCTAAAAGGTTTTTCATTGTTGTCTAGGAGAGTTTTGTCTGATTCCACTTCATGAATTCCTCATTGGGGTTTTCTCCCCCATCATTAAAGTAATTTATTTTCAGAATAAGTCCCAATCACTGTATGTGGCAGCATTTTCATCCATGTGTTTAAACGTGATAAATTGCTTTCTATCAGTTATATTTATAGAATGAAATTCTTACTGCAAATAAAAACAAAATGTATCTGTGCTATTACCAATTCGTGTTTTAAAAATCAGAAATATAAACTGATTCATATTTGTAATAACATTTGTAATCATAAATGTAGCAAAAAACAATATCCATTTATGCATATCACAATGCTATCGACATATTAATTACTCAATATTTAGTGGTAACAAAAAATAAAATGTTCATATCCCCATTAATATATCACTCAGTAAATTTTTCAATTTTCCTTTATCCCAATCTGAACTTTATATGGGATATATTAGATAATAAGATGTATTAGGTAATAATATAAAGTCCCATTTATAATTATCTTGTCATCATTGTTTAGAATTTGATAGCACAACATCTACTAGGATATAGTAATTTAGCTCTCAGATTAAAACCAAAGTGTTCTGCAGTAATATGTTGGCTTGAATCAAGATAAACTAAAAATCTCAAGCACTCCATTTCCAGTATCACTTCAGAGGAATAAAAAGGCACTGAACAGCTAGGAAATCCTATCCTATATGATCACAAACAAGAAATGGCTATTCAGATCCAAAGGTATGAGTTACTGCTTTCGCTGTCCAATGTGTCTGAATAGGTTGCATTTATAAAGACACTCCTTACAAAGCAGTATACATTTTACATATTTAGTAATACGTATGAAAAAGGTAATTAACCTTTTTTTGACTATGCAGAAAAAAGAACAAACTGCTTATAAAGAAACTATAGCATAAACTTTATTACCTTTACATATTGAGTTAAATGGCTGCAGAGCCAACATGATTTGTAATGCAAACCATTTTATCTTTGCAATATTTAGGTACAAACCATTGGTATTTAATGTATTTTTCTGGTAGCACAGACTTTTAAAAAATCTTTGTAATGAAATATTTCATCCATTACTGTAGGTTTCAGGAACTACAGCAGTCAGGTAGAGGACATTTTGATGGAAAACAACTCCAAACTTCTCTAGATACATTATAGGTTGAGCTGTCCTTTCTGCTGTGGCTTTTTTGTTTTGTTTTGTTTTTGCTAAGGAATTGACAAAAATTAATTTACGAAGATTAGAGACTAATAGAAGGAGAAAGTATATTGACTAAAATTAGACAAATAATGGCAATAAAAAGTTTAAGATATTATGGCCAAATTTGAATCTAAAGCTATTCAAAAGAATTTAGCATTTATAAGAAGTTAACAGGCCTTTACAATAGTCCCAGTGGTTTTTTCCTCCATTGCTGTGGATATTTATATGGTTTTAAATCGAGCAATTGATTTAAGGATCTGGACCTAAATATAGCATTACAAAAAGCCTTAATATTCTTCCTATACTCAAGTGCCATACATTAATATGCATTTCATAATGTTCACTGTAATTTAGTGAGTACATATATTATTATAAGTTTAATATTACTATATGTTTAACCTGTTGGCAAAATAGAGTTTAAAAAAGAATCTAAATGGAAGAAATTTAACATAGGTTTACAAAAAGAACGAAAGAGTTGACATTTAGTTCAACTAAATGTTTCTTCTTCTCAGTTAGAGCATCCAGTGAATATTAACCTCAAAAGTGTATTTTATTTACTGACCACAGCATTCATGAGATATGTGTGGTTGAATATTTCAACTGGTCCTGAAACTTTCTTAATTCAATTCCTCTCTTCTTCCATGAACTTACACAGCTGTTTAGTTCTTTTGTAAACAGGGAAGGCTAAGGCACTCTTGCACAGATCTTTTTAGCATATGAAACATATTGACATGAATATAACATATGTGCCAAAGCAATATTATTCAGTTAACATTTCAACGAAATGCAACATAAAATTTTAAATTACATATTTCTGCATGTGTTTGATTCTTGTTTACTGTATCTGATCCAGAAAAAAGGAATACTCTTATTGTGAAAAAACATCTCTAATACCTTAGCATTTTACTATCATCTGAAGAGAATGGTTATAACCAGTCATTTATTTTTCCATTGCTTTAAAGTTACCAGGTAGCAACATGGTAAATTCAGTCAATTAGGGCTTTTGATTCAATAGCGATTGTCCAGGAGAAGTTCACTGACAGACTTAGGTATACCAAATATAGAAAGCAGGTAGGATCTTGCATGGTCTCACTTATATACAGAATCTTAAAAATGTTGATCTCATAGAAGTAGAGAGTAGAACAGTAGTTACCAGATGCTGGGGAGGGGTGGGGCAGGGGAAATGGGGAGAGATTGGTCAACAGGTACAAAGTTACAATTAGATAGAAAGAACAAGTTCTGGTGTTCTTGCACAGTAGGGTAATGATAGTTAATAATAATGTATTGTGTATTTCAGCATAGCCAAAAGACTGGATTTTGAATGT
The DNA here is from genome assembly GCF_002776525.5 of Piliocolobus tephrosceles. Classification (NCBI taxonomy): domain Eukaryota; kingdom Metazoa; phylum Chordata; class Mammalia; order Primates; family Cercopithecidae; genus Piliocolobus; species Piliocolobus tephrosceles. The sequence continues at coordinate 117,301,690 of NC_045439.1, forward strand.
TTTTACTACAAAGAAATGATAAATGTTTAAGCGGATAGATATGCTAATTAACCTAGTAATTATACAATGTATGGAAACATCACAATATATCCTATAAATATGTATAATTATTACCTGTCAATTAAAATTTTAAAAAATTAAGAAAGTGCATAGGATTATTTTGTTTCATGGAGCAGCAAGGCAAAAAATAGCGGTTCTCCACCCTGGTTGAAGTATATCACCAGAGCAAGTCCATCACATGATATCACCTTAGTTTCTACAAACAGAATGCACTGCATCTTTTCCTTTCTCAGGGAAAATAGTGTGATCATGGATTACTTGCTGTTTGCAATCAAAAAGGCATAATATGTGCTATATTAAATGATATATACCTTTTAATCATATTTTTAAAATATGCACTTATAAAATATCTTTATGATTTAATGCTTATCTTTTGTTTTAAGAATAAAAGCGTCCTGTACTTAAATAGTTTAAATATGCCTTTTATTTTTTATTTATTGTGTAGCTATGTAGGATTGTCAAAACCCTAACTGAAATGTAGTGTTACACTACTGCTTAGTTTTTAATAGCTGAAAATTAAGTGTGGGCTAAAATTTGATTTTCATAGCACTATGAATAACTTGAAAATGTCTTAATACATACTTCAACAATATGTCTTTTTATTACTCCAATGCTCTACATAAGCAGATATCTCAGAGTAGAACATAACGGAGTCTTACAAATTGAACAGATCCTGGAAGCCAAAAAACAGGAAGCTATTTTTCTCAAAATGTTAGTATCCATTTTCAGATGTTAGATATAAACTGAATGAGGAGGAAAAGCTAGAAAGGAGCATGGGTTATGTATTATGTAAGCCGAATAGAAAATTTCAGATTAATATTCATGACATTTCTACTTGCTAAAGTAAATCACCAATATGTATGTCCTCTGTAGGACAACACTTTTACTTTTCCTACGTTAACTAAGAGTAAAAATTAAAAAGTAATAATATGTATTGCACCCTGACCTAAGAAAGGAAGAGGGACATGGAACTGATACCAAGTAAGCACTTGGCGCTTGGGGAAGGGGAGGTAAATGGTCTCCCTATACACCAAAGAATTGATGGGGAGGAGTTAGGGCATGAGATATTTTGCAATATGCTGTAAAAGCTCCCTCAGTAAAGTGCTGCTGTAACCTGATCTTCCTCACTCTCTTTCTTTCTTTTTATTAATAAGGTGAGGCACTGGCTGACTTCCTTGTTTACATGACTGTTCTAGGATTCCTAACCTTCAGAAGATATCAGTGCTTCTGACTTAAATTATGCTGGTTAACATTTAGCTTCTGTCCTTCCTTGGAGAGGACTTAAAAAGAAATAGGGACTTTTAGGTAAATGAAATTTATGCTGACTCCCTCCACAGTGGGACTCACTTTGAAGTTTGATAAGAGAAGGAAGGCCTATTTGGTACAGGTCTATGACCCTTGTGAATTTCTTTTTTTTTTTTTTTTTTTTTTTTTTTTGAGGCGGAGTCTCGCTCTGTCGCCGGTACTGGAGTGCAGTGACTGGATCTCAACTCACTGCAAGCTCCGCCTCCCGGGTTTAAGCCATTCTCCTGCCTCAGCCTCCGGAGTAGCTGGGACTACAGGCGCCCGCCACCTCGCCCGGCTAGTTTTTGTATTTTTAGTAGAGACGGGGTTTCACCGTGTTAGCCAGGATGGTCTCGATCTCCTGACCTCATGATCCGCCCGTCTCGGCCTCCCAAAGTGCTGGGATTACAGGCGTGAGCCACCGCGCCCGGCGACCCTTGTGAATTTCTTAACAATTCTCCCTCAGGTTTTACTGGTTCTAAAGGATTCTGTATGACTTTATGTGTACTAAGAGAAGCCTGAGAAATTTCCAGCCCTGATGGGCCCAAGAAGTAAAAGTTTTAAAATGCATCTTTTTTTTTTTTTTTTTTTTTAACAAAATAGTTTCATTCATCCTTCCTTGCAATCATTTGAACAACATTTTTTTTTTTCCAAAAAGATCCATGCAGATTAATTGAATAATTTTCTTGAGGAAAGAATTGAAATGGTAATTCAACTTCAGCTTCAATCAGAAACTCCATGACTTTTAGCCTGATCTTTGTTGCTTCATAGGGCTGTTAGCTTATGAAGGAGCCTCTGGTGCCATTACACAATTTTTGCTTTGTAAAAGCAGGGACCCCAATGTTTGGGCAATTCTACAATCTGACTAGAGTTGCTCATTTGCTTCCTAGAAGGAGCTTTGTTACACATCCAGTGAAGTGGTCTTAATGAAACTCCATTGCTGGTGGCTAAAGGGCTTCCTGTGTCTAGCTAGAACATGGAGAGAAGGTTAATTGAGACCCTTCTCACTATCCCAGGGGAAGCATTATTAGCATCCAGAAGAATTTGGTTTCTGGAGTTTCCCTTTGCACAGATTCCATACCGTATTATCCATTGACAGTGGGATAAAAGGAGAGGTTTTTGAAAAGAATTGACACCATGATTCTCATATGAACAATGCTCCATGTGATAGGCATGACCAATCTAAAGATAAGTATTTCAAAAGCAAAGAAAAAGTTAATTCTGTCATGTGGAGTAAAGCTTAACAAGAGCAGGAAGATATTAAAACTTGGGTGAATTTGCATCGAAGACATGCATTAATAACAATAGCAACAACAACAAAGTATTCTCATCAATGATTAGAATTGACTTGTGAAAAGTTAGCCCAAATTTGTGCATTTGCGTTCTCTTGTTTATCAATAAAAATATTGTTTTTACACAAACTTTTCATCTTGTCTGCCTATTCCTCATCTGAATAAGCAAACACACATACACACACACACACACACACACATTATTTGTCCTCAGAAATATTTGCTGACAGTCCACACAGAAAAAGAATAAATTAAAATGTGTGGAGATTATTTTATTTCAAGCCAGCATGCTATTTCACAAGTTTCACTATTTTTCACTGAAGAATTTTAGTATTTGACAAAGAGATGTTCACATATGTGTACTAGTTTTTTGATCTAAAGGTTTCCAATTTATTGCTAAACATAACCTCAATTCAGTTTCATATAAGTGAAATTCTTGGGTTTTGCATTGACATCTGTTTGCCCAAAGCCAAGAACATAATCCTCTAAGTCACTCAGATTGTATTAAAGTATCGCGAGCAATCCTAGATAAACTTATAGATAATTTCCCAAGCATTACAAACTTCTTCATCAGGTAGTACTTTTAATCATCATTCAATTTTTAAACAACATTTGATTCAAATCTGGTAATTCAGTCCCATTGGATGTGAAGATTAACTGATTACTGTTCTTTTTACAGCAACCAGTTAAATTAATAAATTGCTTTATCAAGTTGTCCCTCAATTCTTTTGTAGTTACACTCAAAATTCAGTTATACTCCTACTAATCACATAATTACAAATGTATTATCTTCTTTTCTTCCAATTTATGAACATAGATACAAGAAAAAAGTCTAAAAACTGATCAGGGGTTTAGAAACCTCACTATACTCTTTAGTAGTGAAGACACATTTATATGTCGGTAGGGCACATTCTGCATTAGCACTCACATCTACCACTGGTCACATATCACTGTGATATATAATATTCGCATCACTGTGATAATCAACAAAGAGAATAGAGTCAAGAAAAGTAAATATTAATGTTTTATGTGTTTCCAAATATGTAAAAATGTGTAGAGTCAAATTTGACCTCAATCAACGCTGTCTGTCCAATTCAGTATACAGCTAAGGGACATGCGTTCAGTGTTTCACTCATCAGTGCTCCCTGCCCACTTCTAAAATGTTGACTTATTCAACTCAAATAATGAGTCAAAAATCGAGGAGCAATTAAACTGAGTGCAATTAAATTCAGTATGCCAGTCTTATGTTCAGGTCAGAACAGAAATGAGAATTAAAGTAAATGCCAAATTTGACTGATCAATGAAAAGATAAAACCTAAGATTTTAAGTTTAACTGGTATATGGCAATTTAAATCTCAAACTCTTGTAGCCACAATGTTTTGAAATATTGAAATTATTCTTTTCTTTCTAGAAAAATAAAGCTTTCAAGCAACTATAAATTTTACATTTTTTCATGTGTACAACTTCTACTAGAATTTATGCCTCATCTGAATAGTCATCTCCTCTTCAGAACCATTCCTGATCATTCTCACAATATGTCTCTCTTTTCACGTATTAAACTGACTCAATACCTGTTCCAATCACACATTTTCCATAATCACATGCTGTTTATTAGGCATAAACTTTCTTATAAAAACTCTTTCATCTATTGTTGTCAGAGAGCTAATGTGTTCACCTAATTGCATTTTTTAAATCCTTCTATTTCTTTATTTCTTCTACCCTTCTATTTTTTTCATTCTTTGTAATCCTTCCTTCTCTGTCCTTCTAATTTGGACCTTTGGGGTTGAATAGATGGATATATCTAAACTTTAAGTATTATGCATTGAATTTTTATTTAGATGATGATAAAGTATCTTGTACCAATTAATTCTTCCACCAAGAACTACAAGAAAAACTGTATAGAGTGTGTGTGTGTGTGTGTGTGTGTGTGTGTGTGTGTATGTGTCTGTGTGTGTGTGTGTGTGTGTGTGTGTGTGTGTGTTTTAGGACATTGGAGAGCAATCAGAGCAGTTAGGACTTGAGAAGTCAATACCTTGGAGAGACAGAAAGCAGTGAAAGCCTTGTATTTAGCACGGCTTTCCCCCCTTGAGGCATTTGTCAACTACCAATAAGCAGCTGAGAGACTAAGAAGCTTGTCAGAGATATTGGAGGTATCATGGGGCTGAGGAAACAAAATTGGAATTTAAGGCCCATCATGGAAAAAGGGACACTTATCTCTAATCTTTTGGTTGGGGTTCTAAAAGTATATGCTCCAGTACTAAGGGCACACCAGAAATAAAGCATCTCTCACAAGACCATAACTCAGCTACAAATTATCTGAATCTTAATTACAGTCTGATATTCTTCTAGCCTAGAAGGTGAAGCTTTTTTATAGGGTTGGGAGGCCAATAGTTGTACTGGATTAGGACAATCTGCTGCTAGCCTGACTGCCTTGCCAGAATTAGAATATTTTCTGGAGGAAGATTACATTAGTTTGATCCTAAGGCCCAGATTATCTCTGCAATGTTTTATACATAATCTATAACATTTAATATAAAGTTTTCAGGTATACCACCAGGATAAAAAAATCAGAGGGCCCAAAATTAAGAGAACAAACATATAATAGAATTAGACACTCAGGCAAATGAGATACTGGAGTTGTTAGACAAGTTTTTAAGTAAATGTAAATTACACGTTCAAGAAAATAGGAGACCCTGTTGAAATTTTCAGCAAAAATCTAATCTGGGTACAATAAACAAATTAATATTCTAAGGCTGGAAAAATAACAATAAGCAATTCTGAACTCAATTGACAACTTAATCACAGACTAAGTTATTTTAACTGTTTTACCTTCTGCAGAATGAAGGATTAGCTGTAATTAACTTGAGTTAGGTAAAGATTTCTTAAACAGGACATAACTTCTGCAGGGTAGAGGGTTAGTGAACAGAAATTTAGGTTAGGAAAAATTATCCAAACTGAAGCACAGAGACAACGAAGCATGTAAAATACAGAAAACAACATAAAAACCATATGGGACATGGTAAAATGTCTAAAGTATATGCAAATGAAGTATCAGAAAAAGAGAAGAAAGATAATATATAAAAGGAATATTCAGTCAATAGACGAGAATTTTCCAAAACTGAAGACAGACACTGAGACATAAAATAAATATACAGAAAACCACACTTCAGTATATCGTAACTGCTTAAAATCAAAGTATGCATCTTAAAAGCATCTGGAGATTTTGACTATTCATAATCCAGATATTATCAATATATCATATTCAAAACTTCTCCACAGTTATAATGGAAAGCATAGGACAGTGAAATGACCCTTTTTTAAATGTCTCAATCTAGAATTATATTAACCAGAAAATATTCCTCATAAATAAAGGTTAAATAAAAACATACTCATAAACTGAAAAGATGCATCTTAAAGGAAAACCTAAGGAAATTCTTCAGTAAGACAGAAGTAAAAGCTTACAAAAAGAAATATAAAAAACAAAAGGAGTAAAACTATTGATAAATCCAATGAATATGGAAGTCTAAATCAATAATAGTAATATCTTGTGGGATTTAAAAATATATTTATCTAACACAGGATGTAAGGCTTCCAAACTAAAAATTACAAAACACTATTGAAAGAAAGAAGGCTTAATTAAATGATGGAATACGTGTCTTTACCAGTTAAAATACTCAATACTGTGTCAATTGTCACTCAAAGTGACCTAACTTTCAATAGATTCCCGATCAAAATTGCAGAAGGTTTCTTGTGTAGAAATTTAAAAACTGATTCTAATATTTCTATGGAAATGCATAGAACCCAAAATACTCAAAACAATTTTGAATAGTAATAACGCTAGAGGATTTCAACTACCAGATATTAAGACTTATTATAAAATTTTGATAATTAAGACAGTGTAGTATTACCACTGGATTGACCCAAAGCACTCCCACCGTTAGGAAGGAAGAGTACAGTCTTTCCAAATAAATGATGGCAAATTGATTGGTATCTGCAAAGAAAACTTGAATTATTCCCTGTCTTACACCATATACAAAGATTAGTTCAAAGTGGGTGGAACATAAGGAAATGTGAAAATTAAAACTATACTCTTATAGAAGATGTCAAAGGAAATTACCTCTATGACTTCAGCAAATATTTTACATAAGACATAAAATAAACAAACCACTATCCATTCAATACAAAAATTAGATTTCACAAAAGTCAATAACTTCTGTTTATCTAAATGTACCATTAAGTGAGTGGAAGACAAATTATAAGCCAGAAAAAGCTCAATTTGCAATGCACAGTTTAACAAAAGACCCAAATCCACAACATATTTAGGACTATAACCAAAATAAAATGATAACCCAATTTTAAAAATGGCTAGAAAAATTCAACAGGCGCTTCACACACACACACACACGTACACACACACACACAGATGTGCACACACACAATATTCAAATGGACAATAAACACGTAAAAACATATTCAACATCATTAATGAACAGGGAAATACAAACAAAAATCACAATGCTATTCAATGATATACCCACAAGAACAGTTAGAGTTAAAAGGGTAAGCAATGCTAAATAACATGAAGAATTTATCAATTTTAAGTTTATACATCGCTGGGGGCAGTAAAAGTTGGTACAAGCACTGTTGAAATTTGTTTGGCATTATCTGCTAAAATTAAGTATATGCGTAGTCTATTGTCCAGGAATTCTACTTTTGTACGTATACCTAACAGAAAATGAGTGCTCATATACAAAAGACATATATAGATGAACAGATTGATATATAGATTGTAGATGGCTAGCTAGACAGAGTGATATAAATATACATACATACACATGAATATGCATACATACACATATACAAGCATACATAGAACTAGAAGGGGCTTCTGGACAAAATTGAAGCTTGTAGAAGAAATGGAGGCAGAGATGATAAGACCAGAATGAACAGCTTAGGGTGAAGGTGAGCAGGGAGACAGTAATAACTTTTCTATTCCATCGATTTCACATCCAACTAGAAGACATCCTACACATGGCCAGTAAAAACAGGGTAGAGTGGAATAAATGTATTGTCCAGGAGTGGGGAGGTGACAAAGTGCTAAATACTCTTTTAAATCATATTAAAAATGTGGAATAAAAACTCTAGAATCAAATTGTTTACAGTGATTGCCTCCCAGGAAAACATTTTCAATGTTTATATTTCTATAGTGATGCAAGTTGTTATAACAAGCTCTTCTATGTTACACAACTTAAAATAAAAATTTTTTTAAAGGCTAAAAGATATGAAGAATTTCATAATAGCAAGAGCATAAAAGCAGAAAATTGATAAATAGTATTAAAATACTCTATGTATTCTAAGTCCTTTCATTGTGTGGAAAGTAAAAGTATTCATGTACATTAGTCCTTAATAACTCAAGGATAATTATAATCTCTAAAGATTAAGATAGTTGTAAAAATGTATATAAGATAGTAGCATTGAAGAAGTTGCATAATAAAATCTCTTCAAATTATGCCAAGGAAGGCAAGAAGAAAAAAGGAGATGGAACACAGAACAGTTAGTACAAACAGAAAAATACTCAGATGGTATATAAGCTCAAATATACTTTTAATTATATTGAATTTAAATATATTGAATTATATTTAATTTAAATTTCACTGAATCAAAATACAATAATTTAAAAACAAAACTATATGTTGTTTATAAAACATGCACATTAAATATAAAGTTGTAGATAATTTAAAAAGAAAGCGAGTGAAAAGATATACCATGTAAATAACAAGAAAAGTATAGCTGACATGTTTTTATTTATATTCTTCAAAATAGACTCTAAGACTAGTGGTATTGCTAGCAATAGAGGGCTTTTATAATAAAATTGCCAATCTGTAAAGATTTTATATTATATTATTATATTTTATCTTATATTATTATATTTTATCTTATATTAAAATTTTGTTTATATATACTAATGCAAAGAAAGACGTCTAATAACATAGACTTCTTGGCCAAATAATAATAAACGCTAAAAATAACAAGGTCCAAAATCTCCTTTTATGGAGTTAAAAACTTGGGTTTTTTCACAGATATTTTTCCCATGAAGAAATTCTTTTTATCGTTCCTTTATTTTGGCCCTCTATTGACTCGAAGCTGTGTTCCAAAAAGTAGAAGCTGACAATGCCCTAAGCAGATGCATTATGATAGTTTTGTATTTCATATATATATATGAAATTTTGTATTTCATATCAAAATACACACACATATTTTGATTCATCTCCTCAGATTAAGCATAGTATCGTTGGGTATAGACCCTATTTTCCAACTGGTTTTATTTTTCATGTCATGTGGCAAAGTACTTATAGCTGATAAATGCTCAAAAATATGGCTGATTGACTAAATGGATGGAAATTTGTAGTATGTTCATTGAGATCTTAATAGAAGACTAATACCAGGAGATCTACATTCCTTACATAAAGCCATTCAAGGGTCAAAAAAGCTTTGAGTACTGCTATATATTACAGCCTATTTGGGAAGAAGCATAACAAATATTAGCAAATGAAAGGCTCTAAGAAATAACGTGTGTAAGAATGTATTATTCAATTATATATTCTCGGGAATATATCTCTGTGAAAGGTGTGCTGGAGTTGCCAAAATTGTTCCTCCCATCTCCTCACTGTCCACAGGACTAATCCTCCTGCCTTTACCCTTGAAAGTCCTCACTATACCATGCATTAAAGTCCATTCAATATGTAATAGTTGTTTAGGAGAGAATGACCTGCCGCATTCATCTGTTATCTTTCCATGGTGACAATCACGATCCATTGAATCCTTAAATATTTGATAAATGGTTAACAATTTCAAATTGATTGTTCTTCATGGACTAATTAAAAAGTAATACCTTGCTACTTTTGAAATATGGGTTGTAAAAGTAACATGTAATGATCTAGATGTTATTGATATCTTTCATGTCCATGAACGTGTCAGACATTTTGAAGAACATCTTAATCAAGTTATTCAGAAATCATAGTAAATATTTTAGGAGATAAATAGCTCCATAGTGAACTGAATGAGTCAAACCTATTCCCCAATCCCCTAAAACTCTGGATGAAGTGATAGATACATTTACTTTCATGAGTTAATTAAGTGATCATAATACTCTAGGCTTTTATCAAATATAGAGATGGTTCAGCCTCTTTCTGAAGAGACAAACTTCAGTTTCTGTCTCATGGTTATTATTAGAATACGAATGTGGTTTATTGGTTTCTGCCACCCCCAGGGGACAATGAAGCATATAGCAAAGAGCAAATACTGGCACAATGGTTGTCTCCAGCTAAAATTGCCCAAGAAACAGAAGTTGCTGTCTAATAGGTTGATGTGTGCCGGCAGAGTTATGTGAGAAGCTAGAATTGCTTCTTCCTACATAACGTCTAGCATGTCAAGCTCTCCATTTCATGAGGGTAGATCTGGTATTCTCCCATGTCTTTCATAATTAACTCAAGGTAGTCCAAAGCAACAAATTTACTGATGGTAACACCATGAGTATGTAGGCAAATATAGTAACATGATAACTTTTCTAAGAAAGGCAATGATTGTTAGAGCACTAGAAATTCTTCTGATTCATCCGGATGTATAACATGACATTTCTCTTCTATTTACTAAAGATACCATTTACATACTACGGGTAGAAAAGACCTGTTCTTTTAAAAGACTAAATCTTTTCTTATATGAACATCTTTAACTATTCAAAGGAAAACAAATCAGTTGGAGAAATGAGGTTAATTTCTCAGCCCTGAACATGGGAAATTAGATACTCAATGATGCTGAATTCCAGATCTGTGAATCTAAATCATTTTACGCCATTACCTACATATTGCAAAGCTATGGGGAACAAGGAAGTTTAAATGCTTCAGCCATTTCTTTTTAAAAACTTCTTTGTGTATTTTAAACCCACGGAATTGCAGGGGAAGGAAGAATAATCCTCCTGTAAATTAAGTCATGATGCTCTTGATGATCAGGTCAGACCAGCTGATAAGCACTCAGTAGAAATGCAGCACAGCAATTGACTGTCATAAAGATTAACATCCATTTGCTTAGCTAATGAGTGCCACATGCATAGCATATCCAAAGCTCATGCTTTAAAAGGTTGTATCCATTTTTGTCATCACATCTGGAAGCACATCCAGTGTGATATACAGCTGCATGACTGATTTTCATGTTTGTGGTTTGTAATCAGTCTCGTTAATTTTTAGTCATATTCCATATATACTGGTGTACTTGGAAATATATATCATTGACATCTGGAAAAGTTTCAATTTTCAGGTGTTTATAAATGCATGTCAGCACAATTTTCCTTTCTTTTTGTCCTTGAATGGTTTGCTCTTGCTAATTTCGATATGCATACTATTTTACAACAGTTAGCCTTTCACAGGTGATAATGCAAGAAGGTTTGCACAGAGATGCCTTTAAATAGACATTTTCAATTACTAAAGAGTCACATGACCCCAAGTGGTCTTTTTCAGTACTATTAAGGTAAGAAAAAAGGAAATGAATTCACAAAATGTTAAATTGAATGTTTAAAATTAACTTTTGCTATATTTTGCTTTGAAATACCTGTATGTGTACTTTAAAAAAAAAGTCTAAATGATGTGTCATGTTATGTTGAATATCTTCTTTCAAAATAAATCCTGCCCCTCAAGGATATCTATATCCAAAGATACTATGCCGTAATGTAGACTATAATAGCCCTTCTGTGCTAAGAAGAACAGGGATAGAAATAGATACTGTATGACTAAATGCTGATTGACAGCTCCATCACAGGCTTGGTGCTTCTTTAGCTAAGCTGCAATAAAGAGACTTCATATCATACCATTCAACAGATAATAAAATAGCATAAACAGATGTAACCTTATGGAGAAAAAATTCTACTTGATTATAATGATAAAAAAATTGAATCTTTTAAAAAATCTTAGGTAGAGATCACAAAAGTAAGTGTTGATTCACAAGAATAATTTTCTTCTCGATTATCCTTTAAATATTATTTCAAATAGAAAATACCACAGTATCTGGGTATATAGGAAGGCAAAATATTTTCTTAATGTATCAGTTTTTAAAAATGTGAACACTGATTGAAATGTCTCCATGTTACAGATTGGAAACAGCTTAAAAGTATCTAAAAAATGTAATTTCACTTTCAAATCTTTCAAAGTTTACCGCATTAGTATATTTTTGGCATAAAAAAAATCCCTGAAGAATTCTTGTCATCAAAAGTTTTATAAGAAATAAGTAGTATGCTTTCAAAAGCAAAGATCTTTACTATGCACAGAATCACACATAACAATGAATGGCATCACTGATTGGTAATATAGACTCATGCAGATGTACCCCTGGAATCATGGATACCTCCAAACCTGTGGCAATTACATAAAAATTAATGAAGTAAAAAATAATAGCAATTTAAGCCCCTACTTTTGATTATATTTAGTAACTTTTTCACATATACATTATGTACTTTTACAGTTATTTCCCTTTGATTTATTTTCTATGATTTCTCCAAGTAACAACATCTTTAACATCTTCAAGAGTTACTATTGGGTCAGTTTGGAAACAACCTGCATGAGCTATATAAATCATCTTCCATCCAATCTGATGATAGATGTTGTGGGAAACAAGTGTGATTATGTCTATTTCTGATTGATTCAGTTTCACTGTGATGGCAATACTCTTCAATGTTCTTAATGTTAATATTGCGTATATTTTTAAAATGTAAGTTAACAAGTTCTATATGAAAATTCCTATCTGTTCTGATCCACATGAGGGAACTGGACTGAGATACTTTCAATGATAGCGCATAAGAGAGTGTAATTAATGGCAGCCACACAGAATCTTTGGGACATATAGGGTTTCTGAATCTCTGAATTCAGCAATGCCGTCAGTGTTTTGGCTGGCAGCCTATAACCCCCTTTTAACCTGAGCCCAGCTTACTCAGCAAGCTATGGCAAATGACTGCTGAGCTGTTACTTTCTTATTTCAAAATACACCTCTGGTTGAGAGAGGGACATGCTCTTTTACATATGGTATGGGATTTTGTTTGGGAATTTAATTTTTCTGTCATGGATTTTTCAAGAAATGCGCAGCAACGGCAGTGGGGAAAACACACACAGCAACTTTGGAAAGGAAAGAGGGAGGGTTAACTCACAGAAACTGAAATGCACTACTTGTTTTGGGCAGGCACAGAGAAGTTGAGAAAAGCTTTGTGGGTGGGCCAAAAAAAAATCTACAATCTATGACTGAGACTAGAGAGTTCAGAGCTAAAGTCTTTCTGTCCTGCCTAAAATGCCACTACCACTCACAGCTAAACAGGGCAGTTTATTCTACTCTCCCATACATTTAATAGTCAAAGGAATATTGTCAGTGGGTTGGTGCAGAAAGCCAGCGATTATACTAGTTATGTGTGTGAGAGGGTGAATAAGGAGAAGTGATGAGAAAATGGTGACAAAAGTGATTGGCTATCTCCTAAAGATGGTTGCAATGTCAACAAAATTCTCATCCTCTCTGAGAAACATCTGTACCTCCATTTTTGTACCTAATTACAAAACTGAGTCAAGTAGAACGTTCACGTAATATACCTTTACTCATTTATTTATCCATTCATGTATTCATCCTACAAATATTTATTGAGAACAATGGTTGTTCAAGATATACTCGTAGCACTGCAGATGTAATCTTGAATGAGATGAGGACCTTGCCTTCATGAAGCTGACACTCAGGTGATATACAATAAATAAGTAAACAAATAAATACACAATATATTTTAAGAAGTGATAAGATTAGAAAGAAATGTAAATGAGGAAAGGGGGCAGATATTGATAACATGTGTTGGGGGAGGTGGGCACTCTTTCCTATTGAGTGGTAAGTAAAGGCCAACCTGAGGAAGTGAAATCTGAAGAGAAACATAAAGGAAGTTAGATGGTGAACTTTGTGAAGATATTAGAAAGAATTTTCCAGAAAGAGAATGGCAAATACAAAGGACTTGAAGTAGAAGTAAGCTTATTTTCTGGCATTAATGCAAAAATGGTCCCTGTTATTAGTCAGAGAATGAAAGAAAGACATGGTAGAAATTAAGCAAGTGCTAGAACATACTGGGTTTCACAAGTTGTGGTAAGGACTTTGACTTTTGTACTGAATGTGATGGAAAACCATTCAAGATTTCTCTGTAGAGGAAAGATATGAACTGGTTTAAAATTTTAAACCAAGGATTCTGATCTGACCAAATAGAAGGCTGAATAGTGACATCATTTACTGAGGTGAGGAAAACCAGAAAGGAACGGGTAGAAAGGAGAAAGAAGGTGAGAAAAAATAATTCCAATTTAAACATGTTGAGTTTTTGATGTGCAATAAACAACAGAAAAGGAATATTGAGTAGTAGTTGAAAATAAAAATGTAGAGCTCAGGGGAGAAGTCTGTACTGGTGGAAAAGATTTAGAGGTCATCAGAATTTAGATGATGTATTTAAGGTTATGGGATTAGAAGATATTACATAGGGACTGGCTGTAACGGAAAATAGAACTGAGCTAAGACTAGCATAAAGAAGAGAAACCCACACAGGAAATGAAGAACAATCAGAGGAGAAATAGGAAAACAAGCAGCGTAGTGGTCATAAGCTAAGTAAAAAGGGTATGTCCATAATGAGGTAGTACTCTACCACGTTCTGTGGAGAGATCAAGTATGGAGAGGACTATTGGATTTGGCAAATGGTAGTTCAATAATGTCCTTGAGAAGGTATCAATGGAATAATAGGGACAAAGGCTGACTGGAGAGGTTGAGGGGAAAATAAGTGAAGAGATGATAAAAGCAAGACATTTAATTGAAGCCTGTTTCCTTATTAATAAAAATGCATAATGATCCTAATTGTTTGAGATTTCTTCTATCTAAACAATTTTCATATTTTTATTGAGAGTTTGAACTCTTATGTCATTTTGTCAAACTCTAAATTTCTAGTTCTTTTCATTCTCTTCCACTGCAATTGTAAATGAGAGAGAAAAAGTTATTGAATGTTTCTGATTTCTCCCCAGGAGTAATCTTTTCAATTTCACCATTCAGGTAACATTATTACCTACTAGATTATTTTAGGCTGTTTAGATTTTTTTTTGCCATTAAGGGAAAATATCTTTATTTCCTAATGCTCAATATTTTATTAATAAATTATTCTCAGAAAACTAGTGCCTTGAGCTACATCTGTGGAAAAGTGTAATAATTAGTAGCATTGCAAAGAAACTTTAAAATATATCTAACATAGCCCAAGGGGAGTTGATAAGAGGCCTCTCATTTCTGATCCAAAATGGACAATGGTCTTCAACAGTTAAACATTTCAAACATAGCTATCTAGAAGATATTTCTATCTTGGTGCCATAAACATTCAAGTCAGTGAATTACTTATCATGGAAATAACAGAATGAAAACCTCCTGTTTAGATTATTTCTTCCATAAACTGAGTATCAAACAACTAACAACTCTGGCCAACCAAGTCAATAGTACTAGGACTACTACTAATGTTACTAATAATAATGAAGAGTAGGTCAGGCTAGAGTGATCTGTTGGATAAGGTCTACCTTTCACAGAGTGAAAACAGAATGCCCAAGCAATGCTTTACTCAACTATCCGCCCACAGTTCAGGTGGCCCCAGATCTGTCAACATTAAACCATTGTTCTTATAAAGCAGATAGAATTATGCTGCTGGGAGACAGCCTGGTTGAAAATCAAGTTGTGTTTTATTGTACGATGGGTTATGCTCTGATTTGTTTCGAAGATAATACATAAAAGTGATGTGATGGACCCATTTTTCCAAAAATAATGGTTTATCTCTGACTATAAACTATTATTTCCAAATGAATCAAGGCTTATTATCAGGCCAGCAACAAGCAGAATATGATTCTGAATTGTATTTGTTTTACTCTTTGTCTAAGATTTTGGGATATCATGTCTCATTACGAATTCTAGTTGGTAATTTATTTTGTAAATTTTCCGAAAGGATTTTCCTTGCTAAGAAGAAATGACCTTTCTTGTCATTTCAAGTGACAATGACATGTAGTTCATAAATAAAAGTAATATTATGAAATAATTCTGAATGTGGTCATATGAAAAACATTCAGCAATTGTCCTTTCTGTCAGAGCTGTACATATTAAGGGCTTTTCTCTTAGAGTTCAGGTTTGATAAATCGGTATTTTCTAATTAGCTGGTAGGCTGGCAGTCACACCCCATCTGCTCTTCCCCCAACTCATAACACACTCTGTCTATCTCTTCCAGCCTTGCATCAAACTCCTGCTGTTCTCCATTTAGCGTCAACTTCCTTTCTGCCCTGATCCTAACCCATTCTTCTTTGGAGCTGTCAGCTCTGGCTCTCTGTGACTCAGCACTGAATTCCATACCAGAGTAAGCTGAAATCCATTTCCAAGCCATTAAATCTGTATTTGCTCAAGTCAAGAGTCACAACCTCACCTAAATTCTCTGTGTTTTCCTCTGGTCTTGACCCCTTCCTTTGTGGAAATTGTCAGTCTTCCCTCTACAGTCACAATAAAATCCAAATAAGGGTTAAATCCTGACCCTACTTGCATTTGAAAACTTTTCTCACTCTAGATGCATATAGAGAAAGACTTGAAGCTACAAGGACTGAATCTGATAGAACATCTCTTTTGCTAGTCATGTGCAGAGAGAGATTAAAGCTAAACACAGCTCAGATCAATCAAAAGTTCAGACCACTGAAAACCACTCTTTGACTCTCATAAATTGGTGCGGCTTACAAAAGGTGAAAAAAAAAAAAATCTATGAATGGAGAAAGCTACCATTAAGAATTTTAAGAAAGATACCCAACAAATTGATATAACCACAGATTATGATATGATAATGCAAAGTACCTTCACATATGTTGGATAAGCTCTTCTTTGGCAATGAATACACAAGAAAAATGTACACTTGTTTGCTTTGTTTTTGAAAGCAAATAATATGCATAGTGCTTTAATCCAATAATATTCATGTATGATCTGTGCCGTTGCACTTTTTGTTTGCTTGGCTATATTTTAGTGTTTAGTTAAATAGTGATATTTGACGGCAAAACAAAAATTTGGCACATGCTTGAAGTGGACTATGTAACTCAATTGCTGACGTTTTGTATCTTATTTTTCCATAATGTCTTAAAAACAGGAGTGTGTTCTACTGCTCATAGCTCTTGTATGTAGTAAGTAATTACATGAAATTAAGGTCTAAGTAGAACACAGTATTTTCCTAAACTATTAGGAACTTTATATCCCATTCCATTCTAATCAGACTTTTTAATAAATTTTATAATTTCATTTTTAATTAAAAGTAATTATATATCTGCCCTGGATCGTATATAAAGCTCCTCTTCAAGATAATCTGGAACGTTATTTAATCATGGTTGTTTCTTTTTTGCAAAAAGAAAGAAATCTAAACTTCCAAACTATTTGGCTGCTCCCTCAAAGAGTATGTTTATACCAGCAGGATCTTCAAGTCCTCTTCACTTGCTGCTAGCTCCGATGTGGCAGATTGGGTCCAGATTCTGACTTAAATGTCTTGGGTAGGAAAACTCAGAAGGTGAATCTTCAGTGAGGCCTCCATATACTAAAAGCTGCTGCTTAACTGGCAGTAAATGGAGCCTGGCAGCAAAATTAGTGTCTGTAAAAAAATGGATTTTAAAAATGTCTTGAACATGGGCATAAATTATGAACAAAGATTAAGTGCCACATGCTTACAAACCTTTGCTTTCCAAAGAATGTGATATGTATTTTCTGATTTTAAAATAAGAAATGTCTGTTTCAAATACATTTTTTAATTTCCTTGTTCTTCAGTCAATAAATGTTCAATAAAAAAAAAAAAAAAAATGTTGCTGATCCATTACCAACACAGCCTGCTCATTTTCTGAGCTGGCAAACTCTACCCTTGGCTCAGTGCTCACTATCTTTGACCTGCCCCCACAGGGCCCAGAAATCTTACAAAATACACCCTACCAACAAGATACCGAGGAAATACCATTTGGGGTTACATACCAATCAGGCAACAATCTGGTAGTCAGTCTTCAGGCTTTGACAGATAGAAACATTTAGCTGTGATTGTGTATGATGTCATGTGGGTGAGTAAGGATTGTGTTGTGCTCATCAGTCTGTTTACATCAGGAGCTCATAAAGAAGAAAATCACTTCACTTTATGATGATGATTTTCTCTGTTTGACCTTTTCCAGCACCTGCAGAGAACAGATCATGCAGTAATCTGATCAAATGCATTCCTTCACATGCACCCCCCCACAAGTACCACAATGCAAACTAAGTGTTGAAAGAAAAATTCAACTACTCATAGGTATATATTTAAATTATAAAGCCTTTTTATTTTTGGAGTCCAAGGCGCCCTTGATTTTTCAGTAGTAGAAGTGCTTCTGTTTCTCATCTGAACTTGACCTTCTGGGTTCATTCTAAATGCTACTTAGGCAGCAATCTAAACGCTGGAGATTATAGATACTGATAAGTGGTGACTTTTTTTTTTTTTTATTCCAGAGGAAAGGAAACTAATTTAAAAAAACAAGAAGCCATATTTGTATGGGTAGATTTTTTTATTATTATCCATCAAATAGATGGATCTTATCAAATATATCTACTAATACTTTTCTCTTTTATTATGTATAGAAAACCTGCACTTCATCAAATTACTTCTGCCAGTTTTCTATACATACAGTAAACGATTTCAGAAATTAACTCACTAGAACTCTTTGTTAAAATTTGTCATTTATCTATTAAAATTCTTCAGCTTTTGTCAGACAATGTACTTAGCTCTGTAATAAGAGTCCCTGAAGATATGTGTGTGATTTGTCAAAAGAGAGACAAAAAGTGTATAAAACTCTAAAATGTCAGCAATCAGGAGATTTAACAGACTTTAGTAAATTTACATAGAATGAATAGAAATCTTTGATATTAATAAACTTAGCTCCAGGGAGTACAAGAGAGGGAGCAAAGAATGTTAATTTGAATACCATTTCCACATCACTTCTTCCAAAACTAAAAATTAGTATGGACAAATGTGTGATAGAGTTTAAGTAACATAACTGTAACTGTTTATCACCACCCCAAAGTTTCAGAGTGAGAATGTTTTCTCTGGAGTAGACCAATAAAGTATATACATTTTATGTAGTTTATTTTCTTTAACACAAAGACTAATGTTAAATGAGACAAGGCATATAATGTATTATAAGAGTGTCTGGCAGAGAGTGAATTTTGCCTTTTTTCATAACTATTGAAACAGAAAGAGGAGAATCATACCATAAGGGAGAAGAATATTTCCTGACTTTAGGAAGCCTGATCAATAGCTAGTAATACACAGCATAGCAACAACCCCAACAAATGCTAGTATTTCTAAAGTAACACAGATATACAAACACATGACTTTCTTAAGACTCAGATGTTATGAGAGTAATCAATTGGAAAGAAATAAGTAGGAGACAGTCCCTGGAAAAAGTAGGTGTTAAGCTACATTTTGAAGGAGAGATTGCTGGATATGATAAGGACTAATATGTACACATATTGGCAAGACTGAGCCAATCGTGTGCAAGGAGAAGCCAATAATTTGATTTTACTGAATCAAAATAAATATGTTATATTAGTTTGCTAGAACCCCCATAATAAAATACCACAGACTGGGTGGCTTAAACAACAAAAATTTATTTTTTCCACAGCTCTGGAAGTAGAAGTTCAAGATCAAGGTTTGGTTTCCTCTGAGGGCTCTCTCCTTGGCTTGTAGATAGCTGCCTCGTTTCTGTCTTCTCACGTTGTCCTTCTCTTGTGCACCTGCATCCCTGTATCCCACTCTCTCTGTCCAAATTTCCTCTTCTCACAAGGGCAACAATCAGATTATATTGAGTTTCACCCTAACGGCCTCATTTTAACTTCATCACTTCCTTTAAGACCTTTGTCTCCAAATACAGTCACATTCTGAGGTACTGGGGTTTAGGGCTTCCACATATGAAATTTGGGGGGACACAGTTCACTCAATAACATATGTGTTCTGGAGTGCTTATAACTTTAGGTGCTAAGATCTGGGCAATGCCCAGTAGCAATGAGAAGTGGGGTTCTTCTTGCTTATACATTTTTAGAATCAGGAAAACCTATCTATGGATATCAGGTAAAGGGAAGCACATCTGGAAGACCCTAAAGTTATAAATGATTTGATCATATCTCCTCCTTCCACTGCTAGAAGAGAATACTGCAGAACACAAAGAGGAATGGAAAGAAATTAGAGTTACCCCTTTATAGTTTCCATTCCAATCTCCTATTTCTCATTGACTGCCAAGAGCCTCTGAGCATAAAAATTTCCACATCTTTCAGTTATTTTTTCTAACCCATTCTTCCCATCATGCTTTGTCTTTCTGTTCCCTGCCAGAATGCCAAGCAGTATATTGCTGTGGAACAGTGGGCGTGTTGGTGTGTGTACGGGAGTGGGAGAGGTTCATGCAGAATTCAGTAGGTGGAAAGAAGAAAGATCTTTTCTTTTTTTATTCCTTAACTTTTGCCGCGAGCTGACATCACATGAGAAAATGTATTAGCTAATAAAACAAACATGCTGACATATTTTCCCATTGAAGTGATTTTCTGGTTGGAAAAGTTAAAGTACAAGAAAAGAAATAAAATGAGTAATGTTCATAAAACTTATTTTAGCATTCAAAAATGTATATTGGTGCCATTTTTAAAATAAATCTTCTATTGGACTAAAATTATTCATTATAAGGGCTTCCTCTGTTATAAAACTAATTTGTTGTTTTTTAGAAGTCATTGAACAGTAGCAATAACAACAGCAAATCCAGAGTTTACTATGTGCCAGGCATTGAAATAAACATTCTACAAATACTGTTTTGTTCTTGCAGCAACTCTGTTAGGTAGATAAAACTACTATATCTGTTCTGTAACTCAGCCACAGAGAGGTTAATTGATTGCCCCAAAACAGTAAGTGACAGAGCCAGTAACTTCATGCAGGTAGTGTGATTTTAGGGCCTGGAATTTTAACTATAACTTTACACATCTTTAATAAGAAGACTCATGTTCCTGTGACCAATATTCATGACAAATTGTAATTCTAATTTAAAAAATTAAAAAAAGGTTTACTCTACCATTAACAGAGAAGAGAGACATTTTTTACTCAGAAAGGAAAGTATTTTAACTGAAAAACCAGTACCATATGGCAAGGAAATACATGCCTCTGTATAAAAGCCTCACCCTCTAATGCTGTTTACTGATGTTCTGTTTGGATATTTGCTGATGATTTTTGTATATCCTATTTGCCCTAATGCATTGTGGATCTTTATAAAGCAATCAGCACATAAAATATCCTTGCATAGATATTTTAAGTCTAGGATTTTATAATTGTAAAGCTAATTTCCATAATAGATTCAAAAGATTTTTAAAATGAAATTTCTGTCTTCCCATAATTATGTAACTCACCAAAGCATTTTTATGTGTGTCCTTAAAAATGTTAACAGTCTGAATGTTCAAGTTGTTGCTTCACTAACCAATATAGCTAATATAAAAATATATATGGCACAAAGATTGACCTTATTCTTCTGCTCAGAGAAGCTTCTATGATGGCTAAGACTCTAGCCAGTATGGAAATAAAGAAAATTGAAATATAAATTGTGTCTTGTCTTTGCTGGGTTGGAACTATGTATGAGAATATTCCAGAAGGTTCACTAGCCAGTTTCGGCAGAGGCTGTTGGTTTTCCATGTATTTCTTTACATTTCCTAGCTTCCCCTTCAGTTAGGTTGAAACTATGTGACATGTTCTAGGCACTAGACTATGAGCAGAAGAGTCACTTCCGGTTTCAGAGATGTGCTGCCTCCATTTCTCTCTGCCTCTCCTCCAGTGGTTTTACAGTCTCTCTCTTCCAGACCAGGACTGCAAGATAACAGAGCCCTCTGTGTACCCTTGCTAGCCCTTATTAGACATATAAGGTTGGATGTGGTAATGTACTGAGATTTTGGGGTTGATTTGTTACAACATAATTTAGCCATGCTTATTGAAAATGAATATGAATTTCACTTAGACAAATGTAGAAGGTAGGGGTGGTGTAAGAATTTATTATACATTCGGATAAGCAAACTCAGTGGACTTCCTGTGTATATTTCCCACATCTAAAAATCACATCCTTTAAATAACCAAAAGAGTACACTTAAAAAAAATCCTTTTCTGTTTCCTTTTCAACCCAAATAATTAACATCTTGGAATAGATGTTATGAAATATATAGATAATTACAGGTACAAGCATGAAGAAAAATTCAAGAGAAAAACTTCTTGAAATAAGAAAAATTTCAGTAAAACTCACATAACTTTGACTGCCTGTACCTAGTGAAATTGCCTCACTTGTCTAATTTTAAATTCATCCTATGACCAATCATTGTGCTCAAGAGTTAGCTTCACTTTAGTGGATGCTGTGAAACAATACATAAATCCCTTCTTTAAAACCAAGGTGCTCACTCCTCCAGCTGCAGGAGAGTTGCTGCTGAGAGCTTACAGCTGAGTCTCTCCCCAGGATTTGCCCTCGACTGAAGAGAGCTGCCTGCTCAAAGTCTGTCCCTTCCCTGGGATAACCTACTCCCAAAGACCTGTGGGCATGGTGGGTACAAAGGCTTTGACTCTTTTTGCCTCTGTTTGGAACATTTTTGAACTGCTATCCGCATCAAATGTGTTGGGGCCTCTATTACACCTTTACTACATTTTAACTCTTCCCTTGGCAAATTCTATTTCCCTTTCTACCTACCTCTTGTTATTCCCAAGAGCTCTCCCCAGTAATCCTCCTGCAGGTAGATCTCTGTTCTGAGTCTTTTGCCTGAGGAACTCAACTTATGCTATCTATACGGCACATAACAGAATTGCAGCTTACAAAGAAAGGGTAGTTTGTGCATAAAGAAAATCTGAATCTTTTTCTTTTTTTTTTTTTGAATCTAAAGTAAATGGCCTTATTTATAATCTATAAATAGAATTATAAGTGACTATTTTAACATAATTTTTATTTTGAAATAATTTTAGCTTTCCAGAAAAATTGCAAAATATTACAAAGACTTCCTGTATATTTTAACCCAGTTTTCCCGAAAGTTAACAGCTTACATTACCATAGTATAGTTGCCAAAACGAATAAATGAACCTTGATGCTTAACTATTAACTAACCTCCAGACAGCATTCAAATTTCACCACTTTTTCCATTAATTGGCTCTTTCTGTTCCAGGGTACATCCAGGATACAATATCACATAGAGACAATAGTCATTTTTGATGGGCAAAGTTAATGAAACTCTTATATGCACATATGCCCATATATATACAAATGACTTTAATGGCTAACAATATAAGAAATATTTTTTAATCTACATATGTATAGCATACCAGTCTAATACTAATTAGCTGTTTGACTTTATGCATAGTTCTTCACTTCTCTGGGCCTCAGTTGACACATACATAAATAAGCAGGGTTAAATTTGATATCTTCTGTTCTTCCCATTTTTACATTCTGTGTTTCAATGCTGTTAAAGATGACATGAAACTTTGCAGAGCATTTAGCAGGAAAGAAAATTTTCCTGTTAAAAATTACAATTAAAATGGCAGATTTCTAATTAATGTAAATAAAGTGGCCATACCTCCATAAACTTGGTGGGATATTGATATAATTTTTATCATTAATTTGAATTTTAAAAAATACCAGATAGTTCCCTTGAGCAACTAAAAAATAAATAAATAAATAAAAAACAAAAAATTGAGATAGAACAAGAAAAAGGTACACCTATGAAAAGATGAGAAAGCATTTGGAGTAATTCTTACCAGAGTTTACTGCAGAAGAAGAAGGCTCTTAAAGGTTCATAAGTCATTAGCTAAGTACATTTATGTAAGGTTGGCAAAGAAATGGCCTGGACTGGTAAAGCTGGAGATTAGAAAACCTCAGAAGATGCCACATTCTGATCAACATTTAATTATTTTATGTAAATATAAATCTAGTTCAATAGGTCAAAATGAGAATGGTTATTATTCTGTAGAAGAACATCAATTTCTTAAAAATAAATTATGCTAATATCTAAGTATGTTGTTGCAAATGAAAAAAACTATATAAAGAAGTACAGTACATGCTCTAATTCAAATCCTTTCCATTACAAGAGTCATTTAATAAAACTCTACTTGCGACAGTCACTAGTAATTTGTAAATAAACATTAACTTAAATATGAACACTAAGTGATAGTGCATATTTTGTTTGCAAAAGAAAAGCTGTAATATAAAGAGTGATTACTTATTTAAATATATTCTGAAATTATTGATGAAATTTTAAGTATTCATCTGAATCAATTTATTTACAAAAATAATGTGGTAAATTTCATGATTAATACAATTACAATAGGGTTCAGAGTTTAATTTTTAGCAATGAACATGTTTGTTTTCCTAATTTCTAAAAAGCATTCATAATATTGGTACTCTTGCATAATGGAAACCTTACGGAAATTTGTATTTTATCCAAACACCTGTATGTGCAAATCATTAATTTGTAAGGAGCTGAATCACTTGGATGATGCAACTCTGCTGAAAGTTTTCTGTAATATGGAAATGGACATGATATTCATGAATGAGTTGGAATTTGATTTCTTTTCAAGAATGATATTTATGTATACTAGCTAACCTATGGAAGCTAGAAACATATATCTCTATCCTATCTGAGAAGTGCTGTTTAATCATCTTGCCTTTCAAAAGTTTATATAAACATGGAGAAAATAATTCAAACCTAGGTCTTCCTTCTTTTCTGAAGAAAGTCAATTTTATGTTTACTTCATGCCTGGTGGATGGACTGCACATGTGCATGCATTGGGACATATGAACTCTAATGAGGATGGGGGCTCAACAGCCTTTCAGATGTAGTTATAAGATTATCTTTAGGTCTGGGTATTTTAACAAGGAAGAGAAATGTGATTTTTAAGTTATGGGCATAGCTTTTCCTGGTAGATGGTTCAATTTTTTTCTGGAATTATCTGCAGGTCATTGCAAAAGAATCAGGCTTGTAGCTACTTCTCTGACAGAGTCAAACTCTCCAATTCAATTATTCTGAGCAAAACAAATAAGGAGGGGGACACTCCCACAGATTAAAGATCTCTTTGTGATATGACTGGCCCAATTCAATTGCCTGAGCATCACGTAGAAACAATAGTTCGATACTTCAAAGGGTAGGTGACATTCAAATCTTTCTTATTTGGCTTTGTAATCCATGATATTGTTATTTTCCCAACACATTTGCTTTCCTAATTGTGTTTTGCTTGGATTGGTATTAAAAGAGTTTGTCTTCCTTGAGCACACACCAGCTGGGTAGTGGGAGGAAAGGGCCTCAAAGCTAACCAGGCAGTGGGGCAATACAGCTCTAAGATTCAAAATTAGTCATGAATATTCGCAAAGCAGATAATCTCCTGTAGATAAACAAAAGGTACTGGAACCATCCCAGGACCATCTTATCTCTTGTTCTAATTCTCAGGCTACTAAATTTTTCTTTGCTTTTTTTTGGTACTGAGTAACAGGTACATTAAGACATTTCATGTCAGGATTTTTAATTGAAATTGATAGCTCTTTGAAAACAACAAAAAAAATGTATTTTTATTCTTGGTTATATTTCCTTTTCATTTGAAAGATTGCTTATATGTATGTGGGAATAGCTAATAAAACATGAGATTAATATGTTTCCAGGGCCTAACAACTTGTGGATATTGGATACTCATCTAATTTGTCATTCAACTAGGAAACAATTGTTTTGCCCCTCTGTACTTTAGTTTCTTCTCCCTGGATTGTAGATAAAAATAACAAACCCTTTAAAAGACATTGTGAGGACTAAAAAATAACGGATGTCTGATATCAATAAGTAAAAGGTTTTACAAGTGTTTTGACTTTATTCTTTTCTTTGCATAGTACCATTGCCATGGATCAGCCTTATTTAGGAGACCAAAAAATTGTTGCTATAATGATTATTTTATATTCACTGAACAATAGTAATATTCTTGGCATAACACAATACAATGAGGAAAGTGAATTTCTTGTCCTGGGGAGGATGCAGGGGTAGTGAACTCCAAGAATAACAGAGGAACCTCAGAAACATGCAGTACTGTTCAGTAGTCAGTTACTCCTAAAACAAAACAAAACCAAAATAGTGATGATTGCTTTTCTCTTCCTTTTAGAAATTACTTATTGTGATTCCCTGCAAGATGACTGAATAGGAACAGCCCCAGTCTGCAGCATCCAGGGAGACGGATGCAGAAGGCAGGTAATTTCTGCATTTCCAATTGTGCAGTGCCTGGAACGCAAGTGAGAGAGAACCACTCACTCCCCTGGAAAGGGGGCTGAAGCCAGGGAGCCAAGTGGTCTTGTTAAGAGGATCCCAACCCCACAGAGCCAAGCAAGCTAAGATCCACTGACTTGAAATTCTCACTGCGAGCACAACAGTCTGAAGTCAACCTGGGACACTGGAGCTTGGTGGGGGGAAGGGCATCTGCCATGACTGAGGCTTGAGTAGGTGGTTTTTTCCCCCGCAATGTAAACAAAACCCCCAGGAACTTTGGACTGGGCAGAGCCCATTGCAGCCCAGCAAAACCACATTAGGCAGGCTATCTCTCTAGATTCCTCCTCTCTGGGCAGGGCATCTCTGAAAGAAAGGCAGCAGTCCCAGTTAGGGGGTTATAGATAAAACTCCCATCATTTCCCTGGGACCTGGGGGAAAGGCTGCTGTGGGCACAGCTTCAGTGGACTTAAATGTTCCTGCCTGCCGGCCCTGAAGAGAGAAGCAGATCTTCCAGCACAGCACCTGAGCTCTGCTAAGGGACAGACTGCCTCCTCAAGTGGATCCTTGACTCCCAAGTCTCCTGAGAGGGAGACACCTCCTAGCAGGGGTCAACAGACACCTCATACAGGAGAGCTCCGGCTGGCATTAGGCAGGTGCCCCTCTGGGATGAAGCTTCCAGAGGAAGGAGCAGGCAGCAATCTTTGCTGTTCTGCAGTGTCTGCTGGTGATACTCAGGCAAACAGGATCTAGAGTGGATCCCCAGCAAACTCGAGCAGACCTGCAGAAGAGGGGCCTGAATGTTAGAAGGGAAACGAATAAACGGAAAGCAATAGAATCAACTTTAAAAAATGACCAAGCAAAAACTCCATCCAAAGGTCACCAACAGCAAAGACCAAAGGTAAATAAATCCAAGGAAGATGAAGAAAAACCGTTCAAAAAGGCTGAAAATGCCAAAACCCAGAATGCCTCTTCTCCTGCAAAGGATCACAACTCCTCACCAGCAAGGGATAAAACTGGACGGAGAATGAGTTTGACAAATTGACAGAAGCAGGCTTTAGAAGGTGGGTAATAAACTCCTCTGAGCTAAAGTAGTATGTTCTAACCAAATGCAAGGTAGCTAAGAACCTTGATAAAAGGTTAAAGGAATTGCTAACTAGAATAGCCAGTTTACAGAAGAACATAAATGACCTCATGGAGCTGAAAAACACAGCAGGAGAACTTTGTGCAGCATACACAAGTATCAATAGCCAAATCAATCAAGTGAAAAAAGGACATCAGAAATTGAAGATCAACTTAACAAAATCAAGCATGAAGACAAGATTAGAGAAAAAAGAAGGAAAAGGAATGAACAAAGCCTCCAAGAAATATGGGACTATGTGAAAAGACCAAACCTACATTTGATTGGTATACCTGAAAGTGATGGGGAGAATGGAACTAAGTTGGAAACTACTCTTTAGGAAATTACACAGGAGAACTTACCCAACCTAGCAATACAGGTCAACATTCAAATTCAGGAAATAAAGAGAACACCAAAAGATACTCCTTGAGAAGAACAGCCCCAAGACACATAATCATCAGATTCACCAAGGTTGAAATGAAGGAAAAAATGTTAAGGGCAGCCAGTAAGAAAGGTCAGGTTACCAACAAAGGGAAGTTAATCAGGCGTTAGCAGCAATCTCTCTGAAGAAACCTTACTAGCCAGAAGAAAGTGGAAGCCAATATTCAACATTCTTAAAATAATTTTCAACCCAGAATTTTATATCCAGCTAAACTAAGCTTTATAAGTGGAGGAGAAATAAACTCCTTTACAGAGAGGCAAATGCTGAGGCATTTTGTCACCAGCAAGCCTGCCTTATAAGAGCACCTGAATATGGAAAAAAAAAAAACCAGTATCAGCTACTGCAAAAACATGCCAAATTGTAAAGACCATTGACATTATAAAGAAACTGCATCAACTAACGGGCAAAATAATCAGTGAACATCATAATGACAGGATCTAATTCACACATAACAATATTAAACTTAAACGTGAATGGGCTAAATGCCCCAATTAAAAGGCACAGACTGGCAAATCAGATTAAACAGTCAAGACCCATCAGTGTGCTGCATTCAGGAGACCCGTCTCATGTGTAAAAACATACATAGGCTAAAAATAAAGGGATGCAGGAATATTTACAAAGCAAATGGAAAGTCAAAAAAAAAAAAAAAAAAAAGCAGGGTTGCAATCCTACTCTCTGATAAAACAGACTTTAAACCAACAAAGATCACAAAAGACAAAGAAAGGCATTATATAATGGTAAAGAGATTAATGCAACAAGAAGTGCTGACTATTCTAAATATATATGCACCCAATACAGGAGCACCCAGATTCATAAAGCAAGTTCTTAGAGACCTACAAATAGACTTAGTCTTCCACACAATAATAGCGGGAGACTTTAACACCCCACTGTCAATATTAGACAGATCAATGAGACAGAAAATTAACAAGGATATCCAGGATTTAAACTCAGCTCTGGACTAAGCAGAACTAATAGACACCTACAGAACTCTCCACTCCAAATCAACAGAAAATATATTCTTCTCAGTACCACATAGCACTTATTCTAAAATTGACCACATAATTGGAAGTAAAACACTCCTCAGCAAATGTAAAAGAACAGAAATCATAACAAATAATCTCTCAGACTACAGTGCAATCAAATTAGAACTCAGGATTCAGAAACTCACTCAAAACCCCATAACTACATGGAAACTGAACAACCTACTCCTGAATGACTACTGGGTAAATAATGAAATTAAGGCAGAAAAAAAGTAAGTTCTTCACAACCAGTGAAAACAAAGACACAACATACCAGAATCTCTGGGACACAGCTAAAGTAGTTTTCACAGGGAAATTTATAGTACTAACTGCCCACAAGAGAAAGTGAGAAATATCTAAAAATGACACCCTAACATCACAAGTAAAATAACTAAAGAAGCAAGAGCACACAAATTCAAAAGTTAGCAGAAGACAAGAAATAACTGAGATCAGAGCAGAATGGAAGGAGATAGAGACACAAAAACCCTTCAAAAAATCAATGAATCCAGGAGCTGTTTTTTTTTTTTTTTTTGAAAAGATTAACAAAATATATAGATCGCTAGCCAGATTAGTAAGGACGAAAAGAGAGAAGAATCAAATAGACACAGTAAAAAATGATAAAGGAGAGATCACCACTGATCCCACAGAAATACAATCTACCAGCAAAGAATACTCTAAACACCTCTATGCAAATAAACTAGAAAACCTAGAAGAAACTGATAAATTTCTGGGCACATACAACCTCCCAAGAATAAACCAGGAGAGGTTGAATACCTGAATAGACCAATAACGGGTTCTGAAATTGAGAAAGCCATGAATAGCCTACCAATCAAAAACAACCCAGGACGAGACAGATTCACAGCCAAATTCTACCTGAGGTACAAAGAGGTCCTGGTGCCATTCCTTCTGAAACTATTCCAAAAAATATAAAAAGAGGGACTCCTCCCTAACTCATTTTATGAGGCCTGTATCATCCTGATACCAAAACCTGGCAAAGACACAACAAAAAGAAAATTTCAGGCCAATATCCCTGATGAACATCCACGCAGAAATCCTCAATAAAATACTGGAAAACCAAATCCAGCAGCATAACAAAAAGCTTATCCACAACGATCAAGTCAGCTTCATTCCTGGGAAGCAAGGCTAGTTCAATATATGCAAATCAATAAATGTAATCCATCACATAAACAGAACCTAGGGCAAAAACCACTTGATTATCTCAATAGATGCAGAAAAGACCTTCAATGAAATTGAGCACCCTTCATGCTAAAAACACCAATAAACTAGTTATTGATGGAATATCAATGGGCAAAAGCTGGAAGCAATCCCTTTGAAAGCCAGCACAAGACAAGGATGCCATCTCTCACCACTCCTATTAAACATAGTATTGGAATTCCTGGCCAGGGCAATCAGGCAAGAGGAAGAAATAAAGTGTATTCAAATAGGAAGAGAGGAAGTCAAATTGTTTCTGTTTGCAGATGACATGATTGTATATTTAGAAAACACCATCGTCTCAGCTCAAAAACTCCTTAAGCTGATAAGCAACTTCAGCAGTCTCAGGGTACAAAATCAACGTGCAAAAATCACAAGCATTCCTATACACCAATAATAGATAAACAAAGAACCAACTTAAGAGCAAACACCCGTTCACAATTGCTACAAACAGAATAAAATAACTAGGAATACAACTTACAAAGGATGTGAAGGACCTCTTGAAGGAGAACTACAAACCACTGCTCAAGGAAATAAGAGAGGACACAAAAAAATGAAAAATGCTCATGGATAGGAAGAATCAATATCGTGAAAATGGCCATCATGCCCAAAGTAATTTATAGATTAAATGCTATTAACATCAAACTAACATTGACTTTCTTCACAGAATTAGAAAAAACTACTTTAAATTTCATATGGAACCAAAACAGAGCCCATATTTCCAAGACAATCCTAAGCAAAAAGAACAAACCTGGAGGCATCCCGCTACCTGACTTCAAACTATACTGCAAGGCTACAGTAACCAAAACAGCATGGTACTGGTACCAAAACAAATGTATACACCAATGGAACAGAACAGAGGCCTCAGAAATAACACCACACATCTACAACCATCTGATCTTTGACAAACCTGACAAAAACAAGCAATGGGGAAAGGATTCCCTATTTTATAAATTATGTTGGGAAAATTGTCTAGTCATATGCAGAGAACTGAAACTGGACCCCTTCCTTACACCTCACACAAAAATTAACTCAAGATGGATTAAAGATTTAAATGTAAGGCCTAAAACCATAAAAACCCTAGATGAAAACGTAGGCAATACCATTCAGGACATAGGCATGGCCAAAGACTTCACAACCTAAACACCAATAGCAACTGCAACAAGAGTCAAAATTGACAAATGGGATGTAATTCAACTAAAGAGCTTCTGCACAGCAAAAGAGTGAACAGGTAACCTACAGAATGGGGAAAAAACTTTTGCAATCTATACATCTGACAAAGGGCTAATATCAAGAATCTACAAGGAACTTAAACAAATTTACAAGAAAAAAAAAAACTCCATCAAAAAATGGCCAAAGTATATGAACAGATACTTTTCAAAAGAAGACATTTATGCATCCAACAAACATGAAAAAAAGCTCATCATTACTAGTCATTAGAGAAATGCAAATCAAAACCACAATGAGAACCATCTCATGCCATTTAGAATGGCAATCATTAAAAAGTCAGGAAACAACAGATGCTGGAGAGGATATGGAGAAATAGGAACACTTTCACACTGTTAATGGGAGTGTAAATTAGTTCATCCATTGTGGAAGACAGTGTGGTGATTCCTCAAGGTTCTAGAACCAGAAATACCATTTGACCCAACAATCCCATTACTGGGTATATACCCAAAGGATTATAAATTATTCTTTTATAAAGACACATGCACATGTATGTTTTTTGCAGCACTATTTACAATAGCAAAGACTTGGAACCAACCCAAATGTCCATGAATGATAGACTGGATATAGCAAATGTGCCACCTATATACCATGGAATACTATGCAACCATAAAATAAAAGAATGAGTTTATGTCCTTTGCAGAGATATGGATGAAACTGGAAACCATCATTCTCAGCAAACTAACACAGGAACAGAAAACTGGACAATGCATGTTCTCACTCATAAGTGGGAGTTGCACAATGAGAATATATGGGCACAGGGAGGGGACCATCACACACTGAGGCCTGTCGGGGGGCATCAAGGGCAAGGGGAGGGATAGCATTAGGAGAAATGCCTAATATGGTACAGCAAACCACCATGGCACATGTGTACCTATGTAACAAATCTGCATGTTCTGCACATGTATCCCAGAACTTAAAAAGTATAATTTATTAAAAAAAAAGAAAAAAAAAAAGAAAAATGTTCTCAATAAAGAATTTATGTTTAAATATTCACATGTCATATATTTGAAGTCTGCACTGCACGTCCCTCTTTCATGGACCTTTTAAGGGGGTTTGAAATTAAAATTACAGTCCACTAACAGAACATGTTTAGTTCTGTGTTCATTCTATTCTCTATTTTGGGTATACATACACATTTGGTACACCATCTTTCCCTTGAAACACTACCTAACTTCCTTCCTCCCACACTAGTTCTTTCCAATATTGAAAGTCAGGTTAAATATTTTATTTAGGAAGACATGAAATATAACCTTTTAAAATAAAAATATAATCACTTTTTAAGCATATTTCACCATGAAGGTAGATGCTGTCTTCTTTAATTATATGATAAGCGCACCATCCATGACCATCAACTTGACTCTGTTGATTACATGCTCTTATCTCTCCCTTTGTGTAATGACAACACTTTCTCTTTATTTTCATTCTCCTTGCTAATCCTTTTTTAATATCTTTTATTGACCTCATATCTTGATCCACTCCTGTTAAGTATTATCCAAGGCTCTGTTCTACAGGTCTCATTCTTTCATATTCCTCTTGCACTTTGAGATCTTGCTTCCTCACTTCTGTGTGGATGTATTTGCCAAGGGAATATGTGCTAACCTATAGAACAACACTAGCTCTTTATGGGGTCACAGGAACCCACAGACAAAATGTATTCACATTTTGGTGCCATCGTGAAACATGGCTGGTTGAGTGCAGATAAAACATCTTTGTGCTGATGGCCATTATGAATCTGTTGAATAAAAAATTGCTTGAAATGTTGATTTTCGATAATCACATCACACATTATTTGAAGATTATGTCTAAATATAGTTCAAAAAAACTAAGAAAATAGTTATGAAAACTCATTGAATATTTTGATGGAGAGAAACTTTCTAGACTTTAAAGCAATGTTCATAAAGGAGAATTCTAGATCTGATTCCATTCAAATATAGATACATATCTGCAAATCACAAAAACCTACAAGCAAAATTAATAAGCCAAAGAAGAACTTGAAAATATTCATAACAAACTTGCAAATCAACAAATAAAATGTTAAGTCCCCTTACAGGAATGGTCAAAGAACATTAATAATTTAGAAAACAGGTAGTATAAGTCACTAACAAACAAAATGTTTAAATCAAAAGTAATGAAGAAATAAAAATTAAAACAACAATAGAAAAACTCTAGAAGACGCTAAAAGCTACCTTTCTAATTTTAAAAGTTTGAAATAGGTGTAATGTTCAATGCATGCATTGGATAGTATGACAAGCATGCCCAAACACAAGCTTAACAAAGTCTTTAAAAGCATCTGCAGTATTTGACCAATAATTCCACTTCTAAGAATCTAAGCCAATAAAATAATTAGAAATATAGTCAAATATCTATATATAAATAAACTACTCACTAAATGTTTTTAATCAAAATAATTTAAAAAGAAACAATCTAAAAGTTCAGTAATGTATAACCTAACCATATAAAAAATTGCTGTGCAGTGTGTTAGTTAAAAGAAGAGTTATTTAAATACAGGAAAATGATTATATTAAAACATTTTGAAAAAAATACAGAAATCTGGAAATAAGTAGAAACTGGCTAGATTTGTTTAGGTGCTACAATGATAGCATAGATGGTTTTGTCTAAAATGTTGAGTGTGGCAATATAACTTTCTTCCTTATTTTCCCTAGCTGTTTACATGTATTGCTTTCACTCAAAGATCTTCACTAAAAATTAAAGAAACTTTAGTTATCAGAAGTAATTGATATCTAAGACAGAAATCATTAACATGTAAATCATGATGAAAGATCAGAGCAAATCAATTTACATATTTTTATCAGTGTAGAATATGAGTAAATACAGCGAGATTCTTACAAAGCAAATAGGATCGTGTCACTCCCTGCCTAACACTTCCAGGGACTAACCAGGATAGCTAAAATAAACTCCAAGCCTCCTAACATGGCCTCTCAAGTACTGAAGGGTCTGTCTCCTGCCTAGTCTCATCTATTAACCCTGTCTCCTCCACCCTTTATGTTTGCCGTTTTTCACCCACCCCTCCTCCTTTCAGCTCTTAGGAAATGCCAGACTCCTTCCCTCAGTATCTTTAAGCATGCTCTTCCCTGTCTGAAACACTCTTTCATTTTCTTATTTCTTGACTGATTCCTTCTCAAACTTTAGGTCTAAGCTTAAATGTCACTCAGAAAGGCTTTCCCTGAAACCAACATAAATCTGGTTCCTTCTGCCATGCTCATTCCCTGTTTTATACATTCACAGCTGTTACCCTAATCTGGGTGGGAAATTTTTCTTGAGAAAAGTCATTGAAGGTGTTTAGAGAACAAAGAATCCAGCCAGTTGATTGAAAATCGTAATAGTCTCTTTCCTTGTTAAATAATTTGTATGCATTCCTGGCTTTTATAAATTGCGTACTTTGAGAAAATGGCAGTCTCAGTACATATGAATACAACACAAAAACATTGCTGCTTTATAGTTTTCATGAGTGAAATGAATGCATTGAAAGGAAAATATTAGAATTATACTTCAAAGATAACCAAATAAATAAGGGAATATGCCAAAGGAAATTTGGGATTAAATAGTTGTCTAACCTTTTATTCAAGACATGTTGGATGGTGAGTTGAAATCCTTTCTAATAATGGGTTCTTTGATGGCTTAAAGCACAATATTTCCTGAAGGGTGAGACGTAGCCCACCATATGGAGAACAGCAAAGGATGTTTTGGGCAGATACCTGCATAAGGGGACACTCTTGGGCAGAGAAGAATCTGGTATGTGGCAAATGGCGGAGCTCTATGTGTCTGAAAAAAATGTTGAATGATCAGGAAATTGAAATGTGATGTTAGAGACAGGATTGGCCACAGAAACAAATTTAGTTATAATTCTAAGTCTGATAGGAAATTTAAAAATGGAGAGGTGTGACAAGGTTTTACCTATAAGGAGATTCAGTTGGCTGGTATGGAAGTGGACGGCAGAGCAGCAGGAAGGAGTATACGAAGGCTGGTTTGGAGGTTATTGTCATTCAGATAAGAGATGATGGCATCCTGGCTACTCATTAAGGTAGCCCTGTACATAGAGGAACATGGAGAGAGAGAGAATTAAGTAGAGAACTAAGGTCAATTTTGAAGAAGAGGGATTTGCTAATTGAATAAATGTTGTTGGTGAAGGAAAGAAATCCCACACTGGAGTCAATGCACCTAGGTGAATGTATGAATTATACAGCGTCATCTCATGTCCCATCAAATCTTTAGCGTAGTTCCTTCTTAGAAGTTTTATTTTGTTAAATTTACATAGAATAACTCGATCTAAGATCCTAGTGTTTCCAATCACAGTCAGGCCTAAGATCATATAATAATTAGGTTTTAGTTAATTCTGAGACTCTGGAGACCAGCACTTGTTTATCATATGTCATAATCATATATTGTGGCATATCCCCAACCACTCAACTCAAAACCCTGGATTGGCACATACATTTTATATATTTATATATGTGTGTATATATATACACATATATATATATATATAAAACTATGTGCATGGATTGCAGTAGGCAAATTATGGCTTAGGGGCCCCATAAATCTGATTTTTCAGCCATTTTATTTCCTCCAAAAACTCTCATTCCTCTTCCATCTCACTCAAAGTGTGTGCATACTCTCTCCACCTGTACCCAGGCAAAAATTGTCTCTCAAAAAATCTCTTCATCAATGTATGCATATGTTTAAAAAAAAAAACTGACTATTTCTTAATTCAAAGATAAAAATTCAGAATTTGTTAAATCTTACGAGTAGACATTTTGTGGGACTTTGAAATTGTTCTTGTGCAATAAAGCACATCGGTGATTCTATAATACCATATGGTAAAAGCTATCTCTTCCATGAGAACACCCAGAAGCTAAATTCAGTTGTCCTCTTCATCATTACCTTACCTCTTACCATACATTTTCACAGTTTTTTTTTTTTTTTTTTTTTTTTTGCTGCATATCATTTCATCTAATAGCAGAATATTGGGGCTTGAAGTCAGTTTAAGGATTATGAGCTAATCCAAATGTCCCAATATATAGATAAGGAAGCTACATCCAAAGGAAAAACACTTTTCAAGGTCACAGTGGCTAGAAACTGTTGCACTCACATCAAGAACCTGTCTTTCAACAGGCAACACAGTCTGCCTTCTACCCGACTGCTTCTTCCTTGAAGGCTTATCTTGAAGTGAAGGCTATGCCTGCTTCTCATGCCTCTGACATGGTGCTGATCTTCATTGAACCCGAGTGTTCTCTCTAAAGAAAGACAGACAGAAAGGCCAACCAGCACAGATATCTTTTCTACCCTATGTGCTGGCCCATAATGCAAAATGGAGGGTGTGGAATATTAAGATAGATTTCTTTGTCTGGAATTTCCTGGAAAGAACATTGCAGTTGCTTAATGTGCATAGTAATGCCGTGGCGACTTCGTTAACATGCAGTTTCTAATTCACTAGATCTGGGATGGGGCCTGGGATTCTGCACCGCTAACAAGGTCCCAGGTGTTGTAGATGCTGTGGGACTGCAGACCACGCAGAGTAGGTAGAGCACACACTTGAGACCCTCAAAACCTGTGCCTTGGGGTGCCCTCTGCTGGCGGCAGCTGTGCAAGCAGTTTTTAAGCTCCCTGTTGGCAATCCAGGGGACAGAAACAAGACAGATACTAGGTTTCTTCTCCGATGTGACGGTTAATTTTATGTGTCAACTTAGGCAGGCTATAGTGGTCAGTTGTTTGGTCAAACGCCAGGCTAGATGTTTCTTTGAAGGTATGAGATGTGATTAATATTTAAACTAGTTGATTTTGAGTAAAGCAGATTACCTCCCATAATGTGGGTGAGCCTCATCCAATCAGTTGAAGGCTTTAAGACAAAAGACTGAGATCCTTGGAAGAAGAAGGAATTGCAAGAATAGCAGCCTGTGTGCCTGTCCAAAACATTTCAGACTTTCCAGACCTCACAAATGTGTAAATAATTTCCTTAAAATAAATGTCTCTAGATAGACAGATAGAGATACATATCTAAATCTTTCGCTATATCTACCTCGAGAGAGAGAAAGGGGGAACCAACAGAATGTGTGTGTATATGTGTGATATATATACATGCATACATATATAGACACAGAAATATATATACATATATATGTGTAAATGGATATACACACACACACACTGTTTCCACAGCAAAGGAAACTATCATCAGAGTGAACAGACAACCTACAGAATGGAAGAAAATTTTTGCAATCTGTCCATCTGACAAAGGTCTAATATCCAGAGTCTATAAAGAACTTAAACAAATTTACAAGAAAAAAAATCAAACAACCCCATTAAAAAGCAAGCAGACGACATGAACAGAGACACTTCTTAAACGAGGACATACATGCAGCCAATAAACATATGAAAAAAAGCTTAATATCACTGATCACTAGAGAAATGCAAATCAAAACCACAATGAGATACTATCTCTTGTCAGTCAGAATAGCTATTATTAAAAATTCAAAAAACTATATATGCTGGTGAAGTTGCTGAGAAAAAAAAAGAACACTTTCACATCATTGGTGGGAGTGTAAATTAGTCCAACCATTTTGGAAGACAGTATGGTGATTCCTCAAAGACCTAAAGGCAGAAAAAATTGACTCAGAAATCCCATTCATTACTGGGTACGTACCCAAAGGAATCATTCTGCTATGAAGGTACATGCACATGTATTTTCGTTGTAGCACAATTCACAATAGCAAGGACATGAAATCAACTTAAATATCCATCAATGATACACTCGATAAAGAGAAGGTAGCACATATACACCATGGATTATTATGTCCTTTGCAGGGACATGGATGGAGCTGGAAGCCATTATGGTCAGCAAACTAATGCAGGAACAGAAAACCAAACACGGCATGTACTCACTTACAAGTGGGAGCTGAATAATGAGACCACATGGGCACATGGCAGGGAAAAACACACACTGGATCCTATAGGAGGGAGTCGGGTGGAGGGAGGGAGAACATCAAGAAAGAAGAATAGCTAATGGTTGCTGGGCTTAATACCTAGGTGATGGGTAGGTCTGTGCAGTAAACCACCATGGCACTTGTTTACGTATGTAACAAACCTGCATGTCCTGTACATGTACCCCTGAACTTAAAATAAAAGTTGAAGAAAAAACAACAAAAACTGTATATATATATATTCTTTTTCTCTAGAGAGCCCTAATACATCACAACAATGAGATAGTATCAATTTCCTAGAATAATGCTGTTATATTTTCAAGTACTGACAAATATGAAAAGTTAACACTGAGAAAACATTAAATCTGTATTTCATTCATTTACCAAATATATTTGAGCATCTGGTCCGTGCTAGTCCATGGGGATATAGATGAGAGGAATACAAAGTCCCTGCCCTCATGCAGTACATGTTCTGGTCAGGGAGAGAGGCAACAAATAAATGCACAATGAACAGAAATGCAGAAAACAACACACACCATAGAGAAAAAAGAGAAAGATAAAAGTAGATAGTAAAGGACTCTCAGAAGAGGTAATACTTGAAAGGTATTTACATAGAGACTCTCCAAATTAATTGACATGTTTACCTGGTCAACTGGTATCTGTAAGTATTCACCATGTTCGACATGATTTTCTAGAGGCTAGGGATAAAAAGATAAATAATACCTGACTTTAAGAAACCTACACAGAGAAGTTGAAACACACACATCCTCCGAAAAGAGGATATTTAATAAAAGTTATACTAGAGAGGGTATCCTAAACTATAAAATGGCCAGAAGATAAACAAAGTTTGGATTGGATAAATCCTTTAAACCAGATGAGTAGTGACAGAAATATATAATGTACGTTGGGACTCAAATCTTCAAGTAAGTTATTTTTTGAGTATACTAAATTACATAATTAATTTTGCTTTCGGCAGTATTTCTTTGAAGATCTAATTTCAGCTCTCATATAACAAATGCTATCTAGCTATTGATCCTTCCAACTTTCAAGTCTCAACATTTGTTCTTCTGTTGTTTCTTTACGACTGGTAGCTATTAGGGCTGTCATTACACAGTTCTACTCTGATACCCATATGAAGTGCAGTACATAAAAGGAGGCATTGTTTAAGGGGTTAGAGTTTACGCTGGTTGCCCCAAATTGTAATCTTCTCTGCTTACCTCTACCTACTTATTAAGTTTTAGGCCTGGAATTTACTTTTTATGTTAAGCAAAAAGTATAAAGATAGAAAATACTATAGCTATTAAAAACAATATGTTGAGATATAAAAATATAAGCCTTGGCGTGAAGTTTTGAATTTGAAAGTGAATGTGCTTTCTGCATAACATAGAGTTCTTTGCTCACCTTGTTGGGGAGAATCCAATTTGGGAGAGGTGAAAGAGAACTAATGTTTGTCAAGCTTTTTATACGTTCTTACATATCCTCACAATGTTATAGAAATGCTGGGATCTGGATTGATCTCAAGCCTGCTCAACTCTAGGTTCTGTGTTCTTCCTATATACCAAATTGTTTCCCCTAATTTGTGCAATAAACATAATTGATCTTCTGTGTTCAGTCTAGTTTCCCTCCATTTGAGACATAAGGACTTTTAAAAAATGCCTATCTCACCATATGACCTGTGCCCAGCACTTAAAACTTTCCTGTGGTTTTCTGTTGCCCTAAGGTTAAGGGGAAAACTCCGTAACATAATCCATGAAGCTTTGCATTCTATGGTCCCAAAATTAGTTTCCAGTCTCTTCTTATACCCACCCACTGTCTTTCTACTTCAACCTTACACTGGTCATTTTTTAACAATCCTTCCTGCCACAGGATTTTTGCACATGTCAGATTTTATAAAGTATTATTTGCTGTTCTCTTAATTTAATTACCATCCTTCAGGTCCTAGTTTAGGGATCACCTCATCAAGCCAGGTAGGTAAGAAGTGGGGAATGAGTGATTATGGAAGTTTATGAGAGAAGGCCAACCACATGCAAGGAAACTGTGTGAGTCTCACTGTTTTCCATAGATGCTCTGCCAATTTACAATCCCACCAACAGTTTTCAAGGGTTCCCTTTTTTCCACATCCTCACCAGCATCTATTTTCTTTTTTTAATTAAAGCCATCCTAACAGTTGTGAGGTGATATCTCATTGTAGTTTTTATTTGCATTTCCCTGATGATTAGTGACACTGAGCACCTTACCATATATGTGTCGGTCCTTTGCATATCTATTCATGTCCTTTTACCATTTTCTAATCTGGTTATTTGGTTCTTGTGTGTTTGCTAATTTTTATTTTATTTTATTTTTATTTTTTGGCTATTGCATTGTTGGAGCTCCTTAGATATTTTGAATATTAGCCCTTTATCTGATATTCAGATTGCAAACATTTTCTCTCATTCCAAGGTTGCCTTTTCACTTCATTGATTATTTTCTTTACTGTAGAGAAACTTTTGAGTTTGATGTAATCTACTAAACTTAAAATCTGGGTGTTTTCCCCCTGTGTTTTCTTTTAGGAGTTCTATAGTTTCAGCTCTTACATTTTAAGTGTTTACCACTCTACCACTCCATGTTTAGTTGACTTTTTGTATGGTGTAAGGTAAGCGTCCAATTTCATTCTTTTGCATATGGATTTCCAGTTCCCCCAACACTTTTTATTGAAGACTATTCTATCCTCATTGTGTATTCGTAGCACCCCTGTCAATAATCAGTTGACCCTATATGCGTGGGTTCATTTCTGGGCTCTATATTCTGTTCCATTGTTTTAGATGTCTGTTTTAATGCCAGTACCACACTGTTTTGGTTATTTAGCTCTGCAATATATTTTGAAATCAGGAAATGTGATGGCTCCTGCTTTGTGATTCTTACTTAAAATTGGTTTTGCTATCTGAGGTTGTTTTGTGCTTCCGTAAAAATTTTAGGATTATTTTTCTACTTTTGTGAAAAATGCCATGAGAATTTTGGTAGGAATTGCATTTAATCTGTAGATTGCTTTGGGTGGTATAGATATTTTTACAGTATCAATTCTTGCGA
Source organism: Piliocolobus tephrosceles (assembly GCF_002776525.5). Classification (NCBI taxonomy): domain Eukaryota; kingdom Metazoa; phylum Chordata; class Mammalia; order Primates; family Cercopithecidae; genus Piliocolobus; species Piliocolobus tephrosceles. Next base: position 117,342,684 of record NC_045439.1, read on the forward strand.
TTCCTGAACGTGGGATATCTTTCTATTTATTTGTGTCTGTTTTAATTTATTTCATCAATGTTCTGTAATTTTCGGTGTAAGGACTGTTGAATTAGAGGAGCAGAAGTGAAGTTGGAGATACCAAGATAGATGTGTGAAGTACTAGATTTCACCTAATGTAAGGCACATGGAGTGGACCATAGGACACAATATGTCTTTTTGTGTTAAAATAGGTAATAAAATATCTGCTAATCAAATTGGAACAATACATTGATTGTGGCTTGTTATGATACATGCTGATTTCAGAGCTTTTAAAATGGCAGAAATATGCATCTACAACTGATGAAATAGAGTGCTTAGAGGTTTTGAGTGTAGAGAGGAAAAAAGACTGAAAGAGGTTAAGAATTAGTCTTTTAGTGATAATGATGATATAGAAGTTGATATTGCCAAATCAGGCAGAGAATATAAGACATGAGCTCGTTTAGGGTAAAGATGGTGGTTTATTTTGGACTTGTTGAGTTTCAGGCTCTTGTAGAACATTTGTCCAAGGTAATATATAGTCTAATTGTGGAAGAAAGTCTGAGCTTGAAGTAGAGACTTGGGAATCAGGTACGCATAGGTTAGATATGCTTGAAATCATGACAATCGATGAAATCTCACAGGAAGCAATATAATGATAAATAGCAGTTACATAAGGGTTAAACTGTGTGAGAGACAGAAGAAGAAAGATAAATGGGAACAAGAAGAAGTGAGTATAATGCTATGAAAGATAAAAGAACAGAAAATCTGTAAGACAGAACATGGTCGTTAATATTCACTGCAGGACTGACTGGTAAGATAAGGGCTAGACTGTTCATTGGGTTGCATCATTAGTGACCTCAGCAAGAACAGTCTCTGTAGAGCAATGGGAGCAGAAGTTAGGTTGCAGTGGATGGAAGAAAGAATGTGGGATTAGACAATAGACAGTTGGTATGAAACCAATTGTTCAGTAAGTGTCTTTGAGAGGAAGAGAGAAAGTGGACAAAATTTGTCAGAAGAAGTTGATGAAAGGAAATAGTTTCAGTGCAAGAGAAAAGTTTAGTGCAAGAAAAATATTTTTAAACTGAGGGAAAGGAACCACTAGAGAAAGAATCTGAGAGAGTAGGAGAAAGGAAGGAGTTGTTCAAAGAATGGATGTGTGCTTGACATAATTCTAAATAGCCTTAACTTCCTCCCTAAAATAGAAACAAAGTTTTTTTGCTATATGATATTGCCATTGGGAAGGGTTCTAATTATTACAAGTTAAAAACATTTTCTAACTTAATAAACAACCTTTCCTATGTTTTCATATATAGGATTAAAATAGTAAAGTCAAAATAGCAAAGTTATAGTAAAAAGAGAGGGACTACTCTGATAAAGGTACTTCAGGCAGATATGCTTTATTGCTTTCTACATTTTATTATGTTTATTTAAGACATGAGCTATGTACTGCAAGACCAAAACCTAGAACAATAACCAAGTATTGCAACTGAAATGGTAGCAAAGCAAAACGGCAGCATGGTTAAGAGGTCATTAAAAATGACTCACAGCATTTTATCCTTTTCGTACCACCTTTTACTACACAGAGTTTCAGATGAGAAAATGCAATGAATAAAATTGTTTTACCCCCAGAGAGAGCGCTAAAAATTGTTCAACTGTCTACGGAAGTAATAATGGAGACTTTTTAAACTGTGAGAAGGCAGTTCGATCTTTTGACTCTCTGTCATGAAATGTGAGTAATGAGACTTATTCAGAAATTCTAAGAATGAAATGATAAAATAAACTTCTTAAATATAGTTAAAAATACTCTAAGACTTAAATGCCTTAATCACCCTTGAAAATTTTACTAGAAATGCATCCTCTTAAATTCTTAAAGGTAGATACCCATTCTAATGCTCTTTGCCCTTTTGAAAAGTAAATTCTTATTTTATACCTACTGCCAGGTAGTGAATAAAGTTTATAATGTCTGAAGAAAAATTTTATTTTAAATAAATCCCAACTGAATATTAATGAACACATTAAAAGTATGATCTTCCTGTGTTTTTAAAATTTTATTTTAGGATTAGTTTAATCAGTAAATAGAATATTTCATATGCAATAAAAGAATATTTTGTAACAATAGTATTCAATACCAAAATGTTTTTACAAACAGTGGCTAAATATTAATTTTAACAACTTTTGCAAAAGATTAATATTTATTCAAAATTAGGTTTTCAAAAATCTATTTAAGCTGTTATAAATATTAGTTAAAAGACCATGATTGAGAAGTCACATTATTTAATCCATTGAAGGTGACAGCTATGAATTACATAAATGTGTAGTTATGGACTTTTTATCATTTATTACTTACTTACCAATCTGTAATGGCTTTGAATAGTCCACTGTGTAAGCATATATTTGATAATTTCAAGTACTGTATTTTATTATTTGGTAGACTTTGTACCAAAGCATGATGAAAAAGGTGTTTTCTTAGTGCTATTCTAGGGCCATTGCAGGTATTCACAAGTGATTCTGAAACATATTATTTACTAGTGTGAGGTTTGAGAATTCGTATGTTTCCAAAGTATGCATTGCTGCCCCAATATAAACTCTATGGAGGTTTTTTCAGATATATTTTTCTAGGGAAAAAAAATCTTATTTCTATATTTTTCAACCTTACTTTTACCTTTGACCTTGCCCTAGACTGTCTTCTTGAAAAAAAATATAGTCTTGACAGCAGCAATTACTTAATTGCCACCTCATTTCCTGTTTTTCCTGTAACTCTGATCTCTAAAAGATGTCTCCACCTGTACCACTGGCATCCTATTTCTTAGTTCACAGTTAGCTTCCACCTCCTAAAGTCTAGACTTTCACGTACCTCATAGCACTGAACTAATTACCACTAGACTGTCTATCACCATATATCTCCTCAATTTCTGACTTTGTCTTATAAGACTAAATATTCTTTTCTAACAATTTGCCATTCTTCCTGTCTCACTCTTTTATTGTTTAACAGAGCCTGTATTCTCTAATTCATATTGTAAAAACTGTCCCAACTTACTATTAACTCATTTACCTTAGTAACTGAGATTTGTGCATAAATGAAAAAAATGGCTTTAGCAATTTATAAGTACACATAACACTACAGAAGTTTAGAGGTGTACATAACCTTGCAGGTCGTCTATTGAGACTCTCATTTGGTATATGTGGAATGCTAAGGCAAGAAAACTCAAGTGACCTTGATCCTACTGATGATGAATGACAACACTAGGACTAAAATCTAGGTCTTCTTAGTACTTCATTGTGTCTGCTGCAGTTATTTATTATCACATAATAAATATGTGCAAGTGGCATAGGATGTCACTAAAGAAGGAGATTCTGACCAGATCAAAAATGTGTCTTGCATATGCATTATTTTCATGTACTACACTTTATGTGGCCTAAGATACATTTGATTGCTAAATACCCTATAGGTGTGTGCTTATATATATATAAATAGGGAGAAAGAGAGTGTGCAAAACTTACACATATATAGCTGTAATAGTACAAATTAGTATAGAATCTCGAAATAAATTGCATTGGCATTAGTAATGCCATCTAACTTACCTTCCATTAATTTTTCTGTTAATTTTAATAGGTAACCATACATAACTAACTGATAATCAAATTTTATATTGACATCTTGACAAAGTAATGTTGCTAGGCAGCAAACATAAACACACTGGTTTAAATTTGTGTTACTGCCTCGCATAAAATGATATAAAACAACACTTACTAAAGGCAATGGAAAATCATGATTGCTATGCTCAAGTAAAAGTTTTGGAATTTAAGAAGCACTTAGTTGGTGCATTAGGCCATTTAGGATGTGTCAACGTCTCAATTGACTGTAATTCCAATCTGCTCAAGTGCCCTGTTAATGACCTTCCATCTCCAAGTAAGCAGAGGAATTCAATGTTTATACTTAAAAAAAAAAAAAAAAAAAAAAAAATCTCTACCACAAACAGATTGAAGGACAGGTTCTTTTCATTCTATCTTCACTATGACAGGAGAGAGTAAATTGTTACCTCTACATCAATTGAGAGAAGCTTACCTTTAGTGGCTCTTAATGAAAGCCCTCATTGACAAAACAAAATCAACACGTCCAGGTATAAGGAAGCCACTTGAGTGTTTTCTATTTCTTATTGTCTAACAGTGAGTAATTATATTTGTAAAGTCTAAACAAGCAATGAAATTTACCCACACTTAACACTTTAACTTTGGTGACATATAGCAAACAGATAGGTCTCTAGGCTTCCAGTAGAAACGTCACTCCAGCATATAAATATTTTCAGATTTCCATGCAGAGACAAACAGTCCTAGTACTGGGGATGCTGCTACAAAGAAGTTTCTTGTTCGATCCCATGCCTAAAATAATATTGGAACCCAAAATACACCAATATCTAGATGAATTGGTACCAAATTAAGAAAGCAGAAAAACATGTTTTATCTTATCTTAAAGTAGAGAAAAGAGGCAGCAGCTAACCATTAAAATTTAATGTAAAAGGCCACTGTGTCTTGAGATGTTGAATTTAATATGTAAACTATTAACAACAAACACAAGGTACCTGATATCATCTTTCTTTGTAAGCATAAAAAAAGGCATTTTGTGGCAAGGCACGGTGGCTCATGCCTGTAATCCCAGCACTTTGGGAGGCCAAAGTGGGTGAATCATGTCAGGAGATTGAGACCAGCCTGGCCAACATGGCAAAACCCCATCTCTACTAAAAATACCAAGATTTGCAGGGTGTGGTGGTGGGCACCTGTAATCCCAGCTACTTGGGAGGCTGAGACAGGAGAATCACTTGAACAGGGGAGGCGGAGGTTTCAGTGAGCCGAGATCACCCCATTGCACTCCAGCCTGGGTGACAGGGGCAAAACTCCATCTCAAAAAAAAAAAAAAAAAAAAAA
>NC_045439.1:117347706-117403207 GCF_002776525.5 Piliocolobus tephrosceles
AAAAAAAAAAAAAAAAAAAAAAAAAAAAAACAAGAAAAAGAAAAAAATGGCATTTTGTATCTCCTAATATATTTATTCTCAGATAATTTTTTGTTTCCAGCAGTGTGCAATATGATCCTTCCAACCTACAGAAAGAGTATTCCATCTTATTGTGTATAATGTAATTTTTATATTGAGAATATAAAAATATTGACGCAAAATATCAGAATAATGACATTAATGTCTTGAACTATTTTTTTAAAAATCAAAGAAAATATATAAAACTATATATTATTTCAGTTACAGTATTTTCCATGGACTTAAACTGACACAATGCAATTTTGTTATAGTATCAACAAATATTCCTTTGAGCAGAACTCAGATTTATTGTGATAGCAGCCATTCCCCTGTATTTTAAAATAAATAAATAAATAAACTGAATGACAAAAATACAAGGATTCCTTTAGGAATCCTTTCACATCAGAAGAGATTAAGTCAGACAGGTCTTTTCACTGCCTGAATTGTGTGTTTTCCTCTACACTACAAATAAAAGTACATTTTTTTAAATGGAAGACAATGAAAAATATTGTCACAAGAAAGTTTTACACAAATTAACACTAGCCATATGAATAAAATAAAGTTTTTCAAGGCACCATGTCAAACAGTTGCCAAATTTTTACCTGATGAGGTGACAGCAAGCTGATCTGTGTTGCTGGGGAGGGAGGATGAAGGATTGAGTAGGGAGGACACGCTGGGGAGAAGGACAAAAAGGAGCAAGTGGCATAGGATGTCACTAGGGAAGTAGGTTCGGACCAGACTAAAAAAAAACTGCCTTGCATGTGAAGTTTCTGAGGCTTAGATCTTATCTTGTAAGTCACAGGGAGCCAGTGTTGGTTTTTCAAGCTGGAGAGTAATTCTTGACTTTGATTCTTCAGTGTCTCATATTCCACCAGTAAATAGTGTCATGAAGAGAATGTCTCTAAAATTCACAGGTTTTAATGAATATTTTAGAAGTGGGTATTCTAACAGTTGTTGGAAGGATTTAAGTAGAACTGGAAGTAATCAAGGAAAGCAAAGGAAGGATATCTTAGTAGGAAAAGTGACTTGTGCAAAATCTGATAAAAGTAGACACATATGCATTTCAGCAGTAAGAATCAGAGCGGGGCTTGAGCACTCAGTGGTACTCTAAAACAGTGTTTAAGAGCACAAGCTTTGGAGTCATCTACTTGAGTTCAGATTTCAGTCTCAACACATGCTCCAGTTGAATAAACTTGAGCAAAGTGTCACAATTACTTTGGCTGCTGTATGTAAATGAAAAAGAAAGAAAGAGGCCGGGCGCGATGGCTCACGCCTGTAATCCCAGCACTTTGGGAGGCCAAGACGGGCGGATCACGAGGTCAGGAGATCGAGACCACCCTGGCTAACACAGTGAAACCCCGTCTCTACGAAAAATACAAAAATTAACCGGGCGCGGTGGCGAGCGCCTGTAGTCCCAGCTACACGGGAGGCTGAGGCAGGAGAATGGTGTAAACCCGGGAGGTGGAGCTTTCAGTGAGTGGAGATCCGGCCACTGCACCCCAGCCTGGGGGACAGAAAGAGAAAAAAAAAAAAAAAAAAAAGAAAGAAAGAAAGAAAGACACAGGAAAAGGAAAAGGGCAAGAAAAGAGCATGAAAGAAAGGAAGGATAGGAAAGGAAGGAGAGGGGAGGAGAGGCAAAGGGAGAAACTTACCGATGTGGGGTAACTGAAGGACTCAGATGGTACGTCTTGCAACAATGGGCAGGAAGCTGGCAACTCTCATGGATTTGTAGTAAAAATAATATGCCATAAGTTTTAACCAATTGCCTTCTGTTCCACAATTATATTATTTCTAATTTTCATTTCTGTGACTGTATATAAAATTACATCTATATATCACACATTTTACCCTAAAATACATAATAAATATGGAATTACTACATTATAAATACTGTACCATTTAAAACGTTTGATATGTATTACCAAATTTAAATTTCAGAAAATTGTTGTCATGTTACTCTTCCATCAGCAATATATGAGTGACCAGTTTCTTACACTCTTCACAATACTCTGTATTATAATTTTCTTTCACATATTGTCTTTGACAACTTGATAGGTGTAAATGGTATGGCTTTTCTTTTTTGATTTACATTTTTTGGATAATTAGTGATTTGACTATTTTATGCTTATTAGTCATTTATCCTTTTTATTTTGTGCATGTCCTGTGTGCCTCCTGACATTTTTATTGGAGAATATGTTAATTTTATTAAGTATATAAAGGGAAAACATCAAAGGATGAAAGACCTATTTTTGGAAAACATCCACAGTTCTGAGTACACAATAAATCAGGACTCAAAGAGGTAAATGAGGAATGAGGACAGCATTGCATGCGGAAACAACTGGAACTGTTTCTCAAGGAAGAGTATGGAAGGTTATGGACAGGAATAACAGGGAGAAGTGTGTTGATTTGGTAGTGGGGATCATAATAATCATGAATGATCCCTGAGCATGAGTAAAGCCTACTGTTGATGTTTTCTTATGTTCTGAGTTTACTTTTGGCTCCACTGAGTTGGGCATTGTCTTCTGCAGCCCTATGCAGCTGGCACTACTAGGAAATTATGCACTTGACAGAAAGATGCCAGTAAATTTCTGCAGAGTAAGAGATGCAGTCTTGCATCCAGCCAAGAAAAAGATTTCCTGGCTTTCAGAGACCCTCGGCATGAGTCTCATGAGGCCTTCAAGTTGTCCCCTTTACCTTCCTAATGGGACTTTGTTACCTTCCTGACTTTCCCAGGTGGCTGGCTATAGCCTCTGCCTATACATCAGGTGGAAGAAACTAGTAGCAATTACTGTTTTTCCTTAATTATTCCTGTAACACTAGGAAAATTCATTTTTTAATGCACAGCAATAGGCCCAGAACCTACATCTTCTCAGACTTTCTTTAAATTTTATTTCACCATAATTTATAACATTTACTGAACCATTTAAAAAATAATAATATGGCCGGGCGTGGGGGCTCACGCCTGTAATCTCAGCACTTTGGGAAGCCAAGGAGGGCAAATCGCGAGGTCAGGAGATCGAGACCATCCTGGCTAATGTGGTGAAAACCCGTCTCTACTGAAAATACAAAAAATTATCAGGGCGTGGTGGCGGGCGCCTGTAGTCCCAGCTACTCGGGAGGCTGGGATTGCAGGCGTGAGCCACCGTGTCCAGTCCTATGCTCATTTCTATATTTATGTATTTTCTTGTCTTCTCTCTCTTTTCTTCTCCCTTTATCTTTTTCTCACATCTTTGTTTCACTTTTTGAAAAATTCCAACTTTCATTTTAGATTCAGGAGGTACATGTGCGGGTTTGTTACATGGGTATATTGCATGATGCTGAGGTTTGGGGTACAGTTGATCCTGTCACCCAGGTAGTGAGTATAGTGCCCAATAGGTAGCTTTTCAACCCTTGCCACCTCCCTCCATGTCCTGGTAGTCCCCAGTGCCTGTTGTTTTTTATGTCCATGTGTACTCAAAGTTTAGCTTCCACTTACATATCTCACATCTTTTTTAATGCCCATACTAAAAGGGTTACTAGGTATCTCATGTACACATAAGCACACACAAAAAAGCCATGCTTTTCACAATATACGAAAACAGCTTTAAAAGGTTTTAAATCTGTCAATGGTAATTGTTTGTGACAATAAAACTGTGGACTTTTTTTCTAGCTATAGCTGCTATCCTGCAGGTCCACTGATCCTTAGAAGACAGAATGCAAGAGAAAGGATTCTCTCATTCATGTATTCCCTTCTTGGTCACATATGTCAGAAATATTCATATCTCAAATGGCAAACATGCTGTTCTTCTCACCACTTGAATATTTTCTTATTCCGTATTTCCTCATTCCACTCCATTTCTGAAACAGAGAATTGGCGTTATACAGAAGAGAAAGTATGTGCCCAAGCTCCATCCAAATCCAGTTTTGCTGCTTAATAGTTCTGTGTGATCCTGGAGAAGTTAACTAAACTCTCTTGGCCTCAATTTCTTTATCTATAAAGTGGATTTTTAAAAAAGCTACTTTACAGTTCATTTGGAGGAAACATGAATTGCTTAACAACCATCAGCTCCCTACCGCCTACAAATCTAGGAATTATCTATTATAGCTGAAAATTCAAATAGTATGAGCCTAAATATGGCAGTATACCAAATTGTATCATAATGCAAAGATAATTTTGAATCAGTCTAATTTCTTAGGATTGTGATATATTCCTTCCATATTTTAATTTGTAATGTATATTCCTCTTCAATTCTTAATGGTTTTATTTTTATTGTTTAAATTACAGGGTCTCACTCTCACTCAGGCTGGAGTGCAGTGGCGTGATCATGGCTCACTCCAGCCTTGACCGCTTGGGTTCAAGAGATCCTCGGGTTCAATGGATCCTTGGGTTCCATTGGATCAAATGGATCCTTGGATTCAAATGGATCCTTGGGTTCAAGAGATCCATTTAAGTAGATTCCATCCATGTCTTTGTTATTGTGAACAGTGCTACAATGAACATATATGTACATGTGTCTTTATGGTAGAATGATTTACATTCCTTTGGATACATACCCAGTAATGAGATTGGTGGATCAAATGGCAGTTCTGCTTTTAGCTCTTTGAAGAATCACCACACTCCTTTCCACAATGGTTGAACTAACCAAAAATGGTTGAAATGAGCCAACAACAGTGAATAAGCATTCCCTTTTCTCTGCAACTTTGCCAGCATCTGGTATGGTTTGACTTTGTAATAGCCATTCTGACTGGTATGAGATAGTATCTCATTGTGGTTTTGATTTGCATTTTTCTAACGAGCAATGATGTTCAGCTCTTTTTAATATGATCGTTGGCTGCATGTATGTCTTCTTTTGAAAAGTATCTGTTCATGTTCTTTGCCTACTTTTTAATGGGGTTATTTTCTTTTATTCCTGTAAATTTTTTAAGTTCCTTATAGATGATGGATAGTAGGACTTTGTCAGATGCATAGTTTGCAAATATAATATTTTCTCCCATTCTGTAGGTTGTCTGTTTACTCTGTTGATAGTTTCTTTTGCTGTGCAGAGCTGTTTAGATTAATTAGATCTCATTTGTCAATTTTTGTTTTTGTTGCGATTGCTTTTGGCATCCTTATCATGAAATATTTGCCCATACTTATATACAGAATGGTATTGCCTAGGTTGTCTCCTAAGATTTTTATAGATATTGGTTGTATTTTAAATTTTTAATCCATCTTGAGTTTATTTTTGTATGTTGTGTAAGGAAGTTTCAATCTTCTGCATATGGTTAGCCCGTTATCCCAGCAGCATTTATTGAATAGAAAGTCCTTTCTCCATTGCTTGTTTTTGTCAGCTATGTTGAAGATCAAATTGTTGTAGATATGTGACCTCATTTCTGGGCTCTCTGTACTGTTCCATTGGTCTATGTGTCTGGTTTTGTACCAGTATCATGCTGTTTTTGTTATTGTAGCCCTACAGTATAGTTTGAAGTCAGATAGCATGATGCCTTCTGCTTTGCTCTTTTTGCTTAGAACTAACTGCCTTTGCTATTTGAGCTCTTTTTTGGTTCTATACGATTTTTGAAACATTATTTTCTATTTCTGTAATGAACGTCTTTAGTACTTTGATGAGAACAACATTGAATCTGTAAATTGCTTTGGGCTGTATCACCATTTTAGTGATATTGATTCCTCTTATCCACGAACTTAGAATATTTTTCCATTTGTGTCATCTCTTATTTATTTGAGCAGTGTTTTGTAATTCTCTTTGTAGAGATCTTTTACCTCCCTGGTTATCTATATGCCTAGGTAAAATTTCTTATTTTTTAACATCTTATAGTGAGACCCTTTTATAATGAAAAATTAATATATGATAAACTTTAGTAAAGCCAATATTTCTCAGCAATTAATGAATTCATAAGAAAGACAGGAAAAAACTGTAGAGGAGTTGTGTCTGGAACTAATTACATGTGAAAAATGGGTAGATTCTTTATGAGTGGATAAGAGAATGAAAATTATTATCAGTAGATAAAGAGAGATAGGAAAGATGAGGAAAGAGCGAGGGAAATAGGGAAGCAGGCAGAAAGAAATAAAAGAAGGAAATGTACGTAGACATAAAGGCAGAAATATGTATATAATGCAGGCATTTAGTACATAGAGAAGCACCTATTTAGGGCAGACATTGTGTTTTAGAATTTGTTTTTTATTTACTTTTTATTCATGGAGTGAACTGGAGAAGGAGAGAAGAGGTTTCTAGTTTCAGCCACTTCCAAAAGAGGCAGACTCGATCTTTCAGAAGTAACTCTGGCATCTGGGTTACAGTTTTAAGATGGACATTAAAAATTTACAAGGTAAAATTAAGTTTCCCATTAAGGTATGTACTAGCTATCAATAAGATTTTAAAGTTTAAATAGATCATATTCAGTGGTATTTTTAATAAGATTTCTTTTGATTTGGTATGTCACTAATTGAGCTTTAACATAGCTGATATAAATCAATAAACTAAGTTTCAAACTCAAAAGCTATGACTTCTTAAATTCTTTTGCATTGCCAAAATAATACAGGTACTTTCGACTCTTTGCACTTGTGCAAAAATTTTTAATGACAGCAGCTACTATGTACGTGGGAGAATGTAGTGGATAATAATAACATCTGAAAAGTATTCCAAATATACTAATAGGAGTAATTAAAAGGGATTTATCTTAGTATCTGTTATTCTTTCCTTACAGCTCTGTTGCTCACTTTGGGAAGTAAAACTTCCCATATCAGACAATATTATCTGATAAACTCACCACTTCTAAAATTAATACCCATTCAAGCATCTCTCCCCATGTAAATCTTTATCTGCCCATTACATAAGGCTTTGATCAATCTTTACATGGTTGTCCGATCTTGAAGAAAAAAAAAAAGATGAAGTAATTTTAAAACAGTGAAAAACTAATTAAAAAGTAAAAGCATAAATCTTGCAATAGACATGGGATTATATAGTGTTGATAAACTGAGTTTAGGTAATTGCTTGAGAAATCATATCCCAAAGACTTTGACAAGGGAGAGAATTTCAGAGTTAGATAAGTTAGAACTTGAAGAAAAGCAAATAGCAAGGGTGATGATTCTGTTGTTGCTTCATAATAGAATTACTTAAGAACCAAAAAACTAACTCTTGAAAAAGTCAATGAATTAATATTTATGTGTGTAAAACTCAAGCTCGTTAAGATCATGTTGGAAAAGTTTAAAGATAAGTAAAGGTTACCACATGTGATTTTACAGAATGGTTGAAAAGTTATGTGCTGACTCATCCCCCAAAATTCACAAATTCATTTTTATGCCTAAAAATGAGTATGCAGTGGCAATAGTTTTACTGTTTTGTGGTAAATATACTTATTTTCATAAATTTTGATTTAATTTCTCAAGACAGACACCAACCATTTTTTCATTTGGTAGCATAAAAGCATAATTACTCAGTTAAAGCAGATTTATTTTTGTTCTTTTTTTCTGTTACTAATTATTTCAGTTTATAAAGATGCATTGCACATCAATATACATAATAGTTTCTAATTTCTGTTACGATATCTTATTCATAAAATAGAATTAGCTGTAAAAGTAGTACAGAATAGTGATTTGGTATAGACAGCAGAACCAGCCTGGTGGATTTCAAACCCCATATCCACCATTACTTGCAGTCCAACATTAAGCAAGTAATTTCTTCTTGCCTCAGTTTTCTCATCTGTAAGATGGGGCTAATATTAGTAACTACTCAAAGGCTTGTTTTAAAGATTAAAGAGTCACCATCCAGTAAATGTATTTATAACTGTGTCTGAACTATAGTAAGTGTTATATGAGTAAAGTTGAAAATGAGCTTTAAATCATATGTATTATCATGCCTACTATTCCTTAAATTGATGATTCCTGTTCCTCTCTTAGATCACTGCCTTCTCTATTTTACTTATTCTTCCCTCTCTCCTATTTCTGAATATCTTCTACCACTACTTTACTACTTTAGTGAATTAAATCCCAAAATAATTTTGTTAATTTGTCCTAACTGTTGGAATTCTAGTCTAAGATCAGATTTTTGGAAATCTTCATACCTCAATTTTTTAAATGACACAAAATAAAAAGTATCACTTTAGTCATTGTACAAATATCCTATTTAGAATGATTATAAAACATCTTTATTCCCTGAACTTGTAAAAAAATTCTCTAAATAAAGGAATTATCCATGAAAGAGACAAAGGTTTAGCAAATAAAACTATAAGACACTCTATTAAATTCCAGTATGAGATAAACAATATTTTTTTCATATAAGTATAACCCATGCAATATACTTTGGCTGAAAAAATAGCTGTTATTTATCTGAGATTCTAATTTAACTGTACATATGTCTTCAATCTTACAAACTGAAATAGATCTGGAAAAAATCTGTTAAAAACTTTTAAAATTAATTATATTGTATAAGCATATACATTTCTAATGGAATTACACATAATTTTTGTCTAATTTCAATTCTTGCATGAATAGCATCTGAATTTTGCTTTATCATTGATGCAAGAGTAATTAGTTTCACCTTTTATTTATTTATAAAAGTTCATCATTTCAAAAAATATTTCTATATTATGTATATAGTAGCTTGAAATTATACCATCTACTGTCTTTTTTAAGTAATGGAAACTTAAAACCCAACAACAACAAAAAAATCACACCTTGCAAAAATGAGTCTTGAGGCTAGAATTCTACTCTTACTGTGTTAAAAGACTTTGGTGAAAATGAAAAGAGATATTATATAAATAGCACTTTGTCTCAGAGGTGAATTTTGCTAGAGCAGGTATATAATACCATTAATCACCTCAATGGTGTTACAACATAGGCTTTCCAAGTCAACTTCCTTGATTTAAGTAATATCATTTAAAAGGCTACTTGACTATCAACTAGCTCTTACCAAATATTATTTTGATTAGCAAAATTGGAGAATAATTCACAGGACTTTCACAGATGGCTATTCACATTCTAAGTGTGTATCGGTGCTTCCTATTTTCATCTAATCTCTGACTTGGAGAAAATTTAATAGAAATTTTTCTAAATCTGAGCAAAAGTTTGATATTTGCATGTCTCTGGTTACCGAATAGTAGAAAGATCATCTATATCATATTCTCCTGGAGAGAATCAGAGCAGCAATAGCCCTATAAATGATACGATTATGGGACACCAGCAAGTCCCCACCAGCTCTGATAGAGCTGTTGCATGTCCACCTCCGTGTTAATACCTTTCCACCCTAACCTCAAATTGTGGCATCACTTCTGAAGACAGACAGCAAAGCCATCTGTATTGTCTCTAAATTTTACTGTTAAGGCATAACCACATAACAGTAGTGGGGAGATAGAGCCTTTAGCTTTCTTATCAATTCACACAGTAACCTAGTATAGTATACTATTATACTATTTATAAGGGTGAGCCAAAAATGTCTATGGATGAAAGAAAGAAAAGCATTCCAAAAAAGAGTTTGGAGCTTCTGTGAGGAACAGGGGAGGAAAAGAAACGCCTCAATAGATCACTGAAGTGTGGTGTCATGATCTTGTGGGGTCAGCACAAACCAGTGCAGAAGACTGGAATTAGCTGGACCATCACACATCAGAACTCTGAGTTAATCTAAGGGCCTGTCTTACTGTATTCAACTCCATCCTGTCATTTTTCCAGGCCCTTCTGACCTTGATCCTCACCTTACCAGTACCTCGACTATATTTGCTATATAAAGAGAAAGTGAGAATAGAACCATGCTAAAATAATTCCTTATTGAGATCACTAAGATCACAGAGATAATAAGTCAGTGTTGAAATTTAAATTTAGTCTGTCTCATACAAAGCAAGTACGGTTTCTATTACACCCCACTGCTGAGAGAGAAGACAAAGAATGTGAAACAGCGTGGAAAGAATGAATTCTGATACATAGGATGTCTCTAGTATATTAATTGAAATGCATTCATTCCACTTACATTAAGCTCTTAGCTGGCCTTGAATTAAACTGATGTTAGCCTACATTTTTGGGAAGATCTATGCATATTAATTATAGTGGGGCAATACTTCTACAGTTGCATAGTTGCATATTGCTGTTCTTTTCTACACGGGTCCTTCTGTTTATACTACTTTATACTACATTCATGGTCTTTTTACCTCTATTTGCTCTCCTCAATATACCTTCACTAATTCTGTATATATATACACACATATACGTATATGCATGTGTGTATATATGTATATACATATGTATGTGTGTATATATGTATATACATATGTATGTATGTATATATACACATATGTATCTATACAGACACTACATATGTATATATATAAAATAATATATAATGTATGTGTGTATATATACACACATACATGTACACATATACATATGCACTAGTTCTATAATAAAAGCTATATGCTGTTCTGTTTTCATCTTTCTTAGACTCATTCTAGATAAAACTATTTTCAACACACATTTGAATTATTACCAAAAATATAATAATATTTCAATGTCCTCTGTTTTATCCATGAAGAGCTTTAAATTCTGCTTCTAAGAATCACACTCTTGCCGGGCACGGTGGCTCACGCCTGTAATCCCAGCGCTTTGGGTGGCCGAGGTGGGTGGATCACCTGACGTTGGGAGTTCGAGACCAGTCTGACCAACATGGAGAAACCCCGTCTCTACTAAAAATACAAAATTAGCCTGGCATGGTGGCACATGCCTGTAATCCCAGCTACTTGGGAGGCTGAGGCAGGAGAACCACTTGACCCCGGAAGGTGGAGGTTGCAATGAGCTGAGATTGAGCCATTGCACTCCAGCCTGGGCAACAAGAGCGAAACTCCATCTCTAAATAAATAAATAAATAAATAAATGTCTTAAATATAGGTCTACCCTAGCTGTGAACAGAACTAGACTCTCTCACTTAAAATACCAACATCCAGGACAGGCGCGGTGGCTCACGCCTGTAATCCTAGCACTTTGGGAGGCTGAGGTTGGCGAATCATGAGGTCAAGAGATCGAGACCATCCTGGCCAACACGGTGAAACCCCGTCTCTACTAAAAATACAAAAAATTAGCCGGGCATTTGGCAGGCGCCTGTAGTCCCAGCTACTTGGGAAGCTGATCCAGGAGAATCGCTTGAACCTGGGAAGCGAAGATTGCAGTGAGCCGAGATCGTGCCACTGCACGATCTCTGTGCCTGTGCGACACAGTGGGACTCCATCTCAAAAAAAAAAAAAAATTTTTTTTAAATCAAACAGATAAACAAAAAAACCCCAACATTCTAATTTGGAGTGCCTGAGTCATTCCAGGTGACCTTGACCAAGTTTCTTCAAAGTTTTAGGCAACAAATAACTTTTACTGCTTTGCAATCTGATACTGTTAAATGTATCTCTTTCTTTTCAGGCTTATATGTTGACTTGGAAACCTTTAACTTTCCATTTCTTTTTCTCAGTTACAGTATATGTGCTTGATCTTCTGGTCTACTTTGTCTAGAACAATCAATTATATACACTTGAAACACTTGAATGTAACTATCTCAGTGGTTACATAGTGTATAAATCTCAACTATGTTTTCTATCATTTCTATCTTGAGTCTACTCTCTGATCTCTTTTTTCTCTTTAGTTCCCTCCTCTAGAGATGGTTTTTTGGAATGAAATGTTTCAAAGACTACCTCTGATTGCTCTCTTGAATTTCATTGTAAGTCAATAAGGATTTATAATAACCTCCAGCTTAAGGCTACTTTTCTCAATAGATATCGAATTCTTGGCTTGTTGGCTTTCCTACCTCATGTAGCTAGCATTGGCAAATAATTTGCTTCAGTATAAAAAAGCCAAATATTTTGTATTTTTCTTCATCTATAAGAACTGAATATTCAGCTCCGAAGGATTTGACACATTACAATATGCCTTTTTTTCCAGAAGTCATATTATTCGTCTGTTGTGTAGCTGCTATCTAGCCTTAGAGTTAAATGTACAGCGTTAAGTTAACAAACTCACCAAAGTTTCCTCTTTTCAAAAAATAGCTTTATTAAGATAAAAATCACTGGCTAAAATTCACCCATTTGAAGTAATGCATATGTTAACTTACTCAATGTAGCCATTCCACAATGTATACATGTTTCAAAACATCATGTACACGAAAAATATATATATAATTTTATGCATCAATTTTTTAAAGTATTAATATATTCACAGATGTTGTACCCATTACCACAATCAATTTTAGAGCATTGTATTACCTCAAAAAGAAATTCTATACCCTTTAGCTATTATCTCCTCATCCCGGCATCATTCAACCCCCATTCTCAGCCCTAAACAACTATTAATCTACACTCTGTTTCTATAGACTTCCTTTCTAGACTTTCATATGAATGGAATAATGTACTATGGGGACTTCAGTGACAGCCATCTTTCACTTAAGGTAATATCTTCAATGTTCATCCAAACTGGCAGATATATCAGTACTTCATTTCTTTCTATGCTCCCCTTCCAAAAATGCAATGTATTGATATGCCATTTTGTTTATCCATCTGTCTTTGATGAATATTTAGATTTTTTTCACCTTTTGGCTATTATGAATCATTATTCAGTGCTTACTATAAATATTCATGTATACGTTTTAGTATGGACATATGTTTCCATTTCTCTTGCATATACACCTAGGAGTGGAATTGTTGGGTCATGTGATAACTCTATGTTTGTTTGAAGGATTGCCAAACTGTTTTCCAAAGAGATTGCACAATCTGACATTCTTACCAGCATCATATAAGGTTTCTAACTCACTGATACTGGTTATTATCCTACTTTTTGATTCTAGGCATCCTAGTGTATCTGAAGTGGCATCTCACTGTGGTTTTGATTTGCTTTCCTTTGCTAACTAATGATGTGGAGCATTCCTCATATTCTTCTTGGTAATTTGCATATCTTCCTTGGAAAACTGTCTATTGAGATCTTTTACCTATTCTTTATTTGGGATTTTATCTTTTATTATTGAGCTATAAGTTTTCATATATTCCAAATGTAAGTAATTTAGCAAAGATCTGTTTTACAATTATTTTTCCCATTCTGTGGGGTTTTTCTTTCATTTTCTTGATGTCCTTTGAAACACAGAAGTATTTAATTTTGATGACGTTTAATTTATCTTTTGTTTGTTTGTTTGCTCATGCTTTTTGCTGTTATACGTAAGGACCCTTGGCCAAATCCAAAGTATGGAAGATTTACTCTTCTGTTTCCTCCTAAAAATTTAATAGTTTTAACTCTTACATTCAAGTTTTGATCCATTTTTATTTCATTGTTGCTTCTGATCTTAAGAGTCTAATTTCATTCTTTTGTATATGGATATCCACTTATTCCTATATCATTTGTTGGAAAGACTATTCTTTCCCCAACGAATGGTTTAACACTTACATCAAAAATCAGTTGACCATAATTATGTGCGTTTATTTCTGGATGCTCAATTCTATTGCATTGATTTCTGTACTTATCCTTGTACCAGTACTTTATTTTCTTGATTACTGTTATTTGTAGTAAGTTTTAAAGTCAGGAAGTGTGAGTCCCCATATGTTTTTCTTCTTTTCTTGGACTGTTTGGCTATCCTACATCTCTTGCAATTTTGCCTGAATTTTAGAATAAGCTTATCAATTTCTACAAAGAAGTCAGCTAGGATTCTGACAGAGATTGCATTGAATCTGTAGATCACTTTGGGGACTACTGCCTTCCTAAAAGATTAAGTCTTCTGATCTGTGATCTGTGTCTTAATGTCTTTGTCAACTATAATTCCTTAGGAGATTATTTTTTATTTGTAGTGCAAATATACCTGCCAGACCACCTGTATTAGTTTGTTTTCAAGCTGCTGATAAAGACATACCTGAGAAGAAAAAGAGGTTTAATTGGACTTACAGTTCCACGTGGCTGGGGAAGCCTCAGAATCACGGCGGGAGGCGAAAGGCACTTCTTACTTGGCAGCGGCAAGAGAAAATGAGGAAGATGCAAAAGCAGAATCCCCTGATAAAACCATCAGACCTCATAAGACTTATTCACTGCCATAAGAACAGTATGGGGGAAACCGCCCCATGATTCAATTATCTCCCACCGGGTCCCTCCCGCAACAGGTGGGAATTACGGGAGTACAATTCAAGATGAGATTTGGATGGGAACACACAGCCAAACCGTATCACCATCTTGTAAAAGTAGAGAGTATTTCCTTCCAATGACATGCTTTTTCTCTTCATTGTTGACGAATAAGAGGATTGATTTACAAACTTCCCTAGTTCATGTTGTGAAGAAAACAACTTCTGCACAGGAGTTATTTACAAAAATGCACTATATCCCCCTCCCCAAACCTTATCCAGAACATTCTATATGTTGAAGATGCTTTTAGTATTGGATTATTAGTTATCCATATGCATCAGCAACCAGTGCTAACAAGCATCTACCTGCTACCTCACGTGGTTTCTGCATTTCAGTACTTTCCTGCCCACTTATGTGATGGTTACACATATTAAAGTTACCATACAAATTAGGTGAGAGTCATATTTGACAACTATTGTTCAGTTTATGCTTCATAAGACTGACTATTATGAAAATATTCTATAGCTTTTGCACATTCCCAAACTCCATGAAGCTCTCTTATCCCTATGTAAATCTCTCATGTGTTCAATTTTGTATTATACAAAATTTAATAATTTGGTGTTATATGCCAATGCCTGCAGAAATAAAACTTGAAATTATGGTTTTCAAGTTCCCATTGTTTATCCATGAATTTAGTATATAGTTGGGTTTCTCATTGAATTGTAACTCTGAAAGGATTGTAACATGCCCACTTTTTTCATCAACTTGACACATAGGAGTGACATTTCATGTACTACTTTTGAGCCTTCCTAGATGCTCTGAAACACACTGGAGAGATCAGAAGGAAAATCATGATGGTTTTGCACAGTGTCCAAGATTGTATTGCAGTTAATGGCACTTGCAAAGTTGGTGGTCTGGTAATTAAGTAAGAATCAATCCACAGCTCATGTGTTTGCATACAGTGGTTCTCAATGAGAAATCCTAAGTGGTCACTTGAACTTTTATGGCAAGGAGTCAAATTCTTCTGTAAAATGTGCACAAGCAATTCTCGCTGCCTTCAGCAAGCATAAATCTTATGCTGAGTGAAATATTCTCTCTTCCTCTCTGTGGAAATGCTACAAACAGTAATTTTTCAACACCCTATAATACATTTATAGAATAGAAAGGATAGATGTAAATAATGTTGAAGGCCAATTCTCATGTCATATAAAATGAATGTGTAAAAGAAACCAGGTGAAATCACTGATTTATCTTTCTGTTTTTGCAAGCTTATGTTTAAATTATTACATCTCAATTGCCTCAAATGTTTTCTTCTACTCTGACTTAAAAAGCAGTTCCAAATTCTATTTAATTTTAGCATTAAACAACTGTGTTGTTGCTGATAAAACATCAATGTAAACTGTGATTTTCCTACTACATTATCTAAGTAAATACAAGTTACAAAATCCACTTATGTACAGAGAGTGGATAAACCCAGGCAAATTTTGATCTAATCTACAGTTCTTTGCTCTTTTTAAATGTCTGTGACAAAGATTATTTTAACTTCTTAGATTACTTTTTTTGACTCTTCTGGCTACTACTTCAATGTGGTAAGTAATTTAAACGCAACTCTTTCAGACAGTGGTCCTGTACTTTTCATTAAATGTGTGGGTCTTCCTATAGAAAGTAGTTCAGATTTCAATTCTAAATGGTGAATCAAAGTACAGAAATTTAATGTTATTATTGACAAAGAGAAATGTAAATGAGTGATTGAAATATTCAGCACTGAATGAAAACAAAATCCTACCTCAAAAGTTGGAATGCATATTTTAGTAAATTTATGTATTCTTGCATGAAATAAGTAATTGCACAAAATATTGAATGGTTTTATGATAATATGGACACTTAATCCATAGCATTAAAATCCACCCACTTCCCTGATTTGTGGAATAGGATAATGATAACCTCTAAATCATTGGATCATAGTGAGTAATAGATAAAAATATTATACAAAAAGTATACTATATTTATTTGGAATATTATATCATGTGTTCTCATCTTCTTATTAGAAAAACTAATTCTATAATTTAAAAATATGACTGTTAATAAATCCTTATCGTACTAAACAAGCTGAGAAATTTTGTTACATACTTACAAAACAAGAGCAACATGAAAATTTGTTTAAAAAAGTAAATGTTGCACTAAAAAGTAATTTTTTAATTTTTATTTTACCTTCAGGGATACATGTGAAGGTTTGCTATATAGGTAAACTCATGTCATGGGGGTGTGTATACAGATTATTTTATCACCTAGGGACTAAGCCTAGTACACAATAGTTATTTTTTCTGCTCCTTTCCCTTCTCTCATCCTCCACCCTACAGCAGGCCCCAGTGTCTGTTGTTCCCCTCTTTGTGCCCGTGTATTCTCATCATTTAGCACCCATTTATAAGTGAGAAAATGTGGTGTTTGGTTTCCTATTCCTGTGTGAGTTTGCTAAGAATAATGGTCTGCAGCTCCATCCATGTCCCTGCAAAGGACATGATCTCATTCTTTTTATGGCTGCATAGTATTTCATGGTGTATACATAGTACATTTCCTTTATCCAGTCTACCATTGATGAGTATTTAGGGTGACTCCACGTCTTTGCTATTGTGAATAGTGCTACAATGAACATACATGTGTATGTGTCTTTTTGACAGAATCATTTGTATTCATCTGGCTATATATCCAGTAGTGAGATAGCTGGGTTGAATGGTAGTTTGGTTTTTAGCACCTTGAAGAATCACCACACAGATTTCCACAGTGGTTGAACTACTTTACACTCCCACCAACAGTGTATAAGCATTCTCTTTTCTGTGCAACCTCGTCAGCCTCATTATCTGCTATATTTTGACTCTGTAATAATAGCCATTCTGACTGATGTGAGATGGTACCTCATTGTGGTTTTGATTTGCATTTCTCTAATGGTCAGTGATGTTGAGCTTTTTTTCACATGCTTTCTGGCCACCTGTATGTATGTCTTGTCTTGAAAAATGTCTTAATGGGATTGTTTGTGTATTTTAAGTAAATTTGTTTAAGTTCCTTATAGATGCTGGATAGTAGACCTTTGTCAGATCCATAGTTTGCAAATACTTTCTCCCATTTTGTAGGTTTACTATTTACTCTGATGATAGTTTATTTTGCTGTGCAGATGGTCTTTTGTTTAATTAGATACCATTTGTCAATTCTTGCTTTTGCTGTCATTGCTTTTGGCATCTTCATTATGAAATCTTTGTCCATTCCTATGTCCTGAATGGTATTGCCTCAGTTGTCTTCTGGGGTTTTTATAGTTTTTGGTTGTAATTTAAATCTTTAATCCACCTTGAGTTGACTTTTGTGTATGGTGTAAGGAAGGGGTCTCATTTCCATCTTCTGCATATGGCTGGCCTGTTATCCCAGTACCATTTATCGAATAGATTCTCCATTGCTTGTTTTTGTCAGCTACGATGAAGATCAAATTGTTATAGATGTGTGACCTTATTTCTGGGCTCTCTAGTCTGGTCCATTGGTCTATGTGTCTGTATTTGTACCAGTATCATCCAGTACCATGCTGTTTTGGTTATCATAGCCCTATAGTATAGTTCGAGTCAGGTAGTGTGATGCCTCCTGCTTTGTTCTTTATGCTTAGGATTGCCTTAGATATTTGGGCTCTTTTGGTTCCATATGAATTTTAAAGCAGCATTTTCTATTTCTGTAATGAATGTCTTTAGTAATTTGGTAGGAATAGCATTGAATTTGTAAATTGCTTTGGGCAGTATCACCATTTTAATGATTTTGATTCTTCCTATTCATGATCATGGAATATTTTTTTCATTTGTTGATGTTATCTGTGATTTGTTTGAGGAATGCTTTACAATTTTCATTGTAGAGCTCTTTCTGTGCTCACTTCAGTAGCATATATACAAAAATTGGAAATGTGTGGAGAAGATTAGCATGACTTCTGCACAAGGATGAGATCTTTCTCTTCCCTAGTTAGCTGTATTCCTAGGTATTTCATTTTTTTGTTTTTTTGTGGTAATTTTAAATGGGATTGCATCCCTGATTTGGCTCTTGGCTTGGGTGATGTTGGTGTATAAAAATGCTAGTGATTTTTGTATGTTGATTTTGTATCCTGAGATATTGCTAAAGTTGTTTATCAGCTGGAGGGGCTTTTGGGCCAAGAATATGGGGCTTTCTAGATGTAGAACGATGTCACCTGCAAACGGATCATTTGACTTCTTCTCTTTCTATTTGGATGCCCTTTGTTTCTTTCTCTTGCCTGGTTGCCCTGGCCAGGACTTCCAATACTACATTGAATAGGAGTGGCAAGAGAAGACATCCTTGTCTTGTGCCAGTTTTCAAGGGGGATGCTCCCAGCTTTTGCCCATTCAGTATAATGTTGGCTATGGGTTTGTCATAGACAGTTCTTACTATTTTGAGGTATGTTCCTTCAATACTTAGTTTGTTGAGAGTTTTTAACATGAAGGGATGTTGAATTGCATTGAAAGCCTTTTCTGCATCTATTGAGATGATCACTGTTTTTTTCCTTTAGTTCTGTTTATGTGATGAATCGTGTTTACTGATTTGCATATGTTGAACCAACCTTGCATCCCAGAGATAAAGCTTACTTGATCATGGTGGATTAGCTTTTAGATATGCTGCTGGATTTGGTTTGATAGTGTTTTGTTTTGTTTGTTTGTTTGTTTTCTGATATGGAGTTCTGTCGCCCAGATTGGAGTGCAGTGGTGTGATTTTGGCTCACTGCAGCCTCCACCTCCCAGGTTCAAGTAATTCTCCTGCCTCAGCCTCCCGAGTAGCTGGGATTACAGGTGCGTGCCACCACACCCAGCTGATTTTGGTATTTTTAGTAAGGGTGGGGTTTCACCATGTTGGCCAGCCTGGACTCAAACTCATGACCTCAGGTGATCCACCTGCCTAGGCCTCCCAAAGTGCTGGGATTACAGGCCTGAGCCACTACACCTTGGCCTGTGGTTTGCTAGTGTTTTGTTGAAGATTTTTGCATCAATGTTCATCAAAGATATTGACCTGAAGTTTTCTTTTTTTGTTGTGTCTCTGCCAGGTTTTGATATCAGAGTGTCATTTTCATAGAATGAGTTGAGGAGTCTCATCTACTCAATTTTTTGGAATAGTTTCAATAGGAATGGCACCAGCTCTTCTTTGCACATCTGGTAGAATTTGGCTATGAATCTGTCTGGTCCTGGGCTTTCTTGTTTGGTTGATAGGCTATTTATTACTGATTCAATTTCAGAGCTCATTATTGGTCTGTTTAGGGATACAGTGATAGTGTTTCTTCCTGGTCCAATCCTGGGAGGGTGTGTGTGTCCAGGAATTTATCCATTTATTCTAAGTTTCCTATTTTGTGGGCTTATAGGTGTTCATAATAGTCTTCTAGGGTTATTGGTATTTCTGTGGAATCAGGGGCAATATCCTATTTGTCTTTTCCAATTGTATTTATTTGGAGTTTCTCTCTTCTTTATTAGTCTAGCTAGTGGTCTATTATCTTATTACTTTTTTAAAAAACAGAGCTTGGATTCTTTTATCTTTTGAATTATTTTTCACATCTCAATCTCTTTGGTTTGGCTCTGATTTTGGTTATTTCCTGTCTCTGCTAGCTTTAGAATTTGTTTGCTCTCGCTTCCCTAGTTCTTTTAATTATGATGTTACATTGTTAGTTTGAGATCTTTCTAACTTTTGGATGTGGACATTTAGTGCTATAAATTTTCTGCTTAACACTGCCTTTGTTATGTCTCAGAGATTCCGGTATATTGTATCTTTGTTCTCATTAGTTTCAAAGAACTTCTTGATTCCTACCTTAATTTCATTATTTACCCGTAAGTCATTCAGGGTCAGGTTGATTAATTTCCATGTAATTATATGGTTTTGAGCAATTTTCTGATTCTTGAATTCTAGTTTTATTGCACTGTGATCTGAGAGAGTGGTTGGTATGATTTCAGCTTTCTGCATTTGCTGAGGATTGTTTTATGTCCAAATATGTGGATGTTTTAGAGTCTGTGCCATGTGGCAATGAGAAAAATGTATATTCCATTATTTTTAGGTAGACAGTGCTATAGAAACCTATCAGGTCCATCTGTTTCAGTGTTGAGTTCAGGTCCCAATACCATTGTTAATCTTCTGCCTTGATGATCTGTCTAATACTGTCAGTGGGAAGTTGAAGTCTCCCACTATTATTGTGTGGGAGTTTAAGTCACTTTGAAGGTCTCTGAGAACTTGCTTTATGAATCTAGATGCTCCTGTGTTGGGTGGGTGTGCATGTGTGTGTGTGTGTGTCATATATATCATATATATATATATCACAGATATCAGATATATATCATATATGTATCACATATATATGACATATATGCCATATATATGATAGTTAATTCTTCTTGCTGAATTGAACCCTTAATCATTATGTAATGCCCTTCCTTGTCTTTTTTGATCTTTGTTGGTTTAAAGTTTGTTTTGTCATTAATTAGGATTGCAACTTCTACTTTTTTCTGTTTTCCCTTTCATTGGTAGATTTTCCTCCACTGCTTTGAGTCTACAAATGTCATTGAATGTGAAACGGTGCCATTCCATGTGTATCTTGAAGACACATACCATTGTGTTTTGTTTCCTTGTACAGATTGCCACTCTGTTCTTATTTTATCCAATAAGATGGTAGAAAACATAAAATTGTCTGAAAGTTTTCAAAAATACATGCAGAAGTCATAAAATGACACTGTTCTTTTCTATCCAAATATCAGCATCTAATGTGTTATACCCAGCCATACCCTTATTGCAGAAAACTCTTCTGTTTTCAGTCTGTCCCATTTTTCTGATACTTTCCTGCTTCTTGCTACTTATTTTAGCTCTAGATATAATTTAAACAATTACCCTTTTATTAAGCTCTACTGTACACTAGAAACCATTGAGAAAGTTATTGACTTTCCCAGGAAATCAGAAGTACACAGATAAAAGTATACTGTGACTTGCAAAACTCTATACATATACAAGGAACAAATCTGAAGGAGCGATCAAATCTGCCTGGAAGAGTCAAAGAAAGTGACTTCATCCTACTGTGATAACAACCTCAAAACCTTAATCCCATATTACACAAATAAGGTTTCTCTCACACACAATATATATTCAGCTCAATTTGGGTCGTCACTCAGGAATCCAGAATAAAAAAGGCTCTAACCTTTCATAGTTTCCTCGTCTAGAACAGAAGACTCCATATTCACCATGACTGTGGAAGAGTCTACATCACTTCATCTCAGAAGCCACTGGCCAGAACTGTAGCTGTCACCCTCCTCAAGCCCCTACACCCACTGCAAGATGGTTGACAAATACGGACAAATAGGTATAATGTCTGATCAATTTTATTATCTCTACCACAGAAGGTTTCAGAAAGAAGATGAAATTTAAGCTGGGCTTTAAAGGCTACATCAAATTTGACAAATGGAATTTAAGGAAAGCACATTAGAGGTAAAGGAAAGAGTGAACACACAAAGGCAAGAGAAACTCGTGATATGTAATGAAGAAATGTCCATTATTTGCTCTGTGGCTGAGACTAATAGTTATTATTCAAACATCTGTTCTCTTCTTTTCCTGTAGTAACAGAAGCTGTAGCTGGCTATAGGTTAACCTATCCGCAAACTTCACTGGGTTATGTCTTTTGTATTTAGGTGTCACAATAGGAGTAAATTCTTATCTATGAAATGTGAGAGGAAAGATATGTACAACTTGTGGTATATACTTCTAAAAGAATAAATA
Source organism: Piliocolobus tephrosceles (assembly GCF_002776525.5). Taxonomy (NCBI): domain Eukaryota; kingdom Metazoa; phylum Chordata; class Mammalia; order Primates; family Cercopithecidae; genus Piliocolobus; species Piliocolobus tephrosceles. The sequence continues at coordinate 117,369,575 of NC_045439.1, forward strand.
TGCCTTCCTCTTCTCTTTTCTTTCCATCACACTGGCTTACAGACACTTTGGGAAGGCATTTCTGTAACATGTATGATAACAAACTGTAGCAGTGGCAGAGTAACAAGATGGAAAGATACTACTTGATGGAAAGATACAACTTGATGGAAAGATACTACTTGATACTACCCAAGTGTCATATAGTTCCTGAGTGGTGACCAAGAGAGATAAGTTGATTTCTATTGTGATTAAATCATACTCTTTTAGGAATCACTTTTTACAGCAAGCAAGTCTGTAACCTAATATGGCCTCTACTAGGTAATATTAGTTTTCTTTCTCTCTTTGTGTTATCTCTTTTACCTATAAAGGTTTTTGCAATTTACATACAATTATATTTTTGAAGCTATAATTGAAAAAATAAATCTGCTTTGAGGTTGATTATTTTCTAGTACCTGGGTTGTGTACACATAGGTTAAGCAATACATTTGATTTCAGAGATACTTCAGAGGCTTTTACATTCCTTTGCTGTAGGACTAGTGTGTATACAGTACAATGCTATAGTTTAAACAGAATAACCATCATGTTTCAGTGACACTGTGCGATATATTTGAAAATATGTCTGCATATCACTGGAAGATGATGACACTGTATGATAGAAAATGACATTGGTGGTGACAAGAGGGGAAGGGTGGCTGATAACTGAAGAAAATGATAAAGGGATAAGAAACCTCTTCCCAGTAAACTTGTAGAGAATTCTGCAATATATGACTCACAGATTTTAGAGTAGATATCTACATGGCAGGGATGGAGAAAATCTACTGTGCCCCAGATATTGGAAGAGCAGAGCAGGAAGTGTAGAAAGATCAGGGAACACAAGGGTACACTTAAGAAACACTATGCTGGATTATAAATTTTGCAAAGGCATGAATATCTTGACTTTTGCATCCTTCTAACATTGCCTAGAACTTAGTAGGTAATCAAAAATATTTGTTTTTGACATCCCCATTCATTGCCATTTCAGCAAAAGGAAGTTTCAATTTACCAGTTGTTCAGGCCCAAATCTTTAAAGTCATCCCTGATTCCTGTCTTTCTTTACATTCTGTATCCAGGCTATCAACAAATCCTATTAGCATACCTGTCATAATAATTTCTGAATATTATGTCTCCTAAGCAGCCCCACCATTATCACTCTAGTGCAAGCTATCACCACTTCCAGACTCCAGCCTCTTAGCTAGACTTCCAGTTTATACCCTTCTTCCCTGTATTAGCTTCCTATTGTTGCTGTAGTAAGTGACCATAAAATCTGTGGCTTAGAGCAACATAAATGTATTCCTTTATATTTCTGAAAATCAGAAATCCAAACTTATTCTCCTGGGCTAAAGTTAGGTACTGGCAGGGCTGGTTCCTTCAGTAAGCACAGAAGAGAATCAATTTCTTTTCTTTTTACAGTTTCTAGAGGCTGCCTGCATTCCTTGGCTCATGATCTCTTGTTTGCATCACTCTGACGTCTTGCTCCCATGGTCCTATCACCTACTACTAGCTCTGATCTGACTCCTCGTCATAAGGATTAGTGTGATTACATCAGACCCAACCTGATAATTAAAGACAATCTCCCCACTTCAAAATTCTTAGTTTAATTACATCTGCAAAATGCCTTTGGCCAGATAAGGTAACATTCACAAGTTCTGGAGATAAGGGCAGAGACATCTTTTGGAGGCACCATTATCTGGCCTACCACACTCCCTTACAATCAAATCTCCTTAGAGCCACCAGAGTGAAAAATCTGACCACATCAATTCTGGGCTCTGTATCTTCCATGTGATTCCCATTTTACTCAGCATGAAACGGGAAGCATTAACCATAGTCTAACAGCTGTATATGGTCAGATCCTCCACAGCTTCTCCAACATATCTACCACCACACACCCTTCACTCACTGTGTTCCAGACACACTGGTTTCTTTTCTGTTCCTCAAATATACCAAACACGTTTTTACCCTAGCGCTTTTGCACTTGCTTTCACCTCTGCCTGGAATATTCTACCTCCAGATATTCACGTCCTTGGCTTTCCAACTGCATTCCAGTTTATGATTATATATTATCTGACTGCAGGTCTTCTCTGACCACCCCATGAGATACAGCAACCTTTCCTCTCAATCACCCACACATTATCTTGCTTAGCTGTTTTTCACAGCACATTATGTCCATCTGAAATAGTATGTATTTGTTTGCTTGCCGTCTTTTCCCCACTTTGAGAACAGTGTTTTGTTCACTGCTATGTCCCCAGCACTAGAATAGTGTCTGACAGAGAGGTAAACTCAAGTGTTAATTCTTAAATAATAAATGAAAGAATGCATGTTGAATTAATGATTGCTAAACTAATTTCATTAGATACCCTCTTGAAATAGTCATGGTTGTTTTGCTATTTTCTCATTTTTCCTTTCTTAAACATGAACACCAAGATAATTTATTATCTTCTCTTCACAATAAAACCAATATAATTTTCCAATATTTTTATGGCAAGTGCTTATCACAAGATGAACATAACATCATAGGCTTGCCTAGATGATTATTGATACTGTTTATACATGGAAATATATTCCAAATTAAAAATAAGTGAATACCCATTATTTTTTTTAAATATGGTCTCCTTATAAGTTTGTAAGACTATTGGCACATGCCTGATTGCAGAAAATGCATACCATGTGTATTTATAATTTAATTAACTAGCAGGTTTGAATTCATGAGAGGTTGCTCCAATTAGCTGACTGTGTTGAAGTAATGACAATAATATTTAGAGCTACTGTAGCACTGTACCAACACTAATTACTACCCAAATTACCACTGAATTGTCATCTCTCTTTTACAGATTTGGAACAAAAGGATAAGGAAGTGACTTGCCTACTGAGGAACATGATATTGAGTTTAGCACTCAATGATTCCTGGCTCTCAGAATGTGTGCTGCTACCACCAGGCCACACTCCTCCCTCTAGAGAAGGTGTGTCAGCATGGAATTGTACTGAAGCAAAGATGTGAAATAGAATGATTACATATCTACCTAGTGGGAAGGTCTGGGGAAGAATCTATCACTGCTGGCAGAGAAGCAAACCATGTGACATCAGTCATCCCCAGAAAGTGAAGTTAAGGGAAATAAAAAACAATCTACACCATTTAGAAAACACAGCCACCCCATACCCTTGGGAAAAGTACACTAAAACATCTTCATTTGATTTGACCTCTAATAACATGAATAATTATCTTATAACTCACTTTCCTACCTCTTGATTATTCTACAGATCCAGCACATATGCACAAAATCTGACAAAATTCACTCATTTAATTTGAAGATTTTAATTACGTAGAAAGAGTAGGTTCACATTCTTTCTTATTAATAGAGTTCAAAAGACTTAAGGCCTAGAGTCTAGCTTCAGTTATTAAAATTATGCATCAGCATGTGTTTCTCCTTTATTAAGCAATGATTCGTTATACCTTTCCCCTTAGAGGACACCCACACTTCTTTAAAAATAAGTTGGGCAAACATCGACTGTGAATGTGTTTTTGTTTTCCTAATAGAATATCAATGGGAGTTGTACACACAGATCAGGAGCTGTACACATATTATTATCTCCAAATAATTAATATTTGTGTATTATTTCCCTTGATCTGGCTGCACATGAATACAGAGGCACTGGTACGACTCATCACAAAATACAGTGGTAGCTGGTTCCAGGGCTGCCTTTGTGAATACTCCCTGCCCATGGTTGAAGAGACTAAGGAAGCATCCCTGCTGAGTCCCCTCCCGTCCTCGTCCTCCTAAGGGAGTATGCACTAGTTCTATCTTCTCCTATTGGGAAGGCAGCCAAAGGCAGAAGCAAGAAGGACAGCACTGTAGTTCCTAGAGAGAGGAAGGTGCCAATAATCAGGAATGGAGAAGAAAAATGTAAGTTTTATAAAATAGAGATAACAGAAACAACGATTAGCACCTCAATCTTTCCATTATAGCCAAAGAGGAAAGTTGCATGACTGGCAGATGGAGTAACAGCATCCAATTGCAGTCTTATGTTTGCACCACATGCACTGAATAGATTCGAGAAAGGAAACTACTTTAAGGATGTAAGCTGTGGAGTGGTCAAATGCAGACTGCAATGGTATTGTTGCCTAGTAGATTCTGTGTTACACTTCAGCAAGCCCTTACCAGCTAGCTTGGCTCTCTGCTTGCTTTTGACCTTGGAAATTTGACCAATAATTTAGTTTTAATTATTTATAGGAAAAACACTTAGCTCTTTGAAAAATAAAGTAATAGGAGTTATTTCAAAGAATTTTTTATATACATAGGTCTACTAATAAACAAGTTCAAGACACGTTGTTTCTATGAAGTGGGAAAAGCAGAGAGTGAATGGGGAAGATACATTCAAATGAGCTTTTTAGAAATGAGAGAGTAAGAAATACATCTGTTGGCGAATCATCCTTCATAAATAATATCGTGTTGAAAAATACAACTAATTATGTTACATATAAATTTGAGCAGGAGCACATTTCTGGACACTAGGCCTTTTTATTACAGTATAGAAAGGAAAAATATGATTTTGTAGAGCCATTTTCTCAAAGTTCACAATTAGAAAGGAAAGGTGAATAGTAAGTCTAGTTTAAAATTACAATTCTTTAAACAGTTGAAAACTCTCTTTATGATCATAAAAACATTAAATAGGATTTAAATCATCATTATGTTTACAAATATATGAATGGCACAATAAAGGTAGCATTATTTTTCCCTTAAATATGTTACTTAAAACATCTGTAAAATGAAGGGAAATTAATATCAAAAATTATTTTAAAATTGAAATTTCTCAGTTCCATGGTAACAATGCATTATAGGTAGCAAACGTGTAATTAAAGCAGTCTTTATATGTATATTTAGATCATCAATATGCAGTCTTCAATTTATTTAACAGAAGGTAGAAAACATTAAAAAATGAGAAGATTTGTGATGTTTTTCTTCATTTAATTCTGAGCTTTAGTCCCTCCTCCCAAATTGTAACATATAAATTCTATAATTTAGCCCCAATCTAAAATCCAGGAAAGAAAATATTTAGGAGGGAGATAATTAATTCAAAGAAGGTAAAAATATTAACTGTGTCATATCACCAAGGCAATCAGAGAATGAAGGCACTGGTATTTGAAAGTGGAAATTACCTAAAATTTTAGGATTTTAAATGAAGAACTCTAAAACAGAGAATGCAAACTTGGAAAACTATCCACAAGAACTGAAATGTCTTTTCTTTATTTTAACCTTTTCTGCATGATAGAGCACAAAGTCAGATTATGCATCTAGAAATTTGAAGGCCTTCTGCTTCTGAGATCTGAGAAGGAGTTGCTTCTTTATGACTTGGCCTCTGGATTTATAAGTATAAAGAGTATTTAAATGCCATGAAGCTAAACAAGCGTTGCTAGAGTAGTCCATTTCTACGGAAAAAAATGGTTCCACAACCTTCATAATGATGATAGCCTGGTTCGTGGACCTAGTAACAATGGGCTCCAGAAAAAACTATCTTGAACAATATTTTGTGGTCCAAGAAATAGGTAGTGCAGACTTGAAGTCTGAGATCAGAATTCAAATAATGGCTTTGAGTATCAGTATTGGGATAATTAACCTCTCAATGCTTCAGTTTCCTTATCTGTAAACATTGGGATAACAGCAGGATGTATTTCATTATTGTTTTTGAGGAGTTCATATCAGATGGATATGGAAAGATCTTGGCAATGTAGATTATTTAAATATTATTAAATTCATGTTTGCTATTGATTCTTTTACATGAAATTTTAAGATTTGCTTAAGTATAATCATACATTACAATTCAGGAAAACCCCATTATTTCCTGAATTAGTAGATTATCAAGGTGGTATTATATGATATGACATTATATAATATGTAAAAAAACAAATATAATATGCAAATACAATACAATATAACAAATACTTTTAGATTCAAAAGGAACTTTAGAGATTTTACTGCATAATCAATCATGGCTTAGCTTAGAAATGTAAAGTGTCTTCCCAAAATCCATGTTGGGTTTTTTTTTTAAGTGTAAAATATAGGTTCCAAAACTAAAACTTAGAAAACATTTCTTTCCTCTCAAAATCATTAAGAGATTGGAAAGTGTGCTGTTCCATTGGACTTTCTATTAACTCTTTCTACTCATTCTATTTTTATTAGTTGAAGTAATCAACCTCTGTATAAATTGGCTGGTCTACCAAACCATTTAAGACTAACAGAAGGCCCTTGTGAAAGATTTGTACTTGTGTTAATGATGTCAGATGACAGGGTCAGGAACACACAGCAGAGATGCCTACTGGCAGCAGAGATATTTTTATATTATTAATCACATCCAAAAATTATCTTAGGAAAGTAGAATTAATATTCCCACATGCAGTGGAAAAGCTAAATTGTTAATAGCCTCCCTAGGGCTTTGATTCTTTCTGCGGCATCTTCAATGACTTCGTCAATGTTTAAACATTTTAAACTATAACATTTCTTCCTCATAAAATGAAATCCAGTGCTTTGGAGGCCTTGCTTTCTTTAAAGTAAAGGATGTTGATCTGCTTAAAAATTAATAGATGAGGCCGGGTGCGGTGACTCAACGCCTGTAATCCCAGCACTTTGGGAGGCCGAGGCGGGTGGATCACGAGGTAAGGAGATCCAGATCATCCTGGCTAATAAGGTGAAACCCCATCTCTACTAAAAAAATACAAAAAAAAATTAGCCGGGCGTGGTGGCAGGCGCCTGTAGTCCCAGCTACTCAGGAGGCTGAGGCAGGAGAATGGCGTGAGCCCGGGAGGCGGAGGTTGCAGTGACCCGAGATCACGCCACTGAACTCCAGCCTGGGCGACAAAACGAGACTCAGTCTCAAAAATAATAATAATAATAATAATAACAGATGAGGCCAGGCGCAGTGGCTCACACCTGTAATCCCAGCACTTTGGGAGGCCGAGGCGGGCGGATCACTTGAGGTCAGGAGTTCCAAACCAGCCTGGACAACATGATGAAACCCCATCTCTACTAAAAATACGATAATTAGCTGGGTGAGGTGGCCGGCGTCTGTAATCCCAGCTGCTTGGGAGGCTGAGGTAGGAGAATCGCTTAAACCTGGGAGGCAGAGGTTGCAGTGAGCTGAGATCAGGCCACTGCACTCCAGAATGAGACTCTGTCTCAAACAAACAAACAACAACAAAAAATTAATAGATGATTTTACCATACAACATGAGTACAAAATAATAAAACTGTAAAGATGGAGTTTAGAGACCAACATACCAGAGTAATGAGCTGGATAACTGACAAGTTCCTCCTTCATGTTGCTCCTTTGTTGATCAGGTGCCGCATTCTGTATTATTGTCACATGTTAAGGAGAAACAGATTATGCCATAGTTCAGTTTGAAGGGAAGTAAATATATTAATAAGGTACTTAATAAATAAAAATAGAATATAAATTTGTTTTGACATTAATCTGATAATTAACAGTAAATTAATAACAGAAAAGTTTTCATAGTCATTAAAAGGCTTGTGAATCTCTGAAACATGGAATACTTCAGCATATACCTTACAATAAATGTTCAGCCTTAAGATGAATGTCATTCTCATTGGATTATAAACTGAGCTGTAACTGAGTTGGAGAAGCAATCTAATGAGCTGGATGAAAAAAATCTGACTTCAACGCTCAAGCAGACTTAGAGGTTGGAACAAAATGAGGGTTTCGAAACAGAAAGGTGGCCATTAGTGCCCGTTCAATTCACTACAGGTAGGTGGATGTGCAGATGGATGTAAGAATAAGGATTTATGTCTCCTGTGACTGTACCAAGAATTAATGCTTCAGTCATCGTAGGCACCATTTGACAAATAATTTCTTGCAGGTCAAAATGTTTTATTCCTATATAAATAGGGAGAATAAATATTGCAATATAAATTTCCAGGATAGATACATAAGGCATCATTTTCATTTCAACAAAAAAGTGTTAAGCCATTTTTTACTTTTCAAATTTATTGTTGTGAATTTTTAATAAAACAGATTTTGTTTAAATTTACCTAACATTTTTCAGTGCTAGCATTACTTGTCATAATATAATGACTATCAGAGAACAAAACTTGTTTTTTAATTTTTTGTTTTAGATTTAATGATTCTTAATTATTGAATTAGAATCAGTAAGAATAGAAAGAATTTTAAGTAGGAATACGTGGACATTTGACATATCTATTCTTCAAAGATTAATGAGCTATTATGCCTATAGAGACAAATCACATAAAACTATGTGCCAAAGTGCTGCAAGCAAAGAATTCAGTATTCAAACCCAAATCCTAATATATTTTCCTTCATCTCTTCCTTCCTTCTATTTCTCATTCATTTTTCTTTCCTTTCATTGACTTGTGAATGTTCACAGTCAATTGGGAATAACAAGCATATAAATAATATGTGAACAAAGAAAAATAATAGCACAGAGGAGACAAATGGTTATTACCCAAGTCTCAAGGAGAGTCAAGGAAGCTTTAAAAGCAACCAAAATGAGTTGGACATTGAAGGGTAGCAGGACATCACCAGGTGGGTGAGGATGGAGACATTGGAGATTTTAGAAAGAAAAAAATCTTACAAAGTCCTCTCAAAGGACAGAATTGGTTAATTCTCTCCTTGTATAACATGAGCTTGTATGTACCTTTGGGAATTTGTATGCTGTCCTCCCACAACTGCCATGTAAACAAGGTGGTAGCCATTGCATTGGCCTTGCTCATTCAAGATATAATATACCTTTTCTCCTGGTAGTAGGACTTACTGGCTTTCAAGATTGCTCTTCTGAGGAAATAACGCTTGGGAAGAAGCAGCCTTTTTAAAAAATGAGATTGATTATTGTGTGTGGCTAAATGAGAATCAATCTAAGGACCAAGGTCATAGATTAAGAAGCAACTTAGGAGAACAGTACCTGAAATTCCTGGAGAGTTAATTTTCTGAAACTTAACAGCTCAGTAGTCATTGCTCCTTAGCTTCTGAGAAAATATAAAAGAAGGAAGACACTATTAATTGTCAGAATTGGGGAGATATTTTTGGACATCGTTTATAATATGCTGTGTGTATCTAAAGTAGGTCCAGTTCGGCCAGGTGTGGTGGCTCACGGCTGTAATCTCAGTACTCTGGGAGGCTGAGGTGGGCAGATCACGAGGTCAGGAAATCGAGACTATCCTGGCCAACATGGTGAAACCCCGTCTCTACCAAAATAATACAAAAATTAGTTGGGTGTGGTGGTGGGCACCTGTAGTCCCAGCTACTCTGGAGGCTGAGGCAGAAGAATCGCTTGAACCCGGGAGGCGGAGGTTGCAGTGAGCCGAGATTGCACCACTACACTCAAGCCTGGGAGACAGAGCAAGACTTCGTCTTACAAAAAAAAAAAAGGGAGAGATCCAGTTCGTACCTAACTCACAGAGATTTTAAAGATTTGATGAGCCAAAATTGCCTGATCTCCTAATTTCGCCCTGCTCTAGATAAATGTCAAGGATAGGGAAAGTGGTGAGGAGATTTTAGATAACTTTATAAGTAATTACATAACAAGACAACTTACAACTAGTACCTAGAATGGCCTGGCACACAGTAGGTTCTAAGCAAATATTTATCAATAAGTATAATGAGTGCTTTTCTCCACAGAGAATGGAAGTCTCTTGTGCTGTCTTGTCTCTTTTGACATTAATTTTACATCAGCTCTGAGGCATTAAATGGAGTAGGGAGTAAGCTAGCAAACCTTCTGACTGAATAACAAAGGTTCTTATATTCTTTGTTGGGACATTATTCTTAACCAGGAGACATTCAGGATAATTAAATTATAAAGGGTGGGTAGTGAGAAACTTTGGGAGAAAATATATGCATATATGGAGAGAGTGAGAGAAAAAAGAGAGACTCCAAAAGATATATTTTAAAGTATATCAAATCTACAAAAGTTAGTATGTTTTGTATTTTATTATACATTCAAGGGAATTTTGCTAATCTTGCACTAGTTGTCAGAATAATCTCAAACTATTTAACTTCTTAAACTCTAATAATTTTAGGAATTATTTTAACAAATTGCCTTCATGAACAAAAATTAAATATACATATAGATACATTGTTTTCAGATATTCAGATACTGATAAAAGGCATTGTAAAAGGGATTTTAGCATTGATACAAGTTGATATTATAACATCAGACACATTAAAATCTTCTTAAATTTATTAAATACCTTCATGTAGAGAACTGATATCTTGGGATAGGAGAAGATGCCTTTGTTCTAGTATTTTTCCTCATGGTGGCAGATTGAGATGAGTAACTTTGGAGCAAATTTTATAAAGAAAACAGAGCCTTGATTCCTAGCAAATATATGTTTTATTTACATTAAATTATTATTCCATGTATTCATTCAGCAAACAGTTTTTGAGCCTCCACAATATGCTGGTCACCACCCCCTGAGACCTATAAATAAAATGAAAATGAGAATTCAGGGACATGAATGGAGCTGGAGGCCATTACCTTTAGCAAAGTAATGCAAGAACAGAAAACCAAATACTGCATGCTCTCATTTATAAGTGGGAGCCAAATGTTGAGAACATGTGAACACATAACGGGGAATCACACACACTGGGGCCTATTGGAGATTGGAGGGTAAGAGGAGGGAGAGGATCAGGCAAAATAACTGGTGAGTACTAGGAATAATACCTCGGTGATTAAATAATCTATAAAACAAATCCCCATGATACAAGTTTACCTATATTACAAACCTGCGCATGCACCCCAGACCTTAAAAGTTAGAAAGTAAACTAATAAAGTACTTAAACATTTGAAATTAAGAAAACTCCAGGAGTTTCCTGTTTATTCAGTCAACCCTTCTCAGAGGACAGCCATGTAGCTAAGAAGACTGCCTAGGACTAGAGTAGAGTATCATTTTGGAGATGCAAAGAGGTCACTGAAGAGAAAGCAGCATGTGGAAAGGATCATGGCTAAGCACTGGGTCACCCTTTCTTGGTTGATCAGCCTTGTGTTGATTCAATAATAATAATAATAACAACACAGTCAGTTGAATCCTTGCAGTGATAATACAGAATATTCATAAATGATAAACATTTTCAGAGAAGACTAGGAAATCACTGTCAATTAAGATTCAGGCTAAAATTTGAAGTTATGAAATTTGCTGGTGCCTTGAAGCTATTTGTTCACAGGACGGTGACTTTCTGGAAGAATTCTTCGAACAGGTTTTTTTCAACCAACAAAACTTCATGATAGGTTAAAATGAATGATCCAGATTTATAGCTTCAGGCAGCATCTTTTGATTACCCTTTTGTGTATTACACCTGAGAAAAAGGAGGTATAAACAATGAATTATGTAAGATTCAAATATTTTGAAATCTCTCTCTCTCTCTCTGTCACACACACACACACACACACACGAAACAAACAAAAAACAGAAAAATATATAGAAAGTGACCCAGAATTCTTGCTCAATAATTGAAATGTATAGACTTCGGAGGTTAAGTAATCAGGATAGAAATCCTGCCCTTCCCATTTATTGTTGTGTGATAATTTTTCTGATCCTCAGTTTCCTTGTTTGTCAAAATGGGGTTAATGATATTTTTGGCATTGTTTGCAAGAATTAGAAGCAAAGTATGTCAAGAGCTATACACAATTCAAGTATTACTTGACCAGAGGTTTTATCTTTAAAAAAAAGATATCCATCCAGCTAATAACAATATTTTTTTCAGAGTCAGTCAAGAGTGTCTAGAAATTTAAAAAGCGAAAACTCCATTTACTTGATTTCAAATCTTACTCCTCTATTGTTTTAAATTCATACTAATCTGCTATATTAATCACTTGGGCTTTTGAACACTTTTGTAGAAAAGACTTACAGAAGATTTGCACTTCATCCTTAGATGCTTTGTTAATTTTAATTCATTTCAGAAAATGTCTAAAGTCTTTAATGAAGTGTTATCTTCATTTATTAGTTGTACTATAATTCGGTGAACTTCAGCAGCTTAAAGTAAAAGGATGACATAATCAATTATAATTGTTTTAGAAATGTTTTTGTCTTAATTTTTTTAAAAGCTCTAAGGTAATAATAGCACTTTTCATCAGCAAAGTACTTTATAAAGGTGAAAATGAAAAAGTGTTCTCTGGTGGTTCAATAAGACATTGAAAGTTCAGAAAATCGAGGGTGTTTCTGTCTCCTCTATTGACTGCAATGATTTTTAGATAAGTTACCTAACATAGGTGGTGCTCTTCGTATATAATGCTTCTTGCTTTAAAATAGGTCATAGAAGTAATCTCTGGCTACTTCTCTTGTATAGGATAATTAGATAATTCCCCCCACCATCTGTGTCACCCTATTTCTTACTTGACTTTTCTGGTTTTGTTTCCTAGCTTGTATATCTTTTAGTATTTTATATATTGGGAGATAATGATCAATATTAATCTAAAATAAAGGCTTCAATTTGGAGACAGAAGATGATCAATTTAAATTTCGATTATCTCTTAAATTAGTTGCATGGCCTTGGGCAAGTAACTTTACTATTCTGAATTGTTTTCTTACACGTAGAGTTAGTGATAATTGTTTCTTACAGCTGCTCTAAGGAGTAAATTAAATATATTTGATACGTATTATTATCGCCTAACCAGGCCTCTGATTGGCTTCCTCATTTGGTGTAGTACTTGAAATCAAAAAAAGGTTTCTCATCTTGCTTTTATAAAAAAAAAAATTACAAAATATTTACAGTGAACCACTGTCACTGAAATTTCTACCTACTTTTTCTGCGTTCCCCAGAACACACACACACACACACACACACACACACACACACACACGGCTTCTCATTATGTCTATTATCTCATTTCCTGCTAGTTCTCTTTCTTACTAATTCCTTTTTAGCCATGCTAGCATCTTGCCTTCTCTAAACATATAGATTTACTCCTACCCCAGTGCCTTTGCACCTAGTCTTCCTTTCTCTGGAAACTTCCTCCCATGGATAGCTCACTCTGTAGGTTCCTCCGAAGTTTTGCTTAAATGTTAAAATCTGATTGAGACCTTCTCTGATGATGCTGCATAAATTACCATCTGTTTCTCACTTCATTCTTCCCGCACTAGCTATCTCCTTTCCCTGCTTAAGTTTTCTCTATGTGTATTAATTATCTATTGTTTTATATTATATCAAATTATCTCAAAACTTCAAAAAAAATTTTTTTTTACATTTTCTGTGGGGCAGGCAGGATTCCTGGTATAGCTTTGCTACATACCTATGACTCAAAGTCCCTCATGAGATTGTTTTCAAGCTCATGGCTGGGACTGTTGTCTCATCTGAAGGTTTGTCTGGGAAAGAGTATACTTCTAAGTTTGTTCCTGTGATTGTTGGCAGGATTCAGTTCTTGTGGGTTGTTGGACTGACAGCCTCAGTTACTTGAAGTCTGTTGCCTGGAGGCCACCCTCAGTTCCTTGCCACATATGGCTCTCCATAAACTCAAAACACAGCTGTTGGCTTTCCTTAGAGAAAGTGAGACAAAGTGAGAATTTCCAAAACAGAAAGTTGCATTATGTTTGTAACCTATTCTCTGAACTGATACTTATGCAATAGTCTATTTATTAGAAATAAGTCACTGGGTTTAGCTTACACACAAGGGAAAGATGTTATACAAGGGGGTGAATATGAGGGGGTGAAGATCATTACGGGGCATTTTAGAAGTTAACTACAACACTGTGCTTGTATGGAATTTTGCCTGTTTTGTTCATTGTTACATCCCAAGAGTTTAGAACAATGCCTAACACATAGTGTATTTTCTATACATATTTGTTGAATGTTTGAATCTACTACAGAATCTGCACGTGTTTGGTATATAATAAATGATGTTTATATTATACATTCTTAAGAATTTTCCTAGTCATTCTTATTATTCCTAAAATTATTTATACTGGATTTGATTTTCTATGATGCTACTAAATTAGACAATAAGAAAGAGCACCATAGGGTGCTTCCTCTAAAATTGTAATGCTTTAGAGTAAATATATTTCCTTTGGCTGTCAAACCTACAAATTATAGGAAGATCAGGATGGCTACATCAAAGACTATAAGAGACTAGTAGCAAAGAAAATTAAAGGTTGATAATACTCATCGGATTAGACTGTGTAGCTTTAGGCTTTGATGGAAAAATGAGGTTTATGGGGGGAAATCTGAAGATTTCTGATTCATAACAGTTGTATAATTTTGTGTTTCTATTTTAATTTTCTTTTCTGAAGAAGTCTGGATTGCTGTTAAGGAATCAGTATTCATTTCTAAAAGCCCTTCTCCTTCATTAAATAAAGATCTTACCCTCACTTAGACATAGTTTATCAGGGATTTTATAACTTTCAATGTCATCGAATTAGGGAAATCTTAGAATTAGAAATCAGCTGTACAAGAACATCCAAAGCATAAAGAACATCTTGTTCCCATTTGAAACTAGGTGAGATTTGACTGAAAAAAAAGTATACAGTTTGATGAGCTCAACAACATCTGTTTCTCTTGTTTTTAACTGTTCTTGTGAGTTAATGAATAAATGACAAGTGCTGAAGGAGAGGAATGCCAATAAAAGTTGACCAGGAATGGGCTGTTGTCCTTAATAGTAACTGTGCAATGCCAGAAGGCCTAGGTGTTCATCAGGCTGGTGGAAGATACTAAGTACCTATCCTGTGTGTTTTCCAGGACAGCAGTCCCTGAAGAGGAGCTGAGAATCACATCTAATGTGGTACCTGTGTGATGTGTCTCTGATGAAACAGGAAAACAATCACTCTTTGCATTTTCACTTTGGTTCATCTTTGCTCTTTATGCTGTTACTTTGGTTAATAATCAGTAACTTCTTAAGTTATTCCTGAAAATAATCGGTAACTTCTTACTTACGTTATTCCTGAAAATGTCAGTTAATAATTGGTAACTTTTTACTTATGTTATTCCTGAAAATGAGACAGTTGTATGTTCAGGAACTGACACATCTACCTTTGAGTTATACTGGAACTGAGGCTGCTTAAAGACCTTGTTATCAAATTGAGGAGATGAAGATCCTTTTCACCTCTGTGGCCACTGACCCCAAGAAATGGACATTAAAGTTTGTGCCCAAAACAGAAGGGTGCAATAATTGCGCGTCTCAGTTGTACATTTCCTTCTTTGGGACCACCGAGTAAGGGGAATCAACTACACAAACACCTACACTCCGATGCTAATTTGAAGAAGGATGGAGACTCACACTCTGTATTTTGGAGGTGGAGGGAGTTGGTGAGGCTGAAGCCCCCTTCCTTCCTCCATGAACCTTATACCACAAGGGAGGGAAGGAGTGGTTGTCTAATAGACTTCCTTTGAGAAAACAAAAGCCTTGAGGGTATTAAGTGACTTTTCTTAGAACTATACAGCTTATTAACACCAGAATTGTAATTTTAAACAAGCAATCAGGAAGTGCTGGAGAAAAAAATGTTTAAATGATTACACCAAGAATAAAAATAAACTACTCTTTATCAGCCATGAGATTAGAAAGATGACATTTTTTCTTTGATATTATCTGGAAGTTAAACTGATGAGTGTCTGAGAGCATACACTTAGTTTCTCAGCAAACAATTGAAATATTAGATCATTTTAATTATATTAAAATTACTCCTGTGTAAGCTGCAATCGCATTTGTGCAGCAGCAATGGAATATGAGAAAGTGTAAGTGCAGGGGAGTTGAAGGCTTTAATTAGAATTGAAAAACAAGAACACTGATGTACTATTCCTTTTAGAATAGATCTAGCTTCATTTAATTTAGAATTCAAAGATTTGCAAAAGAATGAGACAAATATGGTTAGGCGAGAGGTAGCAAAAACGTGTAAAAACAGTCAGCAAAAATATGCTAAATAAAAGCTGTTATTTACGTTAGCACTTAACAGAGTAAACAAGAAAAAAGATTGTTGTACTAATAAAGGCAAAGGTAACAATGCGGTTGTAACAATTCAGGTTTTAAAAACTGTATTTCAATCATTTGGAAGGCATTAATAAAAACCGCTGTTAAACCAAATATAAACAACTATGAAAGAAAAGATGTAGTGTCTTGTGGATAGAGTATTGAACTAGAAATATCTTTCCTTGAAAATTCTTTGCAGCTGGGCCTCTGACTCCTCATGAGGCATAGGGAAAGGCACTTTATTCCTCAACGCCACTGCTTTCTTATCTGCAAATCAGAACCCATGAAAAATCTCAACCCTATATAACTCCTGGACATACCATGTTATGTATTGGTTCGATTTCAGATATGCAGAAACTTGCAAAAACATATCTAACATTTCTTCTTTATAAATTTATTTGGCCTTGCTCCTTTTTCTCTATAAGACCAGGGAAGCTTCAGCATATTAAGCAAATCAAAGTAAAGTTACTCTTTTGGAACTGAGGAATGCACGGAACACCACCCTCCCACCTACTCAGTTACCCTCATTTGCTCCCCTCTGGCTGCTTCTAAAAGGGGCTTCAAACAATCCCACAACTCTGTTGATTACAGTTCTAAAATTCTCATCTTCATGATGCTTGCAGCTGAATATTTTGGATGATTCAAATAAATATTTTTCTCCACTTTTCATTCAGCTTTTTTTCATGTATAGAGCTTTAATAGAATGATAATTTTAAACCACATTAAACCATAAAAGGTATTATTAAGATCCAAGTTTTAGAAATCATTTTTTCTTCTCAATCAAAAAGTCAGTAAAAAACAAAATTATTGAATCCTGAAGTTATGTTTTGATTTGTTGGATAAGACCAAAAATAAACATCTCCTGCAAGAATTCCTACTTTTAAAGAACTCAATTCAAAGGAATTCCAAGTGTCAGTAAAAAGCTCTTCACACTAATAATTAAAAGATTTGATATCTGGAGTTCTAGCCCTGGTTTCTTCTTTAATTGACCACATGGTTTTGAAAACTTCCCAAAATACATTTCCTCCACATTTCATATTTACATAATATGTAAAACGGGAATCACACATAAGAGATAAGATTTACAGAGTTAATGTTATAGTGAACAGTGGGGTCAGGGCTCATAGTCTCTGGTTATTTTAGTAAAGGCATAGCTTTTTTTGGCTACATATTTTATGTATGAGAGAAATAAGAGAATATATATATACACACACACACATATATATACACACATATATATGTATAAAATTGTCTACCAATAGATTTCTAATATGAAGGCTTCCTGCGTCTCTCTGAACTAAAACTGATTCTTGCGTTTGTAATTTCAAATCATAATATCTGAGAAGAAACATGACCATGGACTATCAAGTAAGTTAGAAAACAAAAATAGTTATACCTTAGGACATTGATATATTATGAATACAGACCCAGAACCCATATACACTGGAAGGAAAGATATATTAAATTATAAGATTTTACTGTTTTCAAAATTTTAATATGTTATTCTTTAATGGCTCCTTTATACCTTCTACTGTCCCCTCCACTCACTCACACCTGCTCAACGTCACTCCTCCTCCTCTCTGTTCCTCCCTCCTCCTCATTTTCTTCAGTTCTACCACTGAACTTTCCAGCTCATGTATCAAAGTTCTAATTGGTTTCTGGATTTTCTAGAAACCTACAGTGACTTTTTCTTAACTTTGCCCACATAGTTACAGGATAAGTTATGGACACATAATTATACTAAAATGTGGATAATGTTTAAGTCAGATAGAATTAATGCATATTCCATTAGATAAGAAGCTATTAGATGAATAGCAGCAAAGTGGGTGTTGGCATTCTTACACTTCTCTACTTAAATCTCAGAAAATTGAAATCATCAAAAGATAGAGCAGTTTGGCTGTCAATACTACATTATTACTCATGTCCTGACCAACTCTTCTTTGCGCAATGTTCATTTTATTATAATGACAACTAAAGAAAGGTATTGCATTAGCACTTTCTTGATCAGATCCTATTAAGGATATTTTGAAGTAAATCCCTTCAAATTGTTTGAATGTAAAAAGGAGTCATTTTGATTATGTAGATGACATCTTCGTCATTTGAAAAGTATCAAAACAAAAATTTCTAGACTTTAAACTAAAATACACCCTTTTCTTCAGTTCCAATAAAGATGCAACACAATATGACATTAATTTTTGATGTACACAAAATTTTCACCATGTTTTATGTAAAAACACATCACAGCCTGATATATTGGCTATTTTACTTGTAAATAATTCATTTATGGATAAAAGCTCTTAGGTTAGAATTTTAAAGTACTTTAACAGTAGAGTGATTGTGTGTATACAATCACTAGGCACACCTAGCTTTTTTGTGTTTCACTTTACTACACTTCACAGATATCACACTTTTTAAAAATGAAGGTTTATGGTAACCTTTCATGGAGCAAGTCTATTGGGACTATTTTTCAAATGTCATGTACCCACTTCATGTCTCTATGTCACATTTCGGTAGGTCTAGAAATATTTCAAATGTTTCATTATTATTACATCTGTTGTAAAGATCTGTACTCAATGATCTTTAATGTTCCTATCATAATGTTACCCCCAGCCATACTCATGTAAGTTGACAAACTTAATCAATAAATATTGCGTGTCTGACTGTTCCACTCACCGCCCATTCCCCAATCTCTCTCCCTCTATTCAGACCTATCTACTCCCTGAAAACCAACAATGTTGAAATTACGGCAGTTAATAACCCTACAAGGGCCTCAAAGTGTTCAAGTGAAAGGAAGAATCTCACATCTTTCACTTTAAATAAAAAACTAGAAACTATTAAGCTTACAGAGGCAGGCATGTCAAAATTCAAAACAGACCAAAAGCTAGACTTCTTGTGCCAAACAGTTAGCCAAGCAGTGAATGCAAAGGAAAAGTTCTTGAAGGAAATAAAAAGCATTAGTGCAGTGAACACACCAATGATAAGAAAGCGAAACAGCCTTATTGCTGATATGGAGAAAGTTGTAGTGCTCTGTATAGAAAATCAGACAAGTCACAACGTTCCTTAACCCAAAGCGTAATCCAGACCAAGGCCCTACTTTTCTTCAATTCTATGAAGGCAAAGGGAGGTGGGAAATCTGCAGAAGAAAAGTTGGGAACTAGCAGAGGTTGGTTCACTAGGTTAAGGAAAGAAACTGTCTCCATAACGTAAAAGTGCAAGGTGAAGCAGCAAGTGCTGATGTGGAAGTTGCTGCAAGTTCCTCAGAATATCTAATTAAGATCATTGATGGAGATGGCTACTTTAAAACAACGGATTTTCAATGCAGATGAAACAGTCCTATATTGGAAGAAAATGTCATCTGGGATGTTCTTAGCTAGAGAAGCCAATGCCTGGCTCCAAAGCTTCAAAGGATAGGTTGACCCTCTTTTTAAAGACTAATACAGCTGGTGACTTTAAGTTGAAGCCAATGTTTATTTGTCATTTCAAAAATTCTAGAACCATTAGGAATTATGCTAAATCTACTCTGCTTGTGCCTTATAAATGGACCAACAAGGCCTTGTTGACAGTACATGTGTTTACAGCAGGGTTTACTTAACCCTGCTGAGAACTACTGCTCAGGAAAAAAAAAAATTCCTTTTAAAATATTACTGCTAATTGACAATGAACCTAGTTACCTAAGAACCGCGACTGAAATGTACAAAGAGATTAATATTGTTTTAGTACCTGTTAACACAACAATAATTATGCAGTCCATGGATTAAAGAGTAATTTTGACTTCCATGTCCGATTATTTAAGAAAGACAAGGTTATAGCTGCTACACATGGTGTTACCTCTGATGGATCTGGACAAAGTTAATTGAAAACCTTCTGAAAAGGACTCACTATTCTAGATGCCAATCAGAACATTCATGACTCATGGGAGGAGAGGTCAAAAGAAGTAAACTGGAAATCTTCTGGAAAGGATTTGCTATTTTAGATGCCAATCAGAACATCTGTGACTCATGGGAGGAGGTCAAAATATCAACATTAATAGGAATTTGGAAGAAGTTGATTCCAACTTTCATGGATGACTTGGAGGTATTCGACACTTCTGTGGAGGAAGTAACTGCAGATGTGGCAGAAATACAAGAGAACTAGAATTAGAAGTGGAGCCTAAAGATGTGATTGAATTGTTGCAACCTCATGATCAAACCTGTAGAGATGAGGAGTTACTTATAGATGAGGAAAATGGTTCATTAAGATGGAGTCTACTAGTGAAGATGCTGTGAACACTATTGAAGTAACTACAAAGTATTTTGAATCTTATATAAACTGAGTTGGTGCAGACTCAGACCTTAAAAGGATTGAATTCAATATTAAAAGAAGTTCTACTGTAGGTAAAATGCTATCAAACAGCATTGCATACTACAGAGAAGTCTTTTGTGAAAGGAAGAGTCAATCAATGTGGCCAACTTCATTGTTTCTTGTTTCAAGAAATTGTCAACCTTCAGTAACCATCATTCTGGCAAATCAGCAGTCATCAACAGAAAGGCAAATCCCTCTACTAGAAAAAAAGTTTATGACTAGTTAAAGGCTCAGATGATCATTACCACTTTTTATTTATCAAGAAAGTATTTTTAAATGAAGATATATACTTTTTTTAGACAAAATTCTATTCCTAATTTTACTAAAGTATAACATAAATACAACTTCTATATGCACTGGGAGACCAAAAAAATTGTGTGATTCACTTTACTGTAATATTTGCTATATTGCAAAGATCTGGAAACAAACACATAAAAGCTCCATTGTACATGTCTATATATGAAATTTTAAAGGACAAATTATAGAGCTTATTGTTTTCAACAATGAATAACATGCTTGGGTTAACAATGACTATAATTTGCACTGTATTAGACTTTAACCAATTTTTTTCAAATCTCGAGTCTTTCCATTAGTTTCTTAATTTCAATTTTTTATTTTCATTTTTTTAGTTATACCTTAAGTTCTGGAATACATGTGCAGAACCCACAGGTTTGTTACATAGGAATACACGTGCCATGGTGGTTTGCTGCATCCATCAACCCATAATCTACATTAAGTATTTCTCCTAATGTAATCCCTCCCCCAGCACACCACCCCCAGACAGGGCCTGGTGTGTGATGTTCCCCTCCGGGTCCACATGGTCTCATTGTTCATTTCCCACTATGAGTGAGAACACGCAGTGTTTGGTTTTCTGTTCCTGTGTTAGATTGCTGAGAATGATGGTTTCCTGCTTCATCCATGTCCCTATAAAGCACATGAACTCATCCTTTTTGATGGCTGCATAGTATTCCATGGTGTATATATGTCCCATTTTCTTTATCCAGTCTATCATTGATGGGCATTTCGGTTGGTTCCAAGTCTTTGCTATTGTGAATAGTGCTGCAATAAACATATATGTGCATGGATCTTATAGTAGAATGATTTATAATCCTTTGGATATATACCCAATAATGGGATTGCTGTGTCAAATGGTATTTCTGGTTTTAGATCCTTGAGGAATCGCCACACTGTCTTCCACAATGGTTGAACTAATTTACACTACCACCAACAGTGTAAAAACGTTCCTATTATCTCTGCATCCTCTCTAGCATCTGTTGTTTCTGGACTTTTTAATGTTCACCGTTCTAAATGGCATGAGGTGGTATCTCATTGTGGTTTTGATTTGCATTTCTCTAATGAGCATTTTTGTTGTATGTTTGTTGGCTATGTAAATGTCTTCTTTTGAGAAGTGTCTGTTCATATCCTTTGTCCACTTTTTGATGGAGTTGTTTTTTTCTTGTAAATTTGTTTGTGTTCCTTGTAGATTCTGGATATTAGCCCTTTGTCACATGAATAGATTACAAAAATTTTCTCCCATTCTGTAGGTTTCCTGTTCACTCTGATGATAGTTTCTTTTGTTGTGCAGGAGCTATTAATTTAATTAGATCACATGTGTCAATTTTGGCTTTTGTTGCCATTGCTTTTGATGTTTCATTTGTGAAGTATTTGCCCATGCCTATGCCCTGAATTGTATTACCTATGTTTTCTTCTAGGGTTTTTATGGTTTCAGGCCTTACATTTAAGTATTTAATCCATCTTGACTTAATTTTTGTATAAGTTAGGAAGGGATCCAGTTTCAGTTTTCTGCATATGGCTAGCCAGTTTTCCCAACAACATTTATTAAGTAGGGAATCCTGTCCCCATTGGTTGTTTTTCTCGGGTTTGTCAAAGATCAGATAGTTGCAGATATGTGGCATTATTTCTGAGGCCTCTGTTCTCTTCCATTGGTCTATATATCTGTTTTGGTACCAGTACCATGCTGTTTTGGTTACTGTATCCTTGTAGTATAGTTTGAAGTCAGGTAGCATGATGCCTCCAGCTTTGTTATTTTTGCTTGGGATTGTCTTGGCTATACAAACTCTTTTTTGGCTCCATATGAAATTTAAAGTAGTTTTTTACTAATTCTGTGAAGAAAGTCAGTAGTAACTTGATGGGGATAGCATTGAATCTTCAAATAACTTTGGCAGTATGACCATTTTTATGATATTGATTCCTCCTCTCCATGAGCATGGAATGTTTTTCCATTTGTTTGTGTCATCTTTTACTTCATTGAGCAGTGGTTTGTAGTGGTCCTTGAAGCGGTCCTTCATATCCCTTGTAAGTTGTATTCCTAGGTATTTTATAATCTTTGTAGCAATTGTGAATAGGAGTTCACTCATGATATGGCTCTCTGAGTGTCTATTATTGGTGTATAGGAATGCTTGTGATTTTTGCAGATTGATTTTATATCCTGAGACTTTGCTGAAGCTGCTTATCAGCTTAAGGAGATTTTGCGCTGAGACAACAAGGTTTTCTAAGTATACAATCATGTCACCTGCAAACAGGGACAATTTGACTTCCTCTCTTCCTATTTGAAAACCCTTTATTTCTTTCTCTTGCCTGATTGCCTGGCCAGATCTTCCAATACTATGTTGAATATGAGTGGTGAGAGAGGGCATTCTTGTCTTGTGCTGGTTTTCAAAGAAAAAGTGTGCAGCTTTTGCCCATTTGGTATGATATTGGCTGTGGGTTTGAATAAATAGCTGTTATTATTTTAAGATATGTTCCATCGATACCTAATTTATTGAGAGTTTTTGTCTTGAAGGGGTGTTGAATTTTATTGAAGGCCTTTTCTGCATCTATTGAGATAATCATGTGGTTTTTGCCGTTGGTTTTGTCTATGTGATGTATTATGCTTACTGATTTGCATATGTTGAACCATCCTTGCCTCCCAGAGATGAAGCCAACTTGATTGTGTTGGATAAGCTTTTTGATGTGCTGCTAGATTTGGGTTTCCATTATTTTATTGAGGATGATCACATCAATGTATGTTCCCCTGAGATATTGGCCTAAAATTTTCTTTTTTCATTGTGTCTCTGCCAGTTTTTGTATCAGGATGATGCTGGCCTCATAAAATGAGTTAGGGAAGATTCCCTCTTTTTCTATTGTTTAGAATAGTTTCAGAAGGAATGGTACCAGCTCCTCTTTGTACCTCTGGTAGAATTTGGCTGTGAATCCATCTGGTCCTGGGCTTTTTTTGGTTGGTGGGCTCTTAATTACTGCCTCAATTTCAGAACTTGTTATTGGCCTATTCAGGGATTTGACTTCTTCCTGTTTAATCTTGGGAGGGTGTATGTTTCTGGGAATTTATTCACTTCTTCTAGATTTGCTACTTTATTTGAACAGAGGTGTTTATAGTATTTTCTGATGTTAGTTTGTATTTCTGTGAGATTAGCAGTGTTCTCTCCTTTATCATTTTTTATTGTGTTTATTTGATTTTTCTCTCCTTTCTTGTTTATTAGTCTGGCTAGCTGTCTATTTTGTTAATCTTTTCAAAAAAATAAGCTCCTGAATTCATTGATTTTTTTGAAGGGGTTTTCATGTCTCTGTCTCCTTCAGTTCTACTCTGATCTTAGTTATTTCTTGTCTTCTGCTAGCTTTTGAATTTGTTTGCTCTTGTTTCTCTAGATATTTTAAGTGATATTAGGGTGTTGATTTTAGATCTTTCTTGCATTCTCCTGTGGGAAGTTAGTGCTACAAATTTCCCTCTAAACACTGCTTTAGCTGTGTCCCAGCGATTCTGGTACATTGTGTTTTTGTTCTCATGGGTTTCAAAGAACTTATTTATTTCTGCCTTAATTTCGTTATTTATTCAGTAGTCATTCAGGAGCACGTTTTTCAGTTTCCATATAGTTGTGTGATTTTTAGTGAGTTTCTTAATCCTGAGTTCTAATTTGATTGCACTGTGGTCTGAGAGACTGCTTATTATTATTTCTGTTATTTTGCATTTGCTGAGGAGTGTTTTGCTTCCAATTATATGGTCAATTTTACAATAAGTGTATTTTCTGAGAAGAATGTATTTTCTGTTGATTTGTGGTGGAGAGTTCTGTAAATGTCTATTACGTCTGCTTGGTCCTGAGCTGAGTTCAAGTCCTGAATATCCTTGTTAATTTCTGTCCTTGTTAAATTCCTGTCTAATATTAACAGTGGGTGTTATTATTATCCCACTATTATTGTGTGGGAGTCTAAGTCTCTTTGTATTTCTCTAAGTGCTTTTTACTACTATGTAATATCCTTGTCTTTTTTGACCTTTGTTGGTTGAAACTGTTTTATCAGAGACTTGGATTGCAACCCCTGCTTTTTTTTTTCTTTCTATTTCTTGGTAAATATCCCTCCATCCCATTGTTTTGAGCCTATGTCTGTCTGCACGTAAGATGGGTCTCCT
Organism: Piliocolobus tephrosceles; assembly: GCF_002776525.5. NCBI lineage: Eukaryota > Metazoa > Chordata > Mammalia > Primates > Cercopithecidae > Piliocolobus > Piliocolobus tephrosceles. The sequence goes on from NC_045439.1 coordinate 117,394,267, forward strand.
AAATACAGAACACCAATGGGTCTTGATTCTTTATCCAATTTGCCAGTCTGTGTCTTTTAATTGGGGCATGTAGCCCATTTACATTTAAGGTTAATATTGTTATGTGTGAATTTGATCCCATCATTATGGTGCTAGCTGGTTATTTTGTCTGTTAGATGATACAGTTTCTTCATAGTGTCTATGGTCTTTACAATTTGGTATGTTTTTGCAGTGGCAGGTACTGGTTTTTCCTTTCCATATTTAGTGCTTCCTTTGGGAGCTCTTGTAAGGCAGGCCCGGTGGTGACAAAAGTCTCTCAGCAATTGCTTGTCTGTAAAGGATTTTGTTTCTCCTTTGCTTATGAAGCTTAGTTTGGCTGGATATGAAATTCTGGGTTGAAAATTCTTTTCTTTAAGAATGTTGAATATTGGCCCTTACTCTCTTATGGCTCATAGAGTTTCTGCAGAGATCCACTGTTAGTCTGATGGGCTTCCCTTTCTGGGTAATGCGGACTTTCTCTCTGGTTGCCCTTAACATTTTCTCCTTCATTTCAACCTTGGTGAATATGACAATTATGTGTCTTGGGGTTGCTCTTCTCCAGGAGTATCTTTGTGGTGTTCTCTGAATTTCCTGAATTTTAATGTTGGCCTATCTTGCTAGGTTGGGGAAGTTCTCCTGGATAATAACCTGAAGAGTGTTTTTTCCAACTTGGTTCCATTCTCACCATTACTTTCAGGTACACCAATCAAACGTAGGTTTGGTCTTTTCACCTCGTCCCATATTTCTTGGAGGCTTTGTTCGTTTCTTTTCATTCTTTTTTCTCTAATCTTGTCTTCATGCTTGATTTCATTAAGTTGATCTTCAATTCACCCTTTTTGGGTGAATGGGAAAGACAGTAGCCACCTACCTTACATATTACTGAAGAACAACATCTGGTAACTGGTGTTCTGTTTTCTAATTCCATAGTTTAAGTCAACTCACATAAAAGATGAAAAGCATCTTTTTCACTTGATCGATTGAGCTGTTGATATTTGTGTATGCTTCACAAAGCTCTCGTGCCATGTTTTTCATCTCCATCAGGTCATCTATGTTCTTCTTCTAAACTGGTTATTCTAGTTAGCAATTCCTCTAACTTTTTTTTCAAGGTTCTTAGCCTGCTTGGATTGGATTAGAATATGTTACTTTGGCTCAGTGGAGTCTGTTATTACTCACATTCTGAAGCCTCCTTCTGTCAATTCGTCAAACTCATTCTCCATCCAGTTTTCTCTCCTTGCTGGTGAGGAGTTATGATCCTTTGGAGGAGAAGAGGGATTCTGGATTTTGGAATTTTCAGTCTTTTTGCACTGGTTTTTCCTCATCTTTGTGGATTTATCTACCTTTGGTTTATGATGCTGGTGACTTTCAGATGGGGTTTTTTGTGTGGATGTCCTTTTTGTTGACGTTGACGCTATTTTTTTTTCTGTTTGTTAGTTTTCCTTCTAATAGGCCCCTCTGCTGCAGGTCTGCTGGAGTTTGCTGGAGGTCCACTCCAGACCCTGTTTGCCTGGATGTCATCAGCAGAGGCTGCAGAACAGCAAAGATTGCTGCCTGTTCCTACCTCTGGAAGCTTTGTTCCACAGGGGCACCTGCCAGATGCCAACTGGAGTTCTCCTGTATGAGGTGTCTGTCAACCTCTGCTGGAGGTGTCTCCCAGTCAGGAGGTATGGGGGCCAGGGACCTTGAGGAGGCAGTCTGTCTCTTAGAAGAGCTTGAGAGTTGTGCTGGGAGATCTGCTGCTGTCTTCAGAACTGGCAGGCAGAAATGTTTAGGTCTCCTGAAGCTGCTCCCACAGCCACCACTTCTCCCAGCTGCTCTGTCCCAGGGAGACACCTGACGGGGGTTGCTCCCTTTCTTTCAGAGATGGCTGCCCAGAGAGGGGGAATCTAGAGAGGCAGTCTGCCTATAGTGACTTTGCGGAGCTGTGGTGGGCTCCACCCAGTTCGAACTTCCCTGTGGCTTTGTTTATACACTGTGAGGGGGAAACTGCCTAGTCAAGCCTCAGTAATGATGGATACCATTCCCCCCACCGAGCTCAAGATTTCTAGGTTGACTTCAGACTGCTGTACTGGCAGCAAGAATTTCAAGCCAGTGGGTGTTTTCTGGGATCCATGGGGGTGGAATCTGCTGAGCTAGACCACTTGGTTCTCTGGTTCAACCCCCTTTCCAGGGTAGTGAATGATTCTGTCTTGCTGGCATTCCAGGTGCCACGGGGGTATGGAAAAACAACACCAAACAAACAAACAAACAAAACTCCTGTAGCTAGCTCAGTGTCTGCCCAAATGGCCATCTAGTTTTGTGCTTGAAATCCAGGGCCCTGGTGGTATAGGCGCCCGAAGGAATCTCCTAGTCTGTGGATTGTGAAGACCATGAGAAAAGCGTAGTATCTGGGCTGGAATGCACCATTCCTCACGGCACAGTCACTCACAGCTTCCCTTGGCTAGGAGAGGGAGTTCCTCAGCCCCTTGCACTTCCTGGGGGAGGCATGCCTTACCCTGCTTTGGCTCACCCTCCGTGGGCTGCACCCAGTCTAACAAGTCCCAATGAGATGAACTGGGTACCTCAGTTGGAAATGCAGAAACCACCTGCCTTCTGCGTTGATCTTGCTGGGACCTGCAAACCAGAGCTGTTCCTATTCAGCCATATTGGTCCACATCTGTATATCACTCCAATTATTTTTAAAAACTATTGTCACTAAGAGGAAACTCTGTGCTTGGTGTTAAAGACATTAAAAATACAACAAGACACAGCCAAACCTTAAAAACAGATATTTTCATATGAGTTTACTGATTTTCATTGTTTTACAATGCCATTGTCAATATAAATATTATTATTAAAGTACAAAAAAACTGTATCCGATTTCAATTTGAATAATGGCCGAAGATGGAGTTGCTCAATTTGACCTAAAAATCTTACGATGATGAAACCTTGAGGGATGATTACTAGATTCTTTTCTCTATCCTTAGGAAAAAAACAAAGTTCTCCTAACCCTGAGTTGTTTTCTCATTTCATTCTCCCTTAATAATATCACATTTTCACATCATCCTTTTCTGACCTTCACATCTATTAGACCATTGTAGTGGTGTTATTCAAACATGGTCTTGTAATGTGAACACTTTCAGAAAGTGTATCCTTTTTGGGTGAATGGGAAAGACAGTAGCCACCTACCTTACATATTACTGAAGAACAACATCTGGTAACTGGTGTTCTGTTTTCTAATTCCATAGTTTAAGTCAACTCACATAAAAGATGAAAAGCATGTGCTTTCCACTAGTCACCTTGGAATAGAATTTTTAGAGGACAGCAGCAGTCTTTCACTTGTACTGTTCAGTGCAGCACCTAGCCTTCTTGGGTGCTTAATAAATATTGAACAATCTAGCAATCAAGCCCTCCAGGCAATGGCTGCAGTTGTTATTTGACACATATGCAGACTGTACACAGTAGGAATTGCCAATCAAACAGCCAGATCTGAACATACAGAAAATAGCAGAGACAACAACAGCAGCATCACCTTCAAATACAAAGGACAATCTATATGTATATATTATGCTATGTATGAATTTAATAGTATTCATGGTTTCCTTTGCATTCTACTCTGCATTTACATAACTCACTGCATGTGAAATTAGCCAAATGCTAAAAACTCTTCAATGAATATGCTTAACAAAAGGCCAACAATCTCAAATTATTTTTTTAAAATAAATGATGCATTTGCCTGAACTAAGTCCAAAATTGTCCTGGGTGTGGGATATCTAACACTTTTATGCTATCAAATATGGAATTTCCTTGGTCCTACAAGCTAAAAATTGCTCACTCATGAATTCCACAAGTCTGAGAGTCCACTGAGAAATATGTCCCCTCATTAATATGTCCAATGAATGATTAACGTAAACTTTGAATTTCGCAAAATGTAGTACTTTGACTTTTAAACTTTTATAATTAAGAACTATCATTTTGCTTTCAGACGATAAAGATGCCATTTAGTAAACTGCTTTGTTGCCCTTTTTACAGCACTGTTTTCCTGGGAGCCTTGAAGAGTTAATGAATCTCCAAATATCCCTAATCTCTGTGCAAAAATTTAGCTTTTCCTAAGGGATCTGACCCAGTTCTTAAAAATAAAACTTAAACCTCATATAAAAAGCAAGATAAATGAAGGTATGACTGTACTGAGGTGATGGGAAAAGCCTTAACGTGCTTATCATTTCCCTTCTCACCTACATTTTCCTGTGATACTTGCTCTTGTGTCAACCCTTTAAGTGAATATTGCTTGAGCTGCTTAAAATTATATATTCAATGTCAGCTTTATGCTCTAAGGAATATTTAATGTGAGACATCATTCACTTTTGCATGGAAATTAACTCTGTAGTGTGAAAACTGGCTTCAGGTGAATTCTACTTTAAAAAAAAATTGCAAGTGAGAACAGGAAGAACCTCCAAGCATTCACCACTAGCAGCTGGAGGGTCCGGTATATACAGAAGATTATATTATACACAGATCAATGGAGTCTATTTACTGTACAAAAAAAAAAATACATCCAGGTTAGGAAAAATAAGAGTCTTGGGATATGTAAGACATGCACAGAACATTTTTTTTCCTTTAAATCTCAAGAACATTGTGAACTCGACTCACACTTTGACATTTACAAAGGCACTGAAAACATGCTCAGCACAGTGAAGACCTTGTGTTCATTTGCTCTTTAAAATGCATCTTGATACACTCTTATTCCTCCTGACCAGCAGGTAATATTGAGTTACCTCATCCAAACACAGCACTTGGTTGATGTGAATCATTTATTCAATATTTACTGAGTGCTTATGATGTGCCAGGTATAGTAACAGCTGCAAACTGTAAATCAGTAAGACATGCCCCCTCCTGCTCTTAGGAAACACACATTCCAGAAGAGAAGATAGATATACACAGATCATTACAATGCAGTGTTTTAAAGGCTAAAAGAGAAGCATGAACAAAATAGATACTTGGAGAGCAAAGGGCAGGGAGAAGCTAATCAAAGCTGGAAAATAATAAGACAGAATATGTAAGTTTTAAGTACAGTTAAAAGCATGGTCAAAGTAGATTGTACATTCCAGGAAAAAAGAGCCGTTGTCCATATCCTCTAAAACTTTTTCCTCTAGCTCCTCCAGAATATCCAATTCTAGGGACACAGAGATTTCCCATTCAAGAAGATGGTGATGCAGACTTATTCTTCACTCTAAAAGGTAAAAACACTTAGGATATCTCTGAATAACTTAATATTAATCTGTTTGTCAATTAATAGGAGGTAGATTTTTACTAATTTCCCTAATGTCAGCAAAAGTCATAGAGATCACTCTAAGCTTGGCACTAGATATATAAAGATAAATATAATTTGCTGCATAATCATCAGGAGTTTGCATTCCAAGGAGAGAGACAGCTATATACTGATGGCATACTAACACAATCTGCTAAGTGCAATTAGGAAAAGATGCCTTCCACGAAATGAGAACGTGAAAGAATGGACAATTAGCCCATATAAGAAGGCATTAGAGAAGGAAGGATTTTTTTTAAATCATTGAGTATTAAAGAAGAAATAAGAGATAGACAAAGAAAATTAGAAACAGAAACCAGACAAAAGAACTGGATGAACTAACCCATGGAAGCACCAAACAGCACTATACCAGCATCTTAAAAATCTTATGTGTCATGGAGCATAAGGAAGAAGGCAAAGGAGAAATATGAACCTAGGAGGTAAACAGTTACCAGATACCTGGGCAATATTACACATTGGGTTTTTGGAAGAAGCTCTGTATTACTATGGTCTGACTAAACCATAATGTGGGCAGACAATTTATAAAAGAGAAAACAGAGATGCTAAAAATGTAGTCACTGGCCAAGTTTGCAAGAAATGTAAGTAGCAGAGCCATAGGTCAGAGTCATTTCTGTCCTCTTCCAGAACCCACCCTTGACTACTATGACTCCATAAGTGAGTTGTGGGGCTATTTTCAGGTCTTCCATTAAGTTACCTTGCCTCTTTGTTCCTCTCATTATCGATCGATGATATAGTGGGAGGAGCTATAGCAAGAATATGTTTGGGATTCACAAAAATGGAAAACATGAGATTGTTTGGAAGAAGAATGCCACACAAGTACTAATGTGACGTCAGAAGCCAGTGTGATTTTTTTCCCACTAAAGCAACGAGTGTTTTCAAATTAAAATCATAATTGTACCTAGAATGCTAATAGGGGCAGCTGTGTAACCTAATCAGTAAACAAAGAAGATGACAAACAGAGAGAAAGGAAATAGAATGTAAGAATGCAGGGCAACTGAACATGTAGCCTAAATAATTTGAAGAAGAAGAGGCATGGGTGTAATATTAGCATAAAATATATAAAATAATGATTCTTATGTAAAGGGAAATTAATTGTATTCTCTGGCAATGATATTATCAGAAATACTGGACTAAATTGATGAGCTAATAGTAGCCTATATAGTAGAAAATATTATAGAAGAAAGATTAACTGCAGAGTAGCAAGATTTTTGATATGTGGAAGAAAAAATTACTTATAATTTTCAATTTGCAGTTTTCCAGAGTAATTGAGCCTATTTTCTTTATACCAGAATCCTTCAACATTGGACAGGGGCTGATGAACATAGGTGACGTAACAGGGGTCCTTTCCTTTCTGCCATAAGTTTTTAATGATGCTCTGACATCATATCAAGTTTCAAGAAAACCCTCTCTTCGTAGCAATTGTAAATGGGAGTTCACTCATGATTTGGCTCTCTGCTTGTCTATTGATATATAGTAATGCTTATGCTTATGATTTTTGCACATTGATTTTGTATCCCAAGACTTTGCTGAAGTTGCTTATCAGTTTAAGAAGCTTTTGGGCTGAGACAATGGGGTTTTCTAGATATAGGATTATTTCATTTGCAAAGAGGAAGACCGTTGACAAGGGAAGTGAAGGATCTCTTCAAGCAGAACTACAAACCACTGTTCAAGGAAATCAGAAAGGACACAAACAAATGGTAAAACATTCCATGCTCATGGACAGGAAGAATCAATATTGTAAAAATGGCCATACTGCTCGAAGTAATTCATAGATTCAATGCTATTTCCATTAAACTACCATTGACACATCACACAATTAGAAAAAAAAAAATACTTTAAAATTCACATGGAATCAAAAAAAGGGTCTGTACAGCTAAGACAAATCTAAGCAATAAGAACAAAGCTGGAGGCATCACGCTACCCGACTTCAAACTATATTACAAGTCTACTGTAACCAAAACAATATGGTACTGGTACAAAAACAGACATATAAACAAATGGAACAGAATAGAGATCTCAGAAATAAGACGACATATCTATAGCCATCTGATCTTTGACAAACATGACAAAAACAAGCAATGGAGAAAGGATTCTCTATTTAATAAATGGTGCTGGGAAACCTGGCTAGCCATATGCAGAAAATTGAAACTGAACTCCTAATTTACACCTTATTCAAAAATTAACTCGAGATGAATTAAATACTTGAATGTAAAATCCAAAACTATAAAACCCCTAGAAGAAAATCAAGGTAATACCATTCAGGGCATAGGCACAGGGAAAAATTTCATGATGAAAACATCAAAAGCAAAAATTGACAAATGGGATCTAATTAAACGAAAGAGCTTCTGAATAGCAAAAGACACTATCATCAAAGTGAACAGACATCCTACAGAATGGAAGGAAAGTTTTGCAATCCATCCGACAAAGGTCTAATATCCAGAATCTACATGCAACTTAAACAAACTTACAAGAAATAAACAAACAACCCCATTAAAAGGCAGTCAGAGGACATGAACAGACACTTCTCAAAAAGAAGACAGTTATGCAGCCAACAAACATGAAAAGAAAGCTCATCATCACTGATCATTAGAGAAATGCAAATCAAAACAACAACGAGATACCATCTCATGCCAGTGAAAATGGCAATTATTAAAAAGTCAAGAAACAACAGATGCTGGTGAGGCTGTGGAAAAGTAGAAATGCTTTTTTTTTTTTTTTTTTGAGGCAGAGTCTCGCTCTGTCACCCAGGCTAGAGTGCAGTGGTGCCATCTCGGCTCACTGCAGCCTCTGCCTCCTGGGTTCAAGCGATTCTCCTGCCTCAGCCTCCCGAGTAGCTGGGACTACAGGTGCCCACCACCACGCCCGGCTAATTTTGTGTTTTTAGTAGAGACGGGGTCTCACCATGTTAGCCAGGATGGTCTCGATCTCCTGACCTCGTGATCCGCCCACCTCAGCCTCTCAAAGTGCTGAGATTACAGGCATGAGCCACCACACTCGGCCCCGAAATGCTTTTACACAGTTAGTGGGAGTGTAAATTAGTTCTACCATTGTGGAAGACTGTGTGGCAATTCCTCAAAAACATAGAGGCAGAAATACCATTTGACCCAGTAGTCCCATTACAGGTACATAACCAGAGAAATATAAATCATTTTATTATAAAGAAACATGCATGTAATTGTTCATTGCAGTGTTATTCACAATAGCAAACCATGGAATCAACCTAAATGCCCATCAGTGATAGGCTGGATAAAGAATATATGGGGCTGTGGGTGGTGGCTTATGCCTGTAATCCCAGCACTTCGGGAGGCCAAGGTGGGTGGATCACCTGAGGTCAGGAGTTTGAGACCAGTCTGGCCAACATGGTGAAACCCTGTCTCTACTGAAAATACAAAAATTAGCCGGGCGTGGTGGCGCGTGCCCATTAGTAATCCAAGCTACTCAGGAGGCTGAAGCAGGAGAATCGCTTGAACCTGGGAGGCGGAGGTGGCAGTGAGCTGAGACCACGCCACTGCACTTGAACCTGGGTTACAGAGCAAGACTTTGTCTCGAAAAAAAAATAAAGGAAGGAAGGAAGGAAGGAAGGAAGGAAGGAAGGAAGGAAGGAAGGAAGGAAGGAAGGAA
>NC_045439.1:117403217-117515240 GCF_002776525.5 Piliocolobus tephrosceles
GAAGGAAGGAAGGAAGGAAGGAAGGAAGGAAGGAAGGAAGGAAGGAAAGAAAGAAGGAAAGGTGGTATATATACACCATGGAATACTCTGCAACCATAAAGTGGAATGAGATCGTGTCCTTTGCAGGGACATGGATAGAACGGGAAGCCATTATCATCAGCAAATTAACGCAGGAACAGAAAACCAAACACCACATATTCTCACTTATAAGTAGGAGCTGAACAATGAGAACACGTGGACACAGGGAGGGGAACAACACACACTTGTGCCTGTTGTAGGGTGGAAAGGGGAAGGGAGAGCATTGGTATAAATAGCTAATGCATGCGGGGCTAATACCTAGGTGATGAGTTGACAGGTGCAGCAAACCACCATGTCACACATTTACCTATGTAACAAATATGCACTTTTGTACATGTATTCTGGAACTTAAAAATTAAATTAAATTTTTTGAAAAGTTTCAAGAAAATACTGTCCAGGAAAATGGTTTTTTGTACTCTTTGAAAGAACAATACTGTGTTAATAAAGGTTGACAATGGAAGGAAACCATGATTACTCTCAAACACAATAACAACCTGACCCTCTCATTTTCTTCATCTCTGAGTGAAATGCTGGAGGCAGGGGAAGGTATTGAAGTTAAAATAAGAATTAAAGAATTGGCACTGCCAAGCATGCTCTTTGAGCTAATGTTATTAACATATCTTCTGTCCAGCAATTTGTTCAGGTTAAACATCAGAAAGGGGTAAGGTAAGTGTCTATTTTTACAATACAGCTGGGGTTTTAAAACTTCTGGTTTGAACACAAAGCATGTTATTAAGCTGAGGTTTTTCAAAGCAGGAACATCTCATGAAATTGATTTGCTAGGGTTTCATTTGAAAATGTAATGACAAGTATTCAGTCGAAGACCAGGATCCCAATCTGTGCATACATATTTATCAATGTCTTTTGGGAGAAAAATCCAGGTGACTCCAAATTTAGATTTTGGCACGGATCTTGTTTATTTTGTACCTGGAACATGTTATATACAGCCTAGGTCAGATGGACAATAAGTCATTCTTACTGAGTGCCTGCTGTTTTAAGGGAATTTTAGGGACAGCAAGACATATGATGAAGTACATGATATATGGGTCTTCAAGGAATTTGTATAATTTTGAGAAAATAGATGACTACATTAAAATATTTTAATGTAAAGTAGTACAAGTGATTGATACAGAATATAAGAGACAGCAGAGGGATAGAGAACATTATTCTTTACAATCTGAATCATATGACATGAAATGACAGTAATTCAATCCTCAACTAGAAATCTCAACTAGACGTCAGTATTGCCTGTTCATTCTCCACAGGTCAAAACAGCCGTTTGGTATCCTTTTCTCTCTTCTCAAACCATTAACATTCCTCCCCAACTCTAGGTTCATGACCCAGCTCCATAATTCATTAACGAAATAAAAACAGTCATAATTCAGATTACCTCACTCCCCAGCTAACAGCTATATAAAAGCTTCCGATTGCCTTAAAATAGAATCCAAATTTTTACCTACAAGTCTGCAAGACTGTAGATGATGTCCTCCCTGCTTGCCTCTCCCTCGCCGTTTTCATACTTCTTTCCACTCTGCAGTCTTGGTTCCACTCTCATTGACCTTTCACTTCCTTGAATAGACCCAACGTATTGCTGTCTAGTGACTTTGCACCCACAGTTACCTCTGCCACAAATATCCTTTCCTTTGGCTTTCTCATGGTCAGCTTTTAGTTATCATTCAGCTCTCAGCTCAAATGCCACTTCTTTTTTTTTTTTTTTAAAGCAAGTTCTTAGAGACTTACAAAGAGACTTAGACTCCCACACAATAATAATGGGAGACTTTAACACCTCAAATGCCACCTCTTAAGAAATGCTTTCCTAAACCTGGGTGTCCATCAACAGACAAATAGATAAAGAAAATGGGGAACATATACACAATGGATTACTATTCAGCCATAAAAAGAGTGAGATCCTCTCATTTGCAACAACATAGATGAAATTGGAGGACATTAAATTAAGTGAAATAAGCCAGGCACAGAAAGTAAAACTTAGCGTGTTCTCACCAATTTGTGGTAGCTGAAAATTAAAACAACTGAACTCATGGATATAGAGAGTAGAAGGATGGTTACTAGAGGCTGGGAAGGGTATTGGGGAGTGGGAAGGAAGTAGGGATGGTTAATGGGTACAAAAGTATGTTAGATGGAATGAATGAGATCTAGTATTTGATAGCACAACAGAGTGATTACAGTCAACAATAATTTATTGTATATTTTATAATAACTAGAGAAGTATAATTTGAATGTTTGTAACAAAAGTCATAAATGTTTGAGGCGATGGATACTCCATTTACCCTGCTATTATTATTATGAATTGTTTGCCTGTATCAAAATATCTTATGTATCCCATAAATATAGACAACTACTATGTACCCATAAATTTTTAAGTGCCTTTCCTTACTATCTTATCTAAAGAAGCTCTACTGCATCCCTTCCCCTAAATTGAGTATTTTCTTTCGTATAGCTAATCTTGTTTTTACTTTAGGACTGTGGCTTTCTAAAATTATCTTGTTTATTCATTTACTTTGGTTTTGACTGTTTTGTACCACTGGAAGGGAAGTTCTATGGGGAAAGGAACCTGTCTGACATCTCCAGTTACTTACCCTAGGCCTGGTTTATAAAACTCAAAAAATATCTGCTGATTGAATTAGTGAATGCATAACTAAAAGAATGGCTAAGCCTGAAAGTAAATGTGCAAAGGAGAGCTATACAATGTGTGATATTTATAGGTTAATCCTTAGACATGATGGGGCAGTATTGGCTTCCAAACCTGATATTCAAATATAGAGAAACTCTTTTCCCCTTTGTTGTCAGTAAGCATATGGTTACCCTATAGCATCAGAAAAATCCAATTTATCTGTGATTTGAGCTGATAATCAAAGGGGTAACAAATATTTATTAAATGATATTGATTTTATATTATTTTCACCCACTAATTTTGCACTTACATATTTTTATAACATTTCCTGTTGTCCAGCTAGTTGGACAGTTCTTCTATCAATAACAAATTTGTTAGTGCAATACAAACACAATTACATATTCGTAAGTATGCCAAAGGCTGCAAATACCCTTGAGTAATTAAAGTTCTCTAATTATATTACCCAGAAACCTATAGTATGATACCCTCCTCTAAACCCCTAAAGAATAAGAAGATTCTAGTTAACATGAGCTATACTATCAAAAATTTGAAAGAATATTTACTGTTGCAATATAGAATAGGACTTTATGCTTTATTAATGAAGTGAAGAATACATTCATTCAAAAAAGAAATATGTATTTCTTTTAATGTTTCTTAATTTAATATTGAACATTTCTTTCTTTAAGTGGACTTTGGGAGAGTAAAAAGAAATCCAATGGATTCAAATTGGAGGAAGCAGTCAAGAGCGTTAAAATAATTCTCTACACATTTTTCTTTGCACGCATTTAATTTACATGAATCTCAGCAATAGCTTTGAAAAGCAAGTACCTCTTAAGAGACTTTTAGTTACTTTTAGTACCACTCTCTGGGTTCTTATAGCCACTTTAAAATTAAGGTGGCTTGGGGAAAAACTCATACCATTCCTGAAAAGAAGTTCTTTAAGTAAAAAGAAAAAAAAAAAAAAACCTTTTTTCTTCTCTTAATTTTATTCTTCCCACTATTTCCTTTAATGTACTCACTAATATAATGCAAGATAATGTTGCACATAAGTTCTGAACACGTACTTTTGGACTGATAATTTCATAGGTTAGAACATTCACTCAGAACACTCATTAGATTACTATGTCTTCTATCCTATTCTATAATTTTTCATATATCCATATGTCTATCCAAACACAAAAGACAGTGGCTGCTCTCTGCTGAGAAATGAAATGGAAATCTCCATTACAATACATTGTCTCCTGTATGAATGCTCTGCATTTCCAGCTGTCTTCACTGTATTAACTGATGTCATCTTGTAGATTTGTAGCCTTGTCTAAACTGCTCTTGCAATGACAGTAATAATAAAAAGATACATCATGAGCAGCAGTTATTAATATATAACACTAATTACATAAAACATTGTTTTGTCTAACACTAAGATATTACATTAAAAACTGCCCTATCATCTTCATTTAACATCAACATAGTCTATACATGGAGAACTGTATTTTGAAAGGGAACTTGGCTAACTCTTTTTAAAGTCTTACGAAAAGTGACTTTGAAATTATGCTATATCACCAACCAAGCCATTATATAAATTTGCTTTAGTGAATGAAGATCAATCTGAGTAGCAAAATTTTAATAATACAAAACGAATATGAATTATTCAAAAAGGAGCAAGCATTTAATGTTTTTTAATGAAAATGCAGATAATAAAAGAGGAAATGTCTTAACAATTTGGGGCTTTTTTGCAATTTTCTACTTCCCACTCATGTAACTATAAAAAATGCTTTGCAATATGGAAAGAGCATAGAAATCACCATTTTGAAACGTACTGAATCAATGTATGCCTTTATTGGCTAGAACTTTTCTTGCTAATTGCATACCTAAATACCTTGCAGTCAAGAGATAGATTGGAAAGGAAGAGAGTGTAACCAAATTTTATTAATCAATAACTGATAGTAGAACATGAAATACTTAAAATTGTGTCTGGGATCACAATAAAATGTGTCAAGTAGTCATGGTCCTTAGGACATTAGTCTTTCAATAAGCCTGGCTCACTCTAGCAGTGTCCCAGAAATGGATATATGAGAAGAAACTCTAGATGTTGGCATCAGATTTACAATTGTGTTTTCCATTTCTCTGTCCTGTCATTCTCACATTTGGCTTTCCTGTTTTTTCCACCCCCCAGTTCTTTTAAACTTACATGGTAGATCTCAGTCCCCGCCCACCTCCTTGGTTTGTCAATTGGTTTCAGTTAATTGTCCCAACATATGTCAGTACTCAAGATGTTATTTCTATTGTCTACCTGGTGACTTTATGAACTTTGATCATAAGTAAGAGAATAGGTAATATTCCTCCTTATCCTTTCACCTGCTCTTCATTGAGCCTTCCCACTTCAAACCAGTCAGTTATACCTCAACCTGGTACTGGCTACATCCTTCCTTGTATGATAGAGGAACAAACAGGTGGCAGTACCTCTCAGGGTGGTTGAGCCTCTGGAAAAGGGTGGGGGGATGGCATCTAAAACAGAGGACTATCTCAAGGGCATCATCAGAGTATGCAGTGGATGTTTGATTGGAGCCTGAGGAATTGTCAGTGATTCAATCACATACATTGCTGATAGAGACGGAATGTGTCACAGCTATCTGCAAATGTCATATGAGGCAAATGTGCACATGTTGTACAGGAAAAAAAGGGGCAACCAACAGGACTTCAATTTTCATAAAAATGTTACTTATGTGTTAGATTAAGTGCTATATTTTTGAGTTCAAGGCAAAAGATTTATATCTATCTTAGGTTGTATCCGAGTGGCGAGAAGAATCCAACAAACACTGTTTGAGGAACTATGAGTGTAGAAAACTTAGAATCTCTAGTTCTTAGACCTGGTACGTGTAGGGTACCTGCTAAATTAATGAATGATACATGGAAAAATAAATTAATAAAATAAGCTGGCATTCTAAAAAGAAAAATACAATTTCAACAAATAGGACCTTTGAAGAAAATGTTTTTCAAACAAAAAATGAAGAAATAAAACAAACAATGTGAATTTAGACAGATAAATACAGCAAGAAGAAAATAATATAATCTGTATATGAGTAGAGATATAAAGGCTAGAATAGTTTTAAAATCAAAGAGGCAAAATATAGAACTGACTAGGAAAATGGATATGGCATAATGTTATTTTTGGACCTGTGATCAGATCAACAATAACTTCTACTTATTCTGTACACTCTGGAAGACTGATAATTGAGGAGGTAAATTCAGTAAAGGCAAAGAAGCTGTGAGTCACCAAAATAAATAAATAAACAAATAAATAAATAAATAAAATAGTCTGATTCTGATGGATTTTGGTTGGACTTAGAATGTGTTTTGGAGATACACTACAAAACACAGGCACTTCAAAAGAAACAAGAATTGTATGGCACATCTACCTCAAACTCTGTAGACTACTATAAAATTTTCAAATTTGAGGAATACTTCAAAGTAACCAAAAAAATTATAATTTTATCAAACTGATAAGTTCTCTGTCAGGACCGATTCATTTGCTATTTGTTGTATTACCTCATTTGCTACTCATTGCCATTTGTACTTTTATCATCATAACTTAGCATTAATTACTACAGCATTAAAATAAAATGCCATTGTAATTCTATATTGATGGCATAAATGTCTCGAAGTGACACCTATGCTTAGCAGTTTATTTTATCTATCAAACAGATGTCTATTTATTTTTAAAGACCTTTTCCGTATAATTATAGATAATGTCTAATTATCAAGTCAATATATTAATTATTTTTCATTAGGGTTATTTCATGGAGATTTGCCATTCTATTATTTGAGAACCAGAATTTCATTAATTGAATCTTGATCTTATAAAGAAGAAAATAATAATAATTTACTTTTAGAAAGGGACATTTTTTCTCATTAGAATACAGTTAGTTAAGTCTATTCACTATCTAACCAAGTATAAATTATCTTTCCAATAATTTTTAATATGGTTCGATATGCTCTTAAAATGAAGTCCTAATTATAATGCATTTCCATGTCAGTCATCTGTCAAAAGGGGTTTTAGTTTCTAACTCCGACATTAAGAATATTCAATATTCTCCTTAATTTGTTGTATATTTGGTCTCTATTTTCTTTGCAAACATAATTAGTCAGCATATTGTATCTCTTTTGTCAGGAAAAGACAAACCTGACTCTAATCTTAATTAAATAATATAGCCCAACAATCAGATATCAGATCCCTTATTGAAGGACTCGTTTTGTGAGTGACCCTTGGACTGCTGGACTAGGATAATCCCTGGACTAGAAACCAAAGAGCACTACTATGACTGAAAAATATCAGTTGGGCCAGGAGACTAGATCCAAGAAAATTTGACTAACAAACTGTGCAGCTTCAAACTATAGCTACACTTACTATTGAAAAGAATCCCATTGTGTAAAAATTAAACACCTCTTATTTTTCTGCTAGCAATTATCAAACTTTGGAGTATGAAAGAATCACTAAGTTCCACTCCCAGAAATTCCGATACTCATGGATCTGCGAGTACAGCCCAGCCACTGCATTTTTACCAATAGGTCATGGAATGCCAGTGCAAATGAATAATGTTCAACACATAGAAAAATATCCTGAAACTATAGAAGATAAAATATTTTAATAGAATAAATATATCTTATGAGGATATGTAAATTAATCATAATTTTTTCATCTCTTTCTGAGTTTAAGCTACAGTTTGATCACATTGCTCAAGAATCAGAACAGAGTAATAGAAAGAGCACAGTGACTCATACCTGTAATCCCAGCACTTTGGGAGGTCGAAGCGGGTGGATAATGAGGTTGGGAGATTGAGAACATCCTGGCTAACACGGTGAAGCCCCGTCTCTAATAAAAATACAAAAAATAGCCAGGCGTGGTGGCACACGCCTGTAATCCCAGTTACTTGGGAGGCTGAGGCAGGAGAATCACTTGAACCCAGGAAGTGGAGGTTGCAGTGAGCAGAGAGTACTTGACTGCACTCAAGCCTGGAGCGAGACTCCATCTCAGGATAAGATAGATAGATAGATAGACAGATAGATAGATAGATAGATAGATAGATAGATAGATAGATAGATAGAAAGGGAAGGAGGGAGGGAGGGAGGGAGGGAAGGAAGGAAGAAAGGAAGGAAAGAAGGAAGGAAGGAAGGAAGGAAGGAAGGAAGGAAGGAAGGAAGGAAGGAAGGAAGGAAGGAAGGAAAGAAAGAAGAAAGAGTTACAAAAAGACATGTGGTCCCAAGGTGAGACCGGACTCTCTGAACTTGAGCAAAAGTGTAGAGTTCAAAAGAGTTCCAAAAAGAGCTGTCTCTCTCCATCTACTAGGTTACTTGAGCCTATCTGAAAGGAGTTTTAAAATCCATGGATAGATAAAATCTCTAAAAACTTAACTCTTGCCTGTGACTCTAAACATTTCCAAGCAGCTTTAAGGAAACAAATTTGTTTAAAGCTTTTCAATCCAAGTAATATTAATTGATGAATATTATAGCACTCTATAGAACATAGTGTGAATACTTAAACCAAGTGTGTGTGAATGTGTGTTAGTCGCATCACCTCAATTTAAAGATGTGTTACCTGGTATGATTTACAGGACCTAAAAAAGAGACGTCACCACTTCACACCATGAAGTGGTCCAATCATACCCTGTTACCTTTGTCAATAATTGACAATTGCAGACTTATAAAGATATAAGTCTATAATTCTATGTTGTTAATTATGTGTGAATATGCTAATACAACCCTGATTTTGTTTTAAGACTCCTAATGAAATTGAACTCAAGTACTTATTATTTATAACTGAAAATATTTTAAAGTGAGTTTGCAAATCTAGAGTTCCTCTATTTATGACAAACCCACAGCCAATATCATACTGAATGGGCAAAAACTGGAAACATTCCCTTTGAAAACTGGCACAAGACAGGGATGCCCTCTCTTGCCACTCCTATTCAACATAGTATTTGAAGTTCTGGCCAGGGCAATCAGGCAAGAGAAAGAAATAAAGGGTATTCAATTAGGAAAAGAGGAAATCAAATTGTCCTTGTTTGCAGATGACCTGATTGTACATTTAGAAAACCCCATCATCTCAGCCCAAAAGCTCCTTAAGCTGATAAACAACTTCAGCAGAGTCTCAGGATACAAAATCAATGTGCAAAAATCACAAGCATTCCTATACATCAATAACAGAGAGAGAGCCAAATCATGAGTGAACTCCCATTCACAATTGCTACAAAGAGAATAAAATACCTAGAAATCGAACTTACAAGGGATGGGAAGGACATCTTCAAGGAGAACTACAAACCACTGCTCAATGAAAAAAGAGAGGACACAAACAAATCGAAGAATATTCCATGCTCATGGACAGGAAGAATCCATATCATGAAAATGGCCATAGTGCCCAAGGTAATTTATAGATGCATGCCATTCCCATCAAGCTACCAATGACTTTCTTCACAGAATTGGAAAAAACTACTTTAAAGTTCATACGTAACCAAAAAAGAGCCCCCATTGCCAAGACAATCCTAAGCCAAAAGAACAAAGCTGGAGGCATCACAGTGCCTGACTTCAAACTATACTACAAGGCTACTGTAACCAAGACAGCATGGTATTGGTACCAAAACAGAGAGATAAACCAATGGAACAGAACAGAGGTCTCAGAAATAACGCCACACATCTACAACCATCTGATCTTTGGCAAACCTGACAAAAACAGGAAATGGGGAAAGGATTCCGTTTAATAAATGGTGCTGGGAAAACTGTCTGGCCATATATAGAAAGTTGAAACTGGATCCCTTCCTTACACCTTATACAAAAATTAATTCAAGATGGATTAAAGACTTAAATGTTAGACTTAACCATAAAAGCCTTAGAAGAAAACCTAGGCAATACCATTCAGGATATAGGCATGGGCAAGGACTTCATTACTAAAACACCAAAAGCAATGGCAACAAAAGCCAAAATAGACAAATGGGATCTAATTAAACTAAAGAGCTTCTGCACAGCAAAAGAAGCTACCATCAGAGTGAACGGGCAACCTACAGAATGGGAGAAAGTTTTTGCAATCTACCCATGTAACAAAGGACTAATATCCAGAATCTACAAAGAACTTAAACAAATTTACAAGAAAAAAAAAAAAACCATCAAAAAATGGACAAAGGATATGAACACACACTTCTCAAAAGAAGACATTTATGCAGCCAACAGACACGTGAAAAAATGCTCATCATCACTGGTTATCAGAGAAATGCAAATCAAAACCACAATGAGATACCATCTCATACCAGTTAGAATGGTGATCATTAAAAAGTCAGGAAACAACAAATGCTAGAGAGGATGTGGAGAAATAGGAACACTTTTACACTGTTGGTGGGATTGTAAACTAGTTCAACCATTATGGAAAACAGTATGGCAATTCTTCAAGGATCTAGAACTAGATGTACCATATGACCCAGCCATCCCACTACTGGGTATATACCCAAAGGATTATAAATCATGCTGCTATAAAGACACATGCACACGTATGTTTATTGCGGCACTATTCACAATAGCAAAGACTTGGAATCAACCCAAATGTCCATCTGTGACAGACTGGATTAAGAAAATGTGGCACATATACACCAGGGAATACTATGCAGCCATAAAAAAGGATGAGTCCATATCGTTTGCAAGGACATGGATGAAGCTGGAAACCATCATTCTGAGCAAACTACTACAAGGACAGAAAATCAAACACCATATGTTCTCACTCATAGGTGGGAATTGAACAATGAGAACACTTGGACACAGGGTGAGGAACATCACACACGGGGGTCTGTAGTGGGGTGGGAGACAGGGGGAGGGATAGCATTAGAAGATATATCTAATGTAAATGACGAGATAATGGGTGCAGCAAACCAACATGGCACATGTATACTTATGTAACAAACCTGCACGTTGTGCATATGTACCCTAGAGCTTAACGTATAATAACAAAAAAATAAAATCTAGAGCTCCTATGTTATCATATGTCTGATTTTACTTTGTCTAAAAAATACGTAGTATTTAGCTATAGGCCAAGTGTGTCTACTTGCAAAAGTTAAAATAAATGTTTTTACAATCTAGATAAATTAGATCAATAATAAATATGACTGATAGATCTGAAAAATCAGTTCAACAGACATACAATTATTCACTTAATTTGGGGAAGAAGGGAAGCTACTAAATATTGCTCCCATAAAGGACTAGATAGATGCAGGCAGCAACGGATGAATCCACTAGTATCTCCTAAAGCATTGTCTCCAAATAAACTACACATTTTTACTGATTATATCTGCATATGTGTGAGTGGTTGTACACCCCCCCTACACACATGCACACACATATATACATACACACATATACAACACACATATATAGAGACATACTATTATTTTTTAGATTATATGAACCACCAACCGTTTCTTTCTTAAAGTCTTGTACCAAATTAGCCACAAACACCAACCACGATGTAAATAAAGTAGTATTTGTTAAAATAACCCTCCCTCAAATTATTTTGGAGTAAATATTACTAAATATTTTAGAAGCAGTATTAAGAAAATGGTAATATTATGATATATTATGTTATTTTCTCCCATTTTTGAAGGAATTTGACTTCCTGAAGCCCACTAAGCAGGAAGAAAAATCAAAAGATAAATTACTGCCCCAAATGTCTTTTTAAACAATCTTTTAAAAACTATTTTTTCTTTTGTGGAATAATCATTCAATTCAAATGAACTAAACAATGAAACTGGCAACATAAAATACAAAAATTTTGTTAGCAGCTGAAATGTTTTTTAAAATACCTACCTATTTAATATTTACTTTCATTTAAAAGGTTCAATGTTTTATGGAAAGTAAAAGAAAATGTTGAACTCACCAAGCTCCAGTTTATTTCTTTAAATTTAGATTTCAGTCTGCAGTGTGATGTTTAACCTTGTAAATGTATGAGTTACATTTATATGATCAGTGTATCTGTGACGAACCTTCAATTTTTTTTCTGTAATACAATAAATCATAATCAGCCTGTGAACTTTCATGTGGAAAGTGCTGTTTTACATTTATCAGGCCTTACGTTTTCTAACCCTGTGGATCCAAGTAATTTACTGGGCACAAGATAGCACTGAGTAAACATTTGTTGAATTTTTTAAAACAGTAATTATACTTATAAAAAGGAGACTAAGTTAATATAAATAAAAATATCAAAGAGTAAAAATTTTAGAAATATTTAATAATATGTATTAGTTAGAACAAAATCTATCTACGTAAAGTTTGGCTAACAATATTTAGCAATATAAATCCCTTGAATTAGTAGCCAGACTCTCAGAGAGTGAGCATAGAAAAACTTCATTTGAAAACCTATTAAAATAGAGATAAACGGTTTTTGGGATAGAACAGTGAAGAGATGCAAGTAAGGACCATGGAAGCAAGATAAATTGAGATCACTCATTCCTGACATAATGATGATATTGAAACCTTGGGTATCAAATCCAGAAATTAAATCTAAGAAAAAACTTGTTTGTCTGGAAG
The DNA here is from genome assembly GCF_002776525.5 of Piliocolobus tephrosceles. Classification (NCBI taxonomy): domain Eukaryota; kingdom Metazoa; phylum Chordata; class Mammalia; order Primates; family Cercopithecidae; genus Piliocolobus; species Piliocolobus tephrosceles. Next base: position 117,415,486 of record NC_045439.1, read on the forward strand.
GTACAAAATTAAGATCTAGAGTACATCAAGAAAAAACAGTTTAATAATTGGGGAATCATTGGGGGAAAAGATGGATTTTATGCCATTTTTAATGTTAAGCAGGAATGCAGTCTATAATTTTTGGCATTCAGAAGTGGACCACTCATGAACCCCAACAATAGACATTCCTGCTCATGGACTCCAACTCCAATTCCCTCTTCCTGTCGATCCCACCAACCTGCCCATCCAGAGTCTATGGCCAGACTGACTGGTGAAGGGTTTTCCCTTCCAAAGCTGGTCTACAATGACTGGTAGAAGTGACTACTTCTTCAAGTGCACAGACACGAAAGCAATGCTACAAGGATAATAAAGAATCAGGGAAACAAAACATCACCAAAGGGACAAAATAAAGCCCCAGTAACAAATCCTAAACATTAGAGATCTATAAACTACCTGACAAAGAATTCAAAGTAATAATATTAAATAAGCTCAGTGAGCTACAACAAATACAGGTAGACAACAATAAAAATCAGGAAAACAATACACGAAGTTTGGCAAAGACATAGAAAGTGCACAAAAGAACCAAACAGAAATTCGGAACCTAAAAAATATAAAGACCAAACTGAATAATTCAATAAAGAACTTCAAGAGTAGACTCAATCAAGCAGAATAGTCAATAAACTCCAAGACAGGTCATCTGAAATTATCCAGTCACAGGAGCAAAGAGAATAAAGAAGAAATAAACTCTATAGAACTTACTGGGCACTGTCAGTTGAACCAAAACACACATTATGAGAATTTCAAAAGGAGAAGAGACAGAGAAAGGAATAGAAAGCTTATTTAGAGAATTAATGACTGAAAACCTGCTAAAAGTAGGAAGGGAAATGGACATTCAGACAATGAAATCCCAAAGTCCTCAAATAGGTTAAACTTAAAAATGTCTACACTAAGACACATTAATGAAATTACCAAAGATGAAGAGATAATTTTGAAAGCAGCAAGAGAAAGCAACTCACCACATTCAAGAAAACTTACATAAGACTATCAGTGATTCCTCAATAGAAACACACAGGCCTGAAGATAGTAGAGTGATACATTCAGTGAAAGAAAGTAAAACACTATCAACTAAGAATACTATACCTAGCAAAACTGTCCTTTAAAAATGAAGGAGCAATAAAGACTTTCCAGACAAACAAAAATTGAGAGAGTTCATCACCACTAGATGACTTAGAGAAGTGTTAAAGAGAGTTTTTCAAGTTGAAATGAAAGAACACTAAACAGCAACATGAAAACCCATGAGCGTATAAATCTCAATGGTAATGGTAAATATATAGATGAATATAGAATAATGCAACCACTTTACCCTAGCATAAAAAATAAAAGACAAAAGTATTAAGCATGACTATAACCACAAAAACTTTTAATGAATAATAATGTAAAAACAAAGAAATTCTGCCATCAATAACATGAACTGTATGTGAGGGATGTGAAAGTATAGAGTTTTTTGTGTAACTGAAGTTAAGTTTTTTTCAGCTTAAAATATACAATTGTAAATATAAGAAGTTTTCTGCAAGCTTCATGGTAACTGCAAATAAAAACTTATAGCATATCCCAAAGAGTAATAATAATAAATAGAAAACAATGAAAGTATGTAAATTTAAAAAATTATCAAATAACAAAGACAACAAGAGAGGATAAGAGGAACAAGAGAACTACAAAATAGACATAAAACAACAACATGGCAATAATAATTCCTTAGCTATCAATAATTACTTTAAATGTTAATGAATTAAACTCACCAATTAAAAATAGAATATATAAATGGATTAAAGAATTAGATCCAACTGTATAGTCCATACAAGAGATGCACTTTTCATTTAGGTATACAAATAGGCTGAGAGTGAAGGAATTTCACTGGAAAAAGATACTCCATGAAAATAGTAACCAAAGGAGATCAGGAGTGGCTCTTTTTATATAAGACAAAATAGAGATATCAGTCCCAAACTGTCACAAAAGACAAGGTCATTATGTAATAAAATACTCAATTTGACAGGAACTTATGAAAATTATAAATATATATGCACCCAAATCGGAGCACCTAACTATATAAAATAAACATTGACAGCTCTGAAGGAGAAATAGATAGCAATACCATAATAGTTGAAGACTTCATATCCCACTTTTAATCATGGAAAAAATGGTCAGAGGAACTGAATATACATTTTCTCAAGGAAGATGTACAAATGGCCAACAGGCATATGAAAAAAATGCTCAATATCAGTAATCAGGGAAATGCAAATTAATATCACAATGAAATCAAATTAAAACCTCATGCCTGTTATAATGAGTAAGATTTAAAAAATAACAAGTGGTAGTGACGATATGAAGAGAAAGAAACTCTTGTACTAATGGTGGCAGTGTTAATTGCTATAGCCACTATGAAAAGGGTGTAGAGATTCCTCAAAAGAACAAAAATAAAACTTCCATACAATCCAGCAATTTGATGTCTGTTTATATATCCAAAGGAATAGAAATCAGGATTTCAAAGACATATCTGTACTCCCATGTTCATTTCAGCATACTCACTATAGTCAAGATATGAAAGCAACATAAAAGTTCACAAATGGATAAAATGATAACAAAAATGTGCTATATAAATTCAAGAAATATGACTAAGTCTTAAAAAGAAAAGCAATTCTGACATTTGCAACAACATGAATGAACCTGAAGGACATTATGGTAAGTGAAATAAGTCAGACACAGAAGGACAAATACTGCATTATCCCACTTATATGAGGTATCTAAAATAGTGAAACTCACAGAAACAGTAGAAAGGTGACTACCAGGGATTAGGGAACGGGGAAATAGAGCGCTATTAGGAAAAGGGTACAAAGTTTCAGTTGCACAAGATAAATAAGTTCTACAGATGTACTGTACAATGTAGTGCCTATAGTTAATTATATTGTATTACATGCTTATTTACCGAGAGAGTAGATCTTAACTGTTATTACCACAAATAACAACAATAACAAATAAATAAATAAGGCAAGGAGGGGGAAGAAATGGATGACCCATGAACTGAGTTAAAAAGAATGCTGTATCAGTAAAGTTAGATGGCATATGGGATTGGAGAGAGTGGCACACAATATCCATTCCATCTTCCTTTCAATGTGTTATATTTCCAAGATTCCTTTGCAGATGAGTTGAGATGTTATCCATGCTGAAGCAATAAGAGAAATGAACATGAGATTTGGAAACAGGAGCATGGTAGGTCTGTCCTCCCACTGATTCTGCTGTTTCTGCTTATTGGCATGTTCATGGTAACAGTGGACTTTTCTGTGGCAGCATCAGCAGAGGTCCCAATGATGACTGACCAACTTAATAGCTATTGAAAGCCAAAATGGAGGGCATTCATTTTAGTACATTTTCTCCTGTAATGAGAATATATGATCTGGAAATTGAGGGTGTGTTCTTTTGCAAAAATTTCCTTCTTCTTCCCACAACACTGACCTCTTTTTATTTAGAAGCTGTAATTTCCAAGGAAGTAATATTTCCACAAGATAACACACTGGTTCCTACAACTGGAAGTTAAAACTACTAACAGGCTATTTGGGTGTCCTTATAACCGTAAAGTTTTTTTTAGAAAGAGGAGAAAAAAAGAGGTTACTCTGTTGCATCAGAAGATTGATCTTGATTTTAAGGGGATTCAGGGTTAGTATTAAAGTGTGTGTCAGGCAATGTGTAATAATCTGAGTTTTACAGGACTTGTTGGGATGTGTCATCAAATTACCAAGTCCAGAGTTAAAAATTCATATACAATTTCAGCAGTTCAAGATAGCCAAGGCCACCAGTGGCTCAGACACATCAAGAATGAAGACTGGCGGCCGGGTGCGGTCGCTCACACCTGTAATCCCAGGACTTTGGGAGGCCAAGGCGGGCGGATCACGAGGTCAGGAGATCGGGACCATCCTGGTTAATACGGTGAAACCCCGTCTCTACTAAAAACACAAAAAATTAGCCTGACGTAGTGGCGGGTGCCTGTAGTCCCAGCTACTCGGGAGGCTGAGGCAGGAGAATGGCGTGAACCCGGGAGGCGGAGCTTGCAGTGAGCTGAGATCGCGCCACTGCACTCCAGCCTGGGCGACAGAGCCAGACTCTGTCTCAAGAAGAAAAAAAAAGAAGAATGAAGATTGGTTTTAACCCACCCACCATCAAATGCCATACAGCTAAGGATAACAGGAGCATGAAATTCAGAGTTGAAGAAGGATGCTCTGAATACCAGTTACCATCTTATGACCATTTGGATAAACAAATGCCATATTTACTTCCTTATTCTTTATGTATTTTATTCTATGTAGGCATATTTCCTTTTTTACATTCTATTCTCCCATTTCATAGTATATATTATTTTTTGATAACTTTATTAAATATGTAGACGGGAAGATCGGTGCACTGGAAGAGGAAGTGACATCATCCAGAGGAGTCTATGACTGAGAGAAGCTTGGCTTCTTTTGTCTTGGGAATAGTATAAGTAGTTTTTATTTGTATGGGAGAATCATTGCATTGGATTGGGTGAAAATTGATTGTTGTAGCTAATATTGTTTGGAAATGTACGTACAGGAAGAGAAGCATGAGTGGTCAGGAAATGGACGAACAGAAGAATAGTGGGAGTTCTGGTGCATTTGTGCTCACTGTCCACACCACCATCCATCTACTAAGCTTTCCAACACTTTTGAGGCTGATAAGCTAAAATCTACATTTCTAAGTCTCCTTTGCAGGTGGAACACAGCATGTGGTTTACGTTTGGACAATAAAATATAGTAATGTGATATTTGAAAGGAGGGTAATTTGAAAGCCACAGGTCTACCATTTCTTTTGGTCTACATAATCACAGGGACCCTGGATTTTTCTACAACTGCATTTTCACAGATCTCAGTGCCCAATAGTTAATTTCTGAATATTGAAAGTCCTCCAGGCATCCATTTTTTGTCTGTGCCAATATAACAGATGTAGTGTGGCTCTGGAGTCAACAGTGCATAGTTTTCTAATCTATGGGTTGCATACCTAAACAATATATTTCTAGAGCCTATAGTTGCAGTGACAGTACCACAGATTCTTAATTACAACAGGTAGAAATTCTCCTGGTGGGTTACTTCTGAGGTACTGGATCCTGTTATCCCAGCCTTCCAATAAATTTGTATGAACTTAATTCCTGTATTAAATCCTTTTCTGCTTTAAATAGCCAGAGTAGTTTCAGATATCTTCAACTTAAGCCTGATTCAAACAGATGGTATACTGAGAAAGAAACACAATTAACCAAATTAAACCATTCTATGTGATGAAAATCCATCCTTCCTGAGCATAATGTGAACTGGAAACAATAATGTGTTGGGAATACAGATAATTTCAGTAGAAAGCATGCTGATTGATTTATCAAGAAATTAAATATAGTTGTAATTTTCAGTAAGTTCCTGCTTTTTATTGTCTTATAGCTAAGTTAAATGACTTCATTAATAGGACTAGTTCATTCTTACTTTGAACCCTGAGTTATCAGCTTTATTTATTAGTCACACATGCATTTTTATTTGAATTTGAATTTCATATTACTTTAATAATCACAGTTTGTTATTTGTCACTTATTTGCTTCTTATAAACTATATATTTATCAACAAATTTTGACACCTGAAAAACAATGATGCATATCCATATGGATGTTTTCATAGTATAGAGATAAAAAGATATATGTTATACAGATGATAAAAATCTAACAGTTTTAGGAGAAAATGTCCTTATCTGTAAACATATCTGTAAACAGAAAGAAAACTCATAATTAGGTTCAGTTAAGATCAAGTACTCAAATATAAATTAAATACTTACATATTGATTTAATTTTTGTTGTAATCTCCAATTCTTTTTCAAGTCAGACTGAGGTATTTAAAGAAAGAGACTCAGAGACACAGTAATCGGGTCATGTAAGTTTCTGAAATGGTGGCTGATTACAAAGGTCCAATCTGGGGTTAAAGAGGGCAATTTACCCACAGTTGACTCAAAACACCAAATGGCTGACCAATTTAGGAGTTATCTAGCATGGATTTTGTTTAGACCTCCTGCTTCCACTTCTTTTTTTCTCAAGATGTCAAAAATGTGGAGTTGTGCAACCTTCTTATACTACCAAGGTGCATAGAATCACAGGTAATTAAGAAAAATAGGTGGGCAGGGAAAAATTTATTAACTTTATTTAGCTTTGCTCACCTGAACTAAAGCAGAAAGGACTTTCAGATCTAAATAGGAAAAGAAGCAAACATCTACCTTAAGTTGCAATTCAAAATCTATTTTCCACGGAGACTAAGGACTCGCATTATTAGTAATTTTAGCATGAAAACAATTCTAGTAGTCATAAATTGTACATTCGAAGACAATTCACCAACGTCGTTAACTACAGGATTAAAACAAATTCACATGTAATACCTAATATACTGTTTCTACATCCTGTGTTCCACTTCTCTGGATTTAGAAATAATGATAGATATGTTCACTCTAGTTTTAATTTGTGTGAGGCTGATTTTGTTTTCCTATCATTGGAGATAATAGACACATACATATGTTTGGAAGACGGGAGTTTCTTTAAGATTTAATTATAGGTACAAATGTCCTATTTGAACTAGGCAAAATGTGTATTAAAAATGAAAGTTGTAATACATTACTTACCAAGTTGATTTTTCTATTTTGTTAGGTATTGCTAGATGTTTTAAAATGCTATAATTTCAAAAAAGTGAAAAGCAATCCTTAGAATACTTCTTGGAAATAATATAATAAAATATCAAATGAAAGTCAGTTTTTTTGCAAAATACCAGCCCACATACATGGAATAATTCGATGTTGAAAAAATAAAAATTGTATAATTAGGAAAATAATTTATACATGATAGATCCAGTGACTGTTCCTTTGCCCAAGGCTTTCTTTCCTTTCAAGTATTTCTGGAAGCTTAGAGGATAGAAGTAAATGTTTTTTTGTTGTTGTTGTTCTATGCCAAATTTATTTTAAAAAACAGATTATATACACAGGAAAGAAAATAATAAAAAGAACAATAATCAAAACACACACTATTATTCTGTACTCAGCCAGCACAATTCTGGCCTGCTGGTAGAACTGTGGACATATTTTTCTTTTCTTTTTTTTTTTTTTTTTGATTTTTATTTTTATTTTTTTATTATTATTTTTTATTATACTTTAAGTTCTAGGGTACATGTGAGAAGTAAATTTTATGATAAAATTACTTCTGAATATCTTGGAGCCAACAGTACTTTATGTTGTCTCATCCCTACAGACAGTAGGAAACCCTCTTCTTGTCTAAGACAGTGGTTGATGATAACCTTTTGCTCCTTGTTATATTACTTGAAGGGCTCATCATTTGAGACATGTAATGTGTTGGGAATCTCCTACCGTCCTCTTCAATTGCCACACACCATACCTTCCATATGCTCTCTGCAAGCCATTTTTTAAAATCCAACTTTCCAGCTGAGTAGATTGAGGCACACAGTATTTTCTGAGTATCCCATGAATTTCACATATGGAATGGGCAAGAAAATATGTGCTGACCTGTCCACCCTACCCCCACCTCCATGTATAGTCTGTTGACTGCAAAAAAAAAAAGTTATAGTTGATATTTCCCCCTTTATCCATAATGTATGCAACACTTCAAATGTTGAATAGCATCTTAGAAACAAAAATAAAATTTGAACTAGATAAGAAATTAAGTTGCATAACTCCCAAAAGAGCAGTATCTTTTAATACAAGATTTTTTTTTATTTTTTTTTTATTTTTTATTATACTTTAAGTTCTAGGGTACATGTGCATAACGTGCAGGTTTGTTACATATGTATACATGTGCCATGTTGGTGTGCTGCACCCATCAACTCGTCAGCACCCATCAATTCATCATTTATATCACGTATAACTCCCCAATGCAATCCCTCCCCCCTCCCCCCTCCCCATGATAGGCCCCAGTGTGTGATGTTCCCCTTCCCAAGTCCAAGTGAGCTCATTGTTCAGTTCCCACCTATGAGTGAGAACATGCGGTGTTTGGTTTTCTCTTCTTGTGATAGTTTGCTAAGAATGATGGTTTCCAGCTGCATCCATACAAGATTTTAAATGAAATTAAAAGCAAAAAGTGGAAAAATGTCTTGGTGGCATGGATATTTAAATTTTGGCACTAAATGCAGTGTAATTACCAGAGTAGTTATGTGGCAATTCAGTTTCTGGTTAGCTGGTAAAAGGAACAGTGTTACTGAAAGAGATATATCTGGACTCTTTTGTAATTGGGTAACAAAGTATAATTTTGAACTAGATCTTGAAGCCAAGATACAGCTAAAATTGGCATCTCTACATTATCAACAGTCAAATATCTATATATACATCTTATGAGAAAAAAATACATTATTTAGTTTTGAGTCTTTAATGACACATAAACACAGAAATATGCACAAAAACATGTATACACTCATGTATATGCACATATTAATACACACACGTAGGCACAAATACATACAATTTCCTTCACTTAAATATGTACACACATAGTCATCTATATATATGTGTACATATACACATATATACAGAGACTTGCCCTTTCTCAGAACTTATGGCAGAACACTGGCCTAGCCCTTGGTTGATGTCTCTTTATAAAAGATCTATGCCCCCTCTCCACATTCTCTAGATTTTTTACAGCACTAAAGCAGAGGTCAGCAAACTAGAGTCCATGAGCCATATCCTCTCTACTACTTGTTTCTCCAGGGTCTGTAAGCTAAGAACAGTGTTTACATTGTTAAATAGTTTGAAAAAAATAAGAGGCCTAATACTTCATGGCATATGAAAATTATATGAAATTCATATTTCAGTGTCCACAAATAAAGTTTTCTTGAAACATAGCAATGTTCATTCACATATATATTTATCTAAGGCTGTTTTGAGCTACAAAAGTAGGGTTATTGCTCCAGAGGCTGCACGTGACTCTCTCAGTGTTTCACAGTGATGTCCAGGACACTACAAATCCCAGTGTTACAGTTAGCAATAGACAGCATTTCAGGTATCACATGTATCAGCATACTGTGACATTTTACTATTATTCGTATTATCCATGCATATCCACTATGTCAGCACCAAAAAAGAAAAGCTTTTAAGATATAGTGGAGTGTGGATTTGTTATTGAATTTGGTAAAATAAAATTTATTTACACTGTAACTATGCTAAAAGTACAAAATATAAGTTGACATTGCCAAAGCAAGTGTTCATCATAGTAGCCCCAATTCACCGTGATGGGTAGAAAAATTAGTAAATGCGATCTTCGCCGCCCCTGTTGGGGGTGAGCGCCGCGCGGCTGCAGCATGCCTCATAGGAAGAAAAAGCCCTTTATAGAGAAGAAGAAAGCTGTGTCTTTTCACTTGGTCCACCGGAGCCAACGAGATCCTTTAGCAGCAGATGAGACTGCACCCCAGAGGGTTCTATTGCCCACACAAAAAATAGGCAGTGAGGAAAGGCGAGCAGAACAGAGGAAGTATGGAGTGTTCTTCGATGATGACTATGACTACCTGCAGCACCTAAAGGAACCATCTGGGCCCTCAGAGCTTATTCCCTCAAGTACCTTCAGTGCACACAACCGGAGAGAGGAGAAAGAAGAATCACTAGTCATTCCAAGCACTGGAATTAAGTTGCCTTCATCAGTGTTTGCTTCAGAGTTTGAGGAAGATGTTGGATTGTTAAATAAAGCAGCTCCAGTTTCAGGACCTCGACTGGATTTTGATCCTGACATTGTTGCAGCTCTTGATGATGATTTTGACTTTGATGATCCAGATAATCTGCTTGAGGATGACTTTATTCTTCAGGCCAATAAGTCAACAGGAGAGGAAGAGGGAAGAGATATACAGAAATCTGAGAATGAAGATGACAGCGAGTGGGAAGATGTGGATGATGAGAAGGGAGATAGCAGTGATGACTATGACTCTGCAGGCCTATTGTCAGATGAAGATCGTATGTCTGTGCCCGGAAAAACCCACAGAGCTATAGCACATCACTTGTTCTGGAGTGAGGAAACAAAAAGTCGCTTCACCGAGTATTCGATGACTTCCTCAGTCATGAGGAGAAATGAACAGCTGACCCTACATGATGAGAGGTTTGAGAAGTTTTATGAGCAATATGATGATGATGAAATTGGAGCTCTGGATAACGCAGAATTGGAAGGTTCTATTCAAGTGGACAGTAATCGCTTACAGGAAGTTTTGAATGACTACTATAAAGAAAAGGCAGAGAATTGTGTAAAATTGAATACCCTTGAACCCTTGGAGGATCAAGACCTGCCAATGAATGAGCTTGATGAGTCTGAGGAAGAAGAAATGATTACTGTAGTCCTTGAAGAAGCCAAAGAGAAGTGGGATTGTGAATCTATTTGTAGTACATACTCAAATTTATATAACCATCCACAGCTAATCAAGTATCAACCAAAGCCCAAACAAATTCAAATATCTTCTAAAACAGGAATACCTCTCAATGTCTTACCAAAGCAAGGACTCACAGCAAAGCAAGCTGAAAGAATACAGATGATTAACGGCAGTGACCTTCCTAAAGTATCAACCCAGCCACGTTCTAAAAATGAAAGCAAAGAAGATAAAAGAGCAAGAAAGCAAGCTATCAAAGAAGAGCACAAGGAACGAAGAGTGGAGAAGAAAGCTAACAAGTTAGCATTTAAACTGGAGAAAAGAAGGCAAGAAAAAGAGCTGCAGAACTTGAAGAAGAATGTTGAGGGTCTAAAGCTATAGACAGTGGCGCATACAGGGCAAGGCACTTTATTAGGGGCTCTTCATTATCTTTAGTCATTGACTAGAACCTTCAGAAAGACATAACTGTTTGCCATTTTACTGGCAGATAAGAGGAAAATACAGTATTTGTATTATTTTTATACCAGCAAGTGTCCCCTGCCAACTGTCTTGTAAATACTGTAATGTTTTAATTTTTAATATAAGCTTACATTTGCTCTGAAATAAATGACTTCATGAATGTGAAATGTTTGGATAAATTAAAGGAAAATATCTTCAAAAAAAAAAAAGAAAAATTAGTAAATGCAAAGTGGAATTTATTATCATAGCAGCATTTCTGCACACACACACACACACTCATTCACATTGAAATGAGCATAAAACTACAGTTTCTGAGAGGTTCATTTGTTAGCCAAGCAAGGAACATCATTCACCAATGGCGAGTTAATTAAATCATATTTGATTGCAGCAGACAAATAAAAATGTCTAGAGAAGATAAATTTGTTTAAGACTATTAGCCTTTTGGCAAGAACAATTGTTCAACAAACTAAGGACATGAGGAGAAAAAAATAGTAAGTTAAAAAACAAGGTATGAATATTGTACTGAAATTCCTAGCAAAAACAAGATGCAAGATAAAGAAGTAAAAGGCATACAAATCGGAGAAAAAGAAGTGAATCAGCCTTTATTTGCAAATGATATAATTAGATATGTAGAAAATCTCACAGATACTACAAAAATCTCCTGGAACGAATAAGTGAAAATTGCATGGTCACAAGACAGAGATTAACATAAAAGATCAATTTTATTCTTATATTCTGGCAATGAACAATTAGAGTATGAAATTCAAAGTCATCAACCATCTACAATAGCACAAATAAAAAAGGAAATGATTAAGTAATAAATCTACTATACAGAAAACTACAGGACACTGATGAAAGAAACACACAATATCTAAATAAGTGGAGATACATACAATGTTCATAAATTGGAAGGTTTTGTATTGTTAAGATGTCAGTTCTCTCCAATTTGGTCTATGGATTCAATGCAATCTGAATCAAAATCTAAACAAGCTTTTTTGTTGGTGTAAGCAAGCTCATTCTAAACTCCATACGGAAAGGCAAAGATCTAAAATAGCCAAGATGATTCTGAAAAGGAAATAAGTTGGAATACTCACATTACCAGATTTCCAGACTTATTATAAAGCTACAATAATGAAAACAGTGTGTTATTAAAAAAGTATAGATGTATGTTAACAGTAAAACAGTAAAAAGAGTCCACACAAATATAGTGAACTGATTGCTGGCAAAAGGGGGGAGGTAACTCAGGGGAGAAAGAATAGTTTTTCAACAAATGTTACTAGAAAAATGGAATGTGAATAAGCAAAAAAGAATACTATAGACCCATACTTAATATCTTAAACAAAAGTTAACTAAAATGGATCATAGACCTAACTTAAAATGTAAAACTAAAATTTCTAGAAAAATAATCTGCATGACCTTGGGTTTGGTGATGGTATTGTAGATAAAATACCCAAAGCACAATTCATAAAAGAAAAAAATGTGATTGAATTTAAAAAAGGAAGCAGTACTTTGCAAACTTAAATAGTTTTGCTCTGTAAAAGACTGAGAAGAGAATAAAAACACAAATCATGGGCCAGGGTAAAATATTTGCAAATGACACACCTGATAAATGACTTGCACTCAGCATATGTAGGTATGATTTAAAACTCAACAATAAAAGTTAAGTTAAAATAGCAAAATAACTGAGCAGACACTTTACTCAAAAATGATATATGGATGGCAAATAAACACATGAAAAAGGTATCAACATAATTTCATTAAATAAATGCAAATCAAAACCACAATGAAATACCACTAAACACCTATTAGAATGCCTAAAATTCCAAAAATGAACAGTAAGAAATGCTGACTAGGATGTGGAGCAATCGTAACTTTCATTCACTACTCGGAGAATGTAAAATAATACAGCCACTTTACAAGGCAGTTTGGCAGTTTCTTTTAAATTAAACATAGACCTCCCATATAATCCAGCAATTGCACTCCTAAGTATTCACCCAAATGTTTTCAAAAACCTGTCTCCACACAAATACTTGTATGTCAATGTTTACAACAATTCCATGGCTTAGTAGTGGTAAAGTTTTATTGTGATTTTGTTAACCTCAGGGTCAAGACTGAATTTTTTTTTAACAAGAAGAAGCATACTCAACCAATATTAAAATATGGAATGGCTTTGGAAATAAGCTTTTGCTGCAGAATTGGTAGTGCTTATTAATAAATTCAAGCTAAAATTACAAGGAAAACAGTGGTTAGTATATGAGAAATATACTATAGTAACGTTAATAAGACAACTGTTTGGATAACAAGTAAATGAAGCTGCTTTATACATTTCCCACAATGTCACACATTAAAACAAGATGTAAGATATCCATTCTCAGAAAAAAACAAATTAGTGGTTGTATTTTATGAACTCAGACAATATTTCCAGCAGTGTTTTTCAGGCTTCAATGCAAGTGCAAAGGAAATTTCTATATTTTAAATTCCGTTTACCTGTGCAACTAAAGAGTATCCACCTAACTTCTAATTGGAAGAGACTAATCTGCAATGTAATGAAATGCTGAATGGGAAATATCAAGAGAATAATCTAACAATTCTGCAAATGCCTTATAAATGAAAAATGTTTAATTTGGGCCATAACTCATGGACTGCTATCAGTATTTGGAAATACTTATCTGTGCAAAAAGATATTTTAAAAGATAAAATATGTAACGTTTTCTTACAGATCAACTTTGACAGATAAATATATGAAATTGATTTTGACGAGGAATACTTATCTTGAACCAAAATTCAGCAAAATACTATCCATAGATCCAATTTATTAAAAAGTACATAGTTATTATTATATTTTGAAATTATCAGTAAAAATTGTGGAAATTTTTTTCTCTTTTGTTTATAAGTACCTATGTATCTTCATTTTTGCCTGTTGAACCACAAAGCAAGATATTTACTATCTTGCCTTTTGCACAAGTTTGCCAAAATTCTGCCATAGACTATTTAACATCAGTGCCTTCCTAATTAGTGCATGTATGTACTTGTGAGTGTATGCACATGTATCTTTTATGAGTATGTGTGTCTTAGTCCATTTTGCTGCTGTAACAGAACAACTGAGACTGGGTAATTTATAACAAAAAGAAACTTGTTGGCTTATAGTTCCAGAGGCTGGGAAGTCAAAGATTGAGGGGCCAGCATCTGGTGAGCACATTCTTGCTGCACACCCTATAGCAGAAGGCAGAAGGGCAAGACAGGGCAAGAGGAGTCCAAACTTATCCAAACTTATCCTTACCCATGAGGATGGAGCTCTCATTGCTTAGTCACCTCTCAAAGTTCTCACCTCTTAATACTGTTACAAGGGCAATTAAATTTTAACATGAGTTTTAGGGGGAAACATTCCAACCATAGTTATGTGTAATTGAGTAAACATTCAGGGACAAATCTTGCCTTTCTTCCACAAGGCATATGAACAGATGATTAATTTTGTGTTGATAATTTGGAGATGCCTATGCATTAGCTACATCTTTGCTTCATGATCTGGTTCAAAGTACATCATACAAACACACCATAAATTGGAAATGGGTGGGCAGAAGAAAGTGGAACTACTAACTTCTAGTAGTTCTATTTCCAGGCACTGTTCACTTCCATACAAACCATAATACTGAGGTGTTTATAGAGGTTTTAATTATCATTGTATTGCCTTGGAAATTTTTGAAATGATTTTTTCCATGTTTAAGTATGTAATAATTTTATTTGTAGAAAGCTTTTCTATATTTTTATTTCCCTATATTTGTACCTTAATTATTTTCCTTTATGAATAGCTTATATCCCAGTATGCTCTGATATATTATAAAATAAGACTGAGTAGAAAATACATTCTTAACTTATTCTTATTTTTAAAGAGAATAACCATCGTGTTTCTCAATTAAGTATAATGTTATCTAAAGGTTTTAAATATACACTCTGTCATGCTAAGAACAAAATATGCCAAGCACAATGTTTAGTGTTTTAATTAAGAACAGGTAAAAATCATCTTCTCATCATTTATTGAAATAATTATATATTTTTTAATTATCTTTCCTACTAATGTGAACTATATTAATAATTGCTCCTATCTAATACCAGCATTTTTTGGCTGTGCTAAATTCTATTCAGTCATAATGGAAATATACATAATTTAATATTTTTTGGCTCTGTGATATGAGCTAAAATGTTACTTAAAGTTTTAATATCTCAATTTACAAATGAAGTTACTTGTCACTTTCTTTAGCTTGATCTTCTAACGTGTTTTACTCATCTTATTCCTAACTGTAACAAAGATAAGTTATACATTCTGTCTCTGAATTAGGATCATTTTCTATATAAAGAAATAATGTTCTTAATATTTTTTTCTTTAGAAAATTAAGTAACAATTTTAAAATAAATCTATTTGAGTCAAAAGTAAAACAAACAAAAAAAAATGAGTGCAATTTCTCAAATGTGTCCTGGGTTCCACCTTCTTCAAAAATTATTTGTGAAGATTCCTAAAAATACCCCATTTAGACTTACTAACAGGGATACTTTATGATTTTTGTGAGCCATAGGCACTTCTGGAGTTCTTGATATATTCTGGATATTAACTCCTTTTTAGTCATATAATTTTCAAATATTTGCTCTGATTCTGTGGGTTGCCTGTTCACTCTGTTGACAGTGCCCTTTGGTACACAAGCTGCTAATTTTGGTGTAGATCAATTTATCTGTTAATTGTTTTGTTGCCTGTGAGTTTGTTGTAATATCTAACAAAGGATTGCTAACTTCAGCATCATGAAGCTTTTTCTTTATGTTTTCTCCTAACAGTTTTAAGTTTCAGCTTTTATATGTAGAGCTTTTATCCATTTTAGGTTAATTTTTGTATGTGGTACAAAGTACGGGCCAAATTTCATTCTTTTGCCTGTCCTTTACCCAGTGAATGATCTCGACATCCTTGTCAAAAACCATTTGTTCACATATGTGAGGGTTTATCTCTGGACTTTCTGATCTGTTTTACTGGTCTGTGTCTGTCTCTTGCAAGTGCCTCACGGGTTTGATTACTGTATCTTTGTATAAGTTTTGAGATCAGGAGGTGTGAGACCACTCTGATTTCTTTTTCAAGATTGTTTTGGCTGCCAGAGTCCCCTGAGATTTCATACGAATTTTAGGATTTTTTTTTTTTTTAACTTTTGCAATAACATGTTGGAATTTTGATGGGGATCACATTATTATTGTCATACTTGTTTCAAGATTCATAAAACTTAAGCTTGGAGAAGATAAGTTGCCTAATAAGAATCAACTCTTGGGCTGGGCCCGGTGGCTCACGCCTGTAATCCCAGCACTTTGGGAGGCTGAGGCGGGTGGATCACCTGAGGTCAGGAGTTTGAGATCAGCCCGGCCAACGTGGTGAAACACCGCCTCTACTAAAAATACAAAAATTAGCCAGGCATGGTGGCCGGCACCTGTAATCCCAGTTATACGGGAGGCTGAGGCAGGAGAATCATTTGAACCAGGGAGGCAGAGGTTGCAGTGAGCTGAGATCATGCCATTGTACTTTAATATGGGAGACAAGAGCAAAACTCCATCTCAAAAAACAAAACAACAACAACAAAATAAAAAGAGAGGGAGAGAATCAACTCTTAATCATTACACTTTATTTCATTTTTATTTTCACTGAACAAGTCAGTTCATCAATTTTGTCATCCACAAGGTACTTCTTGGTGTTAAAAAGTTTGTACTTCTTCCAACTTCTCCCATCTCCTCTTTCTCTCCTTCTTCCTCCTTCTCGTTTTCTTATCTTCTAGTATTTTGTCTCATTTGATTATTTCTATTTCCATTTTCTCTTTAGCGTTCAAGTCTAAAGCCTTTAGATATAAAAATTAGCATTTTTATTGCCATATTCCATTATTTACTTTTGTGTGTGTGTTTTTTTGGGGGTCTGTTTGCTGCCTTCTGTAATACTTTACTAATGCTTACATCTGCACAAACTACCATTGTGATTTTGTATTAAATATATCAATGTTACACTTCTGTCCTTTCTAGTTGTTTTTTTTTTACTTTTATGTCTTATGTTGCTACTATCTGGAATATATAGTTCAATATTACTAGGTTTTCATTATTTGATGATCTGTTAATATATTGTCAAATTATTTATATCTTTTAATATCTATTTTAATATTCAAAACAATGAAAGCTACTGTACCAAAAAGGATTATAGTAACCTCTTTTTATTTCCCTAGGCTAAAGTACCTTAGATGATTCAAAAATATTTGTCCATTAGGTTTTTTTTTTTTTTTTTTATACTTTAAGTTCTAGGGTACATGTGCATAACGTGCAGGTTTGTTACATATGTATACTTGTGCCACATTGGTGTGCTGCACCCATCAACTCGTCAGCACCCATCAATTCATCATTTATATCACGTATAACTCCCCAATGCAATCCCTCCCCCCTCCCCCCTCCCCATGATAGGCCCCATTGTGTGATGTTCCCCTTCCCGAGTCCAAGTGAGCTCATTGTTCAGTTCCCACCTATGAGTGAGAACATGCGGTGTTTGGTTTTCTCTTCTTGTGATAGTTTGCTAAGAATGATGGTTTCCAGCTGCATCCATGTCCCTACAAAGGACGCAAACTCATCCTTTTTTATGGCTGCATAGTATTCCATGGTGTATATGTGCCACATTTTCTTAATCCAGTCTGTCACTGATGTCCATTAGGTTTTAATAGTATCACTTAAAGGCAAAAGATTGCTAGAGCTCGTTTGCCATTCAAGCAATCATTTTTCTCCTCCAAGAGAACTATTTATATTTAGTGGGATAATTGATACATTTATGTTACTCTTCTCTCATAGTTATTGTTTTGCGTTGTTACTGTTTTTGCTTTGCTTTTTGCTTATACAATTTCTGTGGTTTCTGTGGTGCAAAAGTTCATATTAAAATAATCTAGTATTTCTCAAATACTTCTACCATTAATATATTTTACATCAGTTCCAAATAGTTTACATTCATTTCCATTATCTTAAAAAACATTAAATTCTGTCTCCAGAGAGATAAGAAATCTAGATACTTGAGTGTGTTATATTCACCTGAAAATCTCTTTTTGGGGTTTTTATATTCATATAAGTACCTAATATTTAGCTTAAGTTAAAATTAATTTTATTTTATTATATTAACCATACTTTTTATTAAGGTTATCATCTCCTTATCTCTTATACATATTTTTCATTTATTTCTAGGTTTTCACTGTCTCTTCTAGTGATCTTTAAGCTGTGAAACTTTAATGTCAAATTGTCAAGTTAATTTTTATTCTAAATTTAGAATAAAATTTTGCTAAATAGTTCCAGTTTTCTTAACTTTAAGATTTTCTCTCACAACATTCTTTTTTTCCAAAATTGTCAAGTAAGGTTTAAAGATGCAATTTATCTCTTACTTCTGTAAAATAACTGGTTTTATTTTTTGGAATTTGTAAGGATTATCACTACTGTTTTCCAACCTATAATACTTGAGAAATAGTTGTGTAAAGCAGTGCCCACAAAATATAGACTGAGCACAAATCTAGCATGTGCCTCTTTTTATAATAAAGTTTTATTGGAACAGAGCTATGGTTGATCATTTTTTAACATGTTGTCTATGGTTGGTTTCATATTATATTGGCAGAGTTAAGAAGTTAGAAGTTATGACAGAGACTACCTGACAAGTCCTAACATATTTACTATCTGGCTCTTTAAAGAAAAAGTTTGCTGTCCTTTGGTCTAGAGGGTCTTTCATTTCAAGAAAATTTTCATTTTTCTTCTTATTACTATTTTCAAATTAGTAACTGTTACATTTTCTAAGAAATTTCTTGTTGTTTTTCTACTTCATTTTCTCTAATATTGCAATCATCTCTTATTTTACTATAATTCAAGATCTTCTTGGTACTAAGATTATAGCACCACTAATTTTTTACTCTACAGAATTAGTTTTGTTCTACACTTTAACATTTCTTTAAGCCACTTATAGGGTATGCAAGTTTAACACACGTCTTCCAAATGGAACTTTTTTTTTTTTTTTTTTGAGACAGAATTTTATTCTTGTTATCCAGGCTGGAGTGCAATGACAGGATCTCTACTCACCGCAAGCTCTGCCTCCTGGGTTCAAGTGATTCTCCTGCCTCAGCCTCCCAAGTAGCTGGGATTACAGGCACCCACCACCATGCCCGGCTAACTTTTGTATTTTTAGTAGAGATGGTGTTTCTCTGTATTGGTCAGGCTGGTCTCGAACTCCTGACCTTAGGTGATCTGCCCGCCTTGGCCTTCCAAAGTGCTGGGATTACAGGCGTGAGGCACTGCACCCGGCCTTAAATGCCACTTTTATTTGAGGACAGTAATTTTTTTTCCCTGTCTTCAGGTGATATCATAGATACCACCTTTAGAAGGAACTTCTACAGGGTACCAGAATCTTCCCCTTATGATTAAATAATATTGTAGCTGGACTTGAGATTTGTTTGTCAGGCTTTTCAGTTATTAAGGTTAATTTTCTGGGGCTGGGTTATAGTTTTGTTTTTTTGTTTTGTTTTGTTTTAGTCATTTTAAGTATTTGTTGTATTTGGGAGGTAAGATTAGTCAAGAGGCAGAAACCTGCATCTTTCTGAAATTCATTTCTTGCTTCTTGCTCTTAGTTATCTAAGTAATAACTTATTACTTAGATAAGTAAAGTAATAACTTATTTTCACATGATTTGTCGTAGGCAAATGGTTGATTTTGATATTCTATTCCTAAATCCCCTTACATATTTAATTTAATGATCTAGTCAAAGCTGGAAAAGACTGACATTATTCATTTAAAGCTTTAAAGTGTAATTTTTAATTGGATTTTACCCCAACTTAAAAAGTAAGCAAAATGAATTCCATTTACTTAGCTCTTGGTAAAACAAAATAAAATGAAACAACAACAACAAAAATCCACAACCATTATAACTGAAAGACCAGTTTCATCAACCCACAAAAACTTCTGTAAACTAAATACAGGAACTAAATGAAACATCTTTCTTCTTATTTAAAATTAATGAGAAGTTTTCTTTTTAGATTTGATTGGCTGTCTCAGGTTCTCATTGTGAATAGCTGATTTTTAAACCCTGCTATAATTTTTACCACCCCTATCTTCAAGATATGATTGAGGAAGTAAGTGCTCACCAATAAGAGACTTTTTCTTACAAATATCACATTACTAACTGTTGGCTAGATAATCATCTTGCTACCTTTTAAAAATGTTTTTCCAGATACCATAAAAAAAGTTGTTATTTTTACATTATTATCCCATGAAACATACAGCATGTGCCTTTTCTTCTAAAACCATCTCCAAAGGTAAGAGAATAGGTAAGTTCATCATGTGTACAAATAAGGAAACTAACACAGTTAGAGCAAGTTTCTTCAGCTAGTAGAACCTAGTAATACTGTAGTAAAATTGTAACTACAGTCCAGGGATCTCAACTTCCAATGCAATGTTGATTTTGTTTTTTATTGAAGAAATCTGTCTCTCTTCTTAGCAAAGTATAATAACTGCCCTCATTCCTAAAAGATTTTCCTATGCAAAGTCAACTATATATTCATAGTTATATATAAACCATGTAAATTGGTTTTATGTTCTCATTGTAAGTGCCAAAAATGCAATGTTTACAAAACAAAATTAAACAAACAAAAATCCAAAAAATCAAGTATATCATGGATAGAATTCTAGAACATGTTAGACAGTGAGTTTTCTTCTTAAAAGTTCAACTTATATATATCTTAGATTAAGTTTCTTAAGTACTCAGAGGTTTAATTTTTGTAAAATGTCATGACATCTGTCTCCTGAGCCTTTTGAGAGGATTCTTCTCAAAAAATTAATTCTATTTAAAAAATTTTGTGTGTGTTGAAATAAATTTGAAGTCAAACTTACGTTTAAAAAAACTAAATCATATAGCCAGTAACCAATGAGATCTTAAGGGAAAGCTTGTTTTCTTGGGCAAAGTTTGGAATCATTTCTCACAATAAATCCAAAAATAAAAATTATGTATCCCATTTTGGACTGAGAAGTTATTAGGTTGCATTCCTAATCAAATGTAGTGTTTGAAGGAAACAAAACTTTCAACTAGATAAACTCCTAACATAGATTTAATAAAAACATTGCAAAATCCATGCACACCATTTGAACTTTTGGACCATTTAGCACGTGTATGTACCATCCATGGAACAGTAGTCATCTTGGCTTTTATTTGGGGGGAGACTACTGAAATTGTGGCTTCTAAAAAAAATTTTTTTATTATACTTTAAGTTCTAGGGTACATGTGCATAACGTGCAGGTTTGATACATAGGTATACATGTGCCATGTTGGTTTGCTTCACCCATCAACTCATCATTTACATTAGGTATTTCCTCCTAATGCTATCCCTCCCCCAGTCCCCCACCGCCCCCCGACAGGCCCTGTTGTGTGATGTTCCCCGCCCTGTGTCCAGGTGATCTCATTGCTCAATACCCACTTATGAGTGAGAACATGCAGTGTTTGGTTTTCTGTCCTTGTGATAGTTTGCTGAGAATGATGGTTTCCAGCTTCATCCACGACCCTGCAAAGGACATGAATCATCCTTTCTTATGGCTGCATAGTATTCCATGGTATATATGTGCAATCTTGGTTTTTAAGAAACAACAGGAGACCGGGCACGGTGGCTCACACCTGTAATGCCAACACTTTGGGTGTCCTAGGCGGGTGGATCTCGAGGTCAGGAGTTTGAGACCAGGCTGACCAATATATTGAAACCCCATCTCTACTAAAAATACAAAAATTAGCCAAGCTAGTGGTATGTGGCTGTAATCCTAGCTACTCAGGAGTTAGAAGAATCGCTTGAACTTGGGAGGCGGAGGTTGCAGTGAACCAAGATCACGCCACTGCACTCCAGCCTGGGCAACAGAGTAAACTCGGTCTCAAAAAAAAAAAAAAAACAAAGAGAGAGAGAAAAGAAAAGAAACAACAGGTACATTATTTTCCCAAGAAAGGAGAAACAAATAAGAATTATTAAAAACATAAACACTTAATCACTCTGATATTTATGTCTTTTGTTGCCACTTCTTTAAATAAGGAATGTGAGAGTACAATAATGCCCGCCGAAAATTTATTTCTGTCCTGTGGGATTTGAGGGTGTTTGTAAGATGTGAAAGCAAATCTGCATCATAATGCCAGGTATCCGTAGGTAGGAACTCGGCAGAATAATTGTTATCCACCTGCCATATGTGGAATACTACATGTATAGGAGATGAAATTGGTGTATGATTTGAATCTAAAATGTATGCTTACTATTTCTAAAAATTTTAAAGCCTTTTTCCTTTAATGTAAGGATTACATAAATCAGTAATGAGGACCATTATTACTTAAGTAGTAGAATTTTAGCCTTTTATTCCATTTTCTGAGAACAAACAAAATGCATAAACTGTCAGATACACTCTTCTTTAAAATGTTTGGTTCTTTTTGTTAAAATTTATTGATGTCAGTTGTGTCAACTTCCGTTCTGGCAGTCCAATTCTTGTTACCATTAATGTATATGCTTTTGTAGTCAAAATTCCTTTGTTCTGCTACACTACCGAGTGCAACTTTTATTTAGCACTTTATTAGTCTTTTTTATAATTGTTTATCTTGACCATTTTTTGTGAACTCTTGGCATCTTGAGGGCAGTGACAGTGTCTAGAACAGTAACTATGTTAACAAGAATACAAATATTTCTTGAATTAGTGAATTAATAAAATATTTTATACATCTCTCACTTAATAATGGTAAACACAGTTAATACATATTAAGTGGCTAGACTTGGGTCAGATACATTCAATAACTCACTCAGTCCTCACCACAACACTGTGAGATAGGTACCATTACCACAAATATACAGATTTAAAAAGTGAAACATAAAGAAGCTAAAAAGTGTTCTTAAAACCAAACAACTAGTACATGGCAGAGCTGCGAATTGAAGTCACACAGCCCTACCCCAGAGAACATCATTTAATTACTGCCCTGGGCTAACATATTAGGATACCTATCTCACATAAGTCTTATTACATACACAGGGTGAGATAGTGAGTGGAGATAACCTTCTGAATCACTGCATTTTTAAAGAAAAAACTTTTATCTATGGGAAAAAGGACTTTTAAACAGGCGTATGCCTGTTTAAATGACTATATGGGATCCATGTTACTGTCTATAAAATAGCAATAGGTAGAGTGTCCTTAAATGTTAAAAAGGAATGGTCAGTGAAAGAAATTGGCCCTACAAATATATTTTAGTTAAGAAATATAATTCCAGATATAAAGTTCCTAAAAATAGCACCACTGTAATGAATTCATCGTTGTTTAACATAACAGCCCAAAGAAAACTATGTTTTATAATGTACATGTACCTCACTTTTAAAGATAATCAGAAAAAATATAAATATTTTCGTTATTATTGTAAAAATTATCCTAACCTCAGAAACAATTGAATTACAAAAATAAGAAATGGTTTAGTTTGGTCACAGCAAGGGTACACTGACTTTTTGAAAAGCTTCTCAATCAATGCATAAGTAATTTCAGCAATTATACCAAATAAAGTTTGGAATAATTGCAATGCTCCTACTCACAGGCAAGTACAACAGTAAGTTCATAGAAATCAGTTCTTCTTTATGACTTATGGTTTTAAGATTAAAATGGTTTTATTTTTCATTCTTAATGTACACCACTTGGCATTTTCTCTCACACAACCCACAGCAACTTATAAGGTATTGTGATGGTTAATATTGAGTGTCAACTTGATTGGATTGAAGGATGCAAAGTATTGTTCCTGGGTGTGTCTGCGAGGTGTTGCCAAAGGAGATTAACACTTGAGTCAGTGGACTGGGAAAGGCGGACCCACCCTCAATCTTGGTGGGCACCATCTAATCAGTTGCCAGCGGGGCTAGAATAAACCAGGCAGAAGAGTGTGGAAGGACTTGACTTGCTGAGTCTTCTGGCCTTCATATTTCCCTTGTGCTGGATGCTTCCTACCCTCCAACATCAGACTCCACCAGGTTTTGGAATTTTGGATTTACACCAGTGGTTTACCAGGGCCTCTCGGGCCTTTGGCCACAGACTAAAGGCTGCACTCTTGGCCTCCCTACCTTTCAGGTTTTGGGACTCGGGATGGATTCCCGTCTCCTCGGCTTGCAGACAGCCTTGTGGGACTTCGCCTTGTGATCGTGAGTCAATTCACCCTAATAAACTCCCTATTATCTATCCTATTAGCTCTGTCCTTTTAGAGAACCCTAATACAGGTACCATCTACAAAATAAGTTACAATTATTAAAGCATCCTCTACACAATTTCTTTGAAGATGTGTATTCCTGTCAGTATAAGACCTAAATAGTCATGCTCTAAGCTTTATTACTAGGTCTGTGTCAATGAAAATTTTAATATATTTTCATTTTGGTGAGTCTTTTCTTATGTCATCACTTTGTTTTGGGTATATAATAAACTTTATGATTCTTGCTCTCTTATAGTCATTTTCCCATTACCTTTTTGATTCTGTAGCCAAACCAGTAGCTCCACAATTTACAAGCATTTATTGATTTTAAGACATCCTGCACCAAAACTCTTTAAATTAAAACTTGTGAAACTGTACTCACCTAAAAATAACATGTCTCCATCAATATGGCGTTCTATCACACATAGTGTGGATGAGGCCCATACCTTTCCAGGACTCAGCCATTGATAATCAACTAGTTAACATTCTGTTTGGATTATTTTCCATTTGAAAAACTGGATAACACAATTAACTACATACTTACATGCAGGATGTTTTATGGGAAAGGGTAATAGGTGTTGATGTATTTTTAATAGCATTTTCACTAGTAGGAGGGAAAAGAATAGTCACAACATCAAATTTGGAGAGATATGTATAAAATGAGCATCAAGTAGGAATGAGGAGAGAAAAAACAATTGTAGTTTTTCTAAACTAAATGCTAAGAATTTCATGTGTAACAAACTGAATATTTATGTATTCTGAATATTTATATTAAATGTCTCTGTGGGAAATAAAAAGGCACTATGTTGGATGCTTTGGAAGCATATAAACTTGGGTAAGAAAACTCTTTTTCTAAACTCTAGGAATCATTGTTCCAGAGGCTGAGTTCCAAACACAAACAACACAATAGCAGCAGAATTCAGAGGTGAAACTGATACTCTTCACTTAAACCTTGAGGTCTGACCACTGTTCACAGATAAGAAGCATGAAAAGACTAAGAAAACATTTGAGAATTTAGAGGAAAGGAATATCCCATCCTGTTAAGGAAGAATTCAAGGTAAGAAACATATGATGTGCACTCACCTGTGAAAAGCTAGGAATACCAAAGTTTATCGCAGAGGGAAGAAAATACAGGAGCAAATAGAAAGTAAAGACAAGACATACTTAGAGGTAAAAATTATTAAATTTAAGAGTGTCAACTGCATAAAGGGGTTACTTACTGTAAAATGGAGATAGCATTCACATTACAGGCAAATAATAGAAAACCTTAAATGTTTTAATAGGTTAGAAGTTTTGAAACATATATGTAATGCATTCAGCAAGTAGTTGAAGAGTCATGCCTGGCATTTAGACCTGGACCTAGTGATTTGGACATTACTTATGAAGAAATGATTGACACATATACATAAAGGTCATGTATCAAGAAAGACAAAAACGATGAAAAAAGTAGAGATAGGTTGAGAACAGATTCATGGTTTTTCTCTGTTGAAGTTTGCCTGTTTTATTTAGTTTATCTATGTTTACATGGTTTGCCTCTTTTAAAGGACAATTAAGGGAAGATTAAAAGAGAAGATGGAAAAATAATTATCAGAGAGGTCAAAGAAGGTTATATTAGAAAGCCAAGGAAAGGCATGGCATGGAGAAGACTCAGCTGGAAAAGGGTCAAACACTCCAGAGTCATTAGTCATTTTCAAGAAAGCAGCATCTGAAGAGTGATGGGAAAAGGCAATTGTGTGTGGAAAAGAGAAATCTAAAAATGGAAAGTTGTCTCCTTGATATTTGTGTAGTAAGTAAAAAGAGAGGGAAATTGAAGAAATAGAAGTATTTTTATGCTAGAAGATACCTAAGTCTCTTTGCAGACAAGTGAAGATAATCTAACGGAGTGAGACTGATGATGCAAGGAAAGGTAATAATTCACAAGGAAAAGAAGAGGGAGCATAACAGGAGCATGGGGACATGATCTAGCTCACAGGGTAGAAGGAAGAGCCTTTCCTCTGAGAAAGAATCTAAGTGTGAAATAATAGTGAAATACACAGACATATTTTAACAAACAGAGAATAGCACACGGAAGAATATAATTTAAATTGCTTTTGATTTTACCCATAGGAAATGGATACTTTGTTATCTATGTATGATGAGAACAAACATAAGTTTGGGTTTTTTCAGGCTGTAAAAATTTTTGAAGTCATTGTGATGGAAAATTTAATGGGAAGTAGAACATTTTCTGAGAAATACAAGTAATTGTTCTGATGTGGATCTAATCAAAATTAGTAACATGCATTTATAGTGGGCTTTATGTGCGTAGTTAACAATATTCATACACACAGTTATCCAGCTTGGTCACAAAGTATATGACATAAAAAAGTGGATAATTTTCCAGGTAAGTAATGATAGTAATACTAGGTCTGGAAATGTTCTTTAAATTAAAGAGACCATAGATTGTACAATTTTAAGGTTTCATTACATGGTTGACTATAATAAAGATTCCAGGTATGCAAACATAGACCAGTGTACTCAACGAATGGGAAGACTGAAGTGCATTGTGAGGATGTGAGGCAGATTTCAGAAAAGGGAAAAGAAATGAAGGAAGGTTGGGTACGGTGGCTCATGCCTGTAATCCCAGCACTTTAGGAGGCCGAGGTGGGTGGATCACTTGAGGTCAGGAGTTCGAGATCAGCCTGACCAACATGGTGAAACCCCGTCTCTACTATAAAAATACAAAAATTAGCTGGGCATGGTAGCAAGCGCCTGTAATCCCAGCTTCTCAGGAGGGAGGCTGAGGTAGCAGAATCATTTGAATCTGGGAGGCGGAGGTTGCAGTGAGCCAAGATTGCGCCACTGCACTCCAGCGTGGGCGACAGAGGGAAACTCTGTCTCAAAAACAAATAATCAAACAAACAAAAAAAATGAAGGAAGATGATTACAAGTAATAATTAGATATTGTAAATACATTTGTTCTTTTGTGTGCCCGGTAGGAGAGCTAGTTTAAAGGTAAGCAAAGGGTCAAAAGGGTGAAATAAAAAAAAAAAAACTAATCATGTTAAAACACAAAATATAAAATAAAAAAATGACTTGCTGTATTCCAGATGATAGAACTATCTGGGTTATAGATATTTAGAGAATACATAAAATTAAGAGCAACTCCCCTCTTGCCAGATACAAAGTATCCTTAGAAAATGGTTGTTATGATGCAGGTATCCATTTATTTCTTTGGGTAAAAAATTATGTGGAAATTAGACTGGTATCAAATGACATACGTGGTAAAATGAGATTGCTCAATTTAAAATTTATTTCCACATCAAAGCCCACTTGAAATAATACAAAATTGCCTTCAATGACTTATCCCTGTACACCAAAATCTCCTGCTAAGTGGGAATCCCAGCTTAGATCTTAGTATCCCTACGGTGCAAAACTCTCCTTGAAATAACATAGAAAAAGCTCCTACTTTGTAAGTTTGAAATAATTGATTAATACCTTGTGATTGTGTAATATTACATTACATGGAAATATTTGGTTTTGAAGTGTTTTGATTTAATTTATAGAGGAAAACACTTAGCATGCATTTTGGAAAGTGTGTCAAGGCAATGAAAGCTTCTTAATAACGGAAACACTATCATTGGAAATTGCCTGACAAAGTAAAACATTTAATGATGTCAACCTTTCTGAAGCTGAACCCAGTCATTGTTAAAATAGATACAATTTGTCTTTTAATTCAATAACAATTCTGGTCCATTTTAAACTATAGTCTTTCATAATTGTAACAATAAAAGGTAGTTTGCTGAATTAATATTATTTTAAAAGAATATTTATTTGTCCTTTTTTATTGAATTTTTACAGTAAAGAACATTTAACATAGTTATCTTTCATAAATTACACAAAATTAGTATTTTACCATTCCGGAATTCACACACATTTTGGTCTCCATTCAAGATACTTGAGAGCAGCATGAAATTAAATTCTTAGTAACAGAAGACTACTTCAAAATGGTGGGGAATCCAGAAAAAAAAAAAAAAGATAGGCTTGAATAAATTGCATGAAACAACAACTGAGAACAAATTACATAAAATAATTTAATAAACAACCAGCATGATATTTGAGTACTGTATCTTGGAAAAAGTAATTTCAGTATAGAGAAGATGCACAGAAGATAGCTCAGATCTAATAAACTTACTGAAAGCTTATATCCCAAATTCCATTTACCAAATTTGGATTCCACGTCTGACATTGAGCAAGCAAGTTTATAGATATGCAAATAAAAGATTAAGCAGAAGAACTTAAAATTTTATAGGAATTCACTCTTAAAATTGAGAATCTATATTTATTTAATCATACAGCAAATATTAATTTAGTATCATCATGCTGGTATGGAACCGACAAAACTTAGTAAGCCATGAATTGCTCACAGCTTAGTAAAGGAAAAAGACAAAGAAAAAAAAAACTAAGTATAATTTAAATTTCTGTTTGGATTCCTGTTTTTTATTTGTTATGTTTATACTTACTTATGTAAGGAAATATGGTACCGTGTGAAAGTAAAATACTAGGTTTGTATAAAACAATGTAGTTATTACATAAATAGACTTCCACTGCTAACAATCTGAACTCAACTCCCAGCTCCATCAGTAACTAGTTGTTAAGTTACTTTAGGATTCTCATCTGTAAATAGTATAATTCTTCCCTCACAGAGTTGTTGTAATGAAGGATGAGATAACGCATCAACCACCTATTAAAGTGAATTTGTTATTTAATAATCATATGATAAATGTTGCTTAAATCATTATCATTATTTATAGTATAGGTAACAGGTTTACATACAAGAAAACCATTAATTCTCTGATAGAGGCAGAGAAAGCATGACAGTGGAGATAATATTTGAATTATGCTACAAAGGAGGAATAAGAGTTTGCCAAAAAATTATGGAGGTGTTACTGTACAAAATGTAGATGTAGAAGAATAAGACGTCAAGTGTGGTGACATGTTTCTTAGCCTCTTTCTTCCTATCTACTTTTAAAAACTGGAGTTCTTCAATATCAAATCCTGGGTCCTCCTCTCTTATTTTTCTATATTCTTTCTAGGACATATCAATTATTCCCTTGGTCATAAATGCCATGTAAATGTCGATTATTGCCAAATTGCGCTTGTTTGTTTGTTTTTAGACAGAGTCTCGCTCTGTCGCCAGACTGGAGTGCAGTGGCGCGATCTCGGCTCACTGCAACGTCCACCTCCCGGGTTCAAGCGATTCTCCTGCCTCAGCCTCCTGAGTAGCTGGGATTACAGGCACATGCCATCATACCTGGCTAATTTTTTTTTTAATTTTTTTTTTTATTTCTTATTTTTAGTAGACATGGGGTTTCACCGCGTTAGGCACGATGGTCTTGATCTCCTGACCTTGTGATCCACCCACCTTGGCCTCCCAAAGTGCTGGGATTACAGGCATAAGCCACCACGCCTGGCCTCAAATTGGTATTTCTAATTCAAATGTCTTTTTTGTATTCTCGTATCAAGAAATATATAACTTCCAACCATTCATTTCATTAACTGGCATCAATGTCCACACAGTGGCTCAAATCAGGGACTTGGCAATCATCATTTACCCATTCTTTGAGGCCGCATATAGACAAATCATTTTGATAACTTATTTTATCTCCAAAATATGTCTCCACTGCTACTACCTTTTCCAATCTACTTCAACAGCACACCAACATGGCACAAATATACATATGTAACAAACCTGCATGTTATGCACATGTACCCTAGAACTTAAAGTATAATAATAATTTTTTTAAAAACTATGAAAAAAAATAGTTTTCTTGTTTCCACTCTTGTTTTCTTCCAGTCCTTCCACAAAGAAGCGGTTTTTTGTTTTGTTTTGTTTTGTTTTAATATTTTAAGTTCTGGGATACATGTGCAGAACACACAGGTTTGTTACATAGGTATAAATGTAACATAGGTATAAATTTAACATAGGTATAAATGTGGTGGATTGCTGCACCCATCCACCCGTCATGTACATTAGGTATTTTTACTGATGCTATCCCTCCCCTAGTACCCCACCCCTTTATGGGCCCTGGAGCCTGATGTTCCCCTCCCTGTGTCCATGTGTTCTCACTGTTCAACTCCCACTTATGATTGAGAACATGTGGTGTTTGGTTTTCTCTTCCTGTGTTAGTTTGCTGAAAATGATGGTTCCCAGCTTCATCCATGTCCCTGCAAAGAACATGAACTCATCCTTTTTTATGGCTGCATAGTATTCCGTGGTGTATATGTGCCACATTTTCTCTATCCAGTCTATCATTGATGGGCATTTGGGTTGGTTCCAAGTCTTTGCTATTGTGAATGATGCTGCAATAAACATATGTGTGCATGTGTCTTTATAGTAGAATGATTTATAATCCTTTGAGTATATACCTGGTAATGAGACTGCTGGGTCAAATGGCATTTCTAGTTCTAGATCCTTGAGGAATTGCCACGCTGTCTTTCACAATGGTTGAACTAATTACACTCCCACCAACTGTGTAAAAGCATTTGTATTTCTCTACATCCTCTCCAGCAGCTGTTGTTTCCCAACTTTTTCTTCTTTTCCTTTTTTCTTTTTTGGTGGGGGAGAGGGGACGGGGGATGGAGTCTCACTCTGTCGCCCAGGCTGGAGTGCAGTGACTCCATCTCGGCTCGCTGCAAGTTCCTCCCGGGTTCACACCATTCTCCTGCCTCAGCCTCCAAAGTAGCTAGGACTACAGGCACCCATCACCACGCCCAGCTAATTTTTTGCATTTTTAGTAGAGATGGAGTTTCACCGTGTTAGCTAGGATGTTCTCAATTTCATGACCTCATGATCTGCCGACCTCTGCCTCCCAAAGTGCTGGGATTATAGGCATGAGGCACCGCGCCTGACCTGTTTCCTGACTTTTTAATGATCGCCATTCGAACTGGCATGAGATGGTATCTCATTGCGGTTTTGATTTGCATTTTTCTAATGACCAGTGATGATGAGTTTTTTTTCGTATGTTTATTGGCCACATAAATGTCTTCTTTTGAGAAATGTCTGTTCATAGCTACTTTATTATGGGGTTGTTTTTTCTTGTTAATTTGTTTAAGTTCCTTGTAGATTCTGGATATTAGCCCTTTGTCAGATGGATAGATTGCAAAAGTTTTCTCCCATTCTGTAAGTTACTGTTCACTCTGATGATAGTTTCTTTTGCTGTGCAGAAGCCCTCTCTCACCACGCGTATTCAACATAGTATTGGAAATTCTGGCCAGGGCAATCAAGCAAGAGAAAGAAATAAAGGGTATTCAAATAGGAAAAGAAGAAATCAAATTGTCTCTGTTCACAGATGACATTATTGTGTATTTATAAAACCTTGTTGTCTCAGTGCAAAATCTCCTTAAGCTGATAAGTAACTTCAGCAAAGTCTCAGGATACAAAATCAATGTGCAAAAATCGCAAGCACTCCTCTACACCAATAATAGACAATCAGAGAACCAAATCATGAGTGAACTCCCATTCACAATCGCTACAAAGAGAATAAAATACCTAGGAATACAACTTACAAGGGATGTGAAGGACCTCTTCAAGGAGAACTACAAACCACTGCTCAGCGAAATAAAAGAGGACACAAACAAATGGAAAACATTTGATGCTCATGGATAGGAAGAATCAATATCATGAAAATGGCCAATCTGTCCAAAGTAATTTACAGATTCAATGCTATCCCCATCAAGCTACTATTGACTTCCTTGACAGAATTAGAGAAAACTATTTTAAATTTGATATGGAACCAAGTAAAAGCCCATATAGCCAAGACAATCCTAAGCAAAAAGAACAAAGCTGGAGACATCACTCTACGTGACTTCAAACTATACTACAAGGCTGCAGTAATCAAAACAGCATGGTACTGGTACTAAAACAGAGAGATAGACAAATGTAACAGAACAGAGTCCTCAGAAATAACACCACACATCTACAATGATCTGATCTTGGACAAATCTGACAGAAGCAGGCAATGGGGAAAGTATTCCCTATTTAATAAATGATGTTGGGACAACTGGGTAGCCATATGTAGAAAGCTGAAACTGCATCCCTTCATTACACCTTATACAAAAATTAATGCAAGATGTATTAAAGACTTAAATGTAAGACCTAAAACCATAAAAACGCTAGAAGAAAACCTAGGCAATACCATTCAGGACATAGGCATGGGCAAAGACTTCATGACTAAAACTCCAAAAGCAATGGCAAGAAAAGCCAAAATAGACAAATGGGATCTAATTAAAAACTAAAGAAGCAGTTATCTTTTATAAACACAAATTGTTTTGTGTCATATCCCTTCTTAAAAATTGTAGCTAGTAAAAAAAATCAGTACTACTTACCAGACTAAGATCCAGAAAGATCTATTTCCTGCCTAATTTTCCAAACATAGTTATTTCTCATAAAAACTCAATGCACATTTGCTGTCTTTCAGTTTTGTGAAACAGGCAAGAGCTTTCCCATCCCACTGATGTTCTCCTGGAATTCTTTGTACACAGTCTTCACCAGAGTACGACCTTCTCAGTGTACAAGGTTCTATTTAAAATATACCAGTTCAAAGGAGACCAGAAATAAATCCATGCATTTAGACTCAACTGATTTTCAACAAATGTTCCAAAAACACACAATGATGAAAGGACAATCTCTTCAATAGTGTTGGAGAAACTGAATATCCACATGCAGAAAAATGAAATTATAACCTTATCTCTAGAAAAATCAACTCAAAATAGAATAAAGGCTGACATTTAAGACACAAAACTATTAAACTTCTAGAATAAAACTTAGGGGAAAACGTCAATGACATTGGTCTGGGCGGTTTTTGAATATGACCTCAAAAGCACAGACAACAAAAGAAAAGATAGACAAATGGAATTACATCCAATTAAAAACCTGCACAACAATGGAAATGATCAATAGAATGAAGAGACAACTTATACAATATAACAAAATATTTTCAAACTATACATCTTAAAAAGAGTTAATATCCAAAATATATAAGGAACTCTACTCAATAGCAAGAAAAGACATAAGCTTATTTTTAAAATGGGCAAATGACCTGAATAGACATTTCTCAACAGAAGACATATAAATGGCCAAAAATTATATGAAAAAATGGTCAACATCACTAATCAGAGAAATAAAAACTTAAACCACAATGAGATATTACTTAATACCTGCTAGAATGACTACCATATAAAATACAAAATACAACAAGTGTTGGTGAAAAGGTAGAGAAAAGAACATTCCCATTGGATGGAAATGTAAATTAGAGCAGCCATTATGAAAAACATTACGAAAAACATCCTCAAAAAATTAAAAATATGACTACAATATGACATAGGTATCCCACTACTGTGTATACAGCCAAAGAAAATGAATTCTTGTCAGAGATATCTGCATTTCCATGTTTATTATAGAATTATTTACAGTAGCCAAAATATGGAATCAGCTTGTCCCCATCAACCAATGAATAGATACAGAAAAGTGGTGTATACATATGTACACAATGGAATACTATTCAGCCATAAAGAAAAAGGAAATGTTGTATTTGTGAACACCTGGATGAGTCTAGAGGACATTGTGTTAAGCAAAATAGACAGGCACAGAAAGACAAATACCACATGATTTCACTCATATGTGGAATCTAAAAAAGTTGACCTCATAGAAGTAGAAAGTGGAATAGTGGCTATCAGAAGCTAGGGCGGTGGCAGAGGAGAAAGCTGAGAAGATGTTTGTCAGAGGATATAAAATTTCAGTTAGACAAGAGAAATAAGTCCAAGAAATCTGTTGTACAACATGGTGACTATAATTAATAATGATATATTGTATTATTGAAAAATGCTGAGAGTGGATATTAAGTGATCTCACCACAAAGAAATAGTATCTATGTGAAGTAATTCATATGTTAAATTTGCTATATTCAGTCATTCTACAATGTACATTTACTTCAAAACAATCATGTTACACATAATAAATACATATAATTTTATCTGTCAATTTAAAATAAAAGAAAATACACCTATTCAGAGTAGACTTATTCAGCCACTTTAAGTATCTACCACTTCCAATTTATTTATCATATTTCAGCTGATTTATAGAGATAATCTGCAGAAGGTCAAGTGTGAATGCAGAAAATATTGCTAGTATACTCCAGGTAAGAAATATCTTCTGTGTGTCCATATGTCTGTATGTGTTATATGTATGACAATAGTTGGTTTAAAAAAAAAAGTTTTTAATTATTGGTAAATTTTTTAAAAAAGAAGGAATAGTCACTTTCACTAGGCTGATAGCAATGTGTATTCAGAGAAATGAATGGGTTTGAGTTATTTTCTGGGGAACAGAACAAACAGGAATCACTGATGGACAGAATGTGAAATTAAGAGAAAATAAAGAATGAAGAATTGCTCCAAAGATTTTTTTACTGGAGCTACCAAATTGATGGTAGAGTCAAAACAGGGAGTGACATTAATTTGAAGGGAAGATATGAAGATTTTCATTTTGTACATGTAAAGTTTGATATGCATTTTACATATGCATATGGATATATCAAATTTGCGATTAAAATATTTGTTTGAAATCTATGTGTGATATTTGAAATAAATATAAATTTGATTTTTATCAGCATAGCGATATAGGATTAAAGCCATTGCATTAGAGAAAACACTCAGGGGGAGATTTTTATAATAAGCATAGTTAGCACTTATAAAACACAGTTAAGTCACAGGCACTCTTCTCGGCATTTTGTTCATGTTTAACACAGTAACTCTATAAAGTATGTGCTATTATTACCCTTATTTTACAGATGATAAAACTGAAACACAAAAGTGTTAAGAAACTTGCCCACAGTTACACAGCTAGTAAGTGGTAAGGCTGGAATCCGAATGCCGGATATCTTCTCCAAAGTGCAAGGATAGAGAAGAGAAGTCCCAGGATGAAACTATCAAACAGTTGAGAAATCAAAGTCACCAAACACTTAAAAAGTGGTGGAGGAGCTAGCAAAAAATAATGATAAAAGTGGACAAAAGAAAAATCAGAACAAAGTCGTGTCACAGAGGGATGACTTTTTTTTGTTTCAAAGTGTAGGTTATCCACATTAAATTCTGCTGAGAGAGAAAGTACAGACTGGGAAGTGACCTCTAAATCTAACAACATGGAGAACATTGGGCTGCAATTTCAGTGGAGAAGTGGGAACAGAGAGTTCCTAAAAGTTGAGTATTTGAAGACAAGGCTATTGCATAGATAGTTACTTTGTGATGTTAATGCATTTGACACATGTGGAAGAAATAAAACAATAAATAAATGTAAGAATGTAGTTTGATAACATGGAAGCACAGAAAGAGAGAACATTTAAAAATGAAATTAGGGAGATACTAGGTACCATATCACAAAGGTCTCTTTGTGATTCTCTTTCCTGATCTCCTCATGAAAATAATTGCAGTAATTTCTATTTTGTGAGCAAATGTCTCAATTTATTATTTCAGAATGACATGCCATCCCTGCAAGGAAATCAGATCTTCATTTCTAAAGTATTTGATGGGAATATGTAATTGATAATATTTATAAATTTTAATCTCTCATACTTGCAAACAGAAGTTTAGTAAGAACAGAGAATTAGTATATCTTCATGTGTAGATTTTTAAAATTAAATTTACATATAGTAAAATGCACAGATACTAAATATATCTTCTATAGCTTTTGATTTGATATATTATTGTTTCAGAGATGTTGAGTAATTCAAACTGGGATCAATCTAATATCTATTCAAAATTATTTCTCAACTATAAATCTTCCTCTCAGACCTCCTCACAAAATGGAAAAGAAAAAAAGTTATCAAATTTGGAAATAGAATGATTAGCTTTTGAAATTTGCAAGTGATACAAATGTAAAGTACTAAGATAAAATAGATCTTAACCAGTTTTATAGTAAAATTATTTCCAGGGAAATTATGGAAAACATGAATAAACTGGATGTATGTATGTAAAACTTTTCTGAAAGCATCTAAAAATGATAAATATCTCAGCAGGAAATAAAAGAGTTAAAAATCCCAAGAAAGAAAGAAAAATTTACAGTATTTATTGATGCATTCTAATAAAAATTTAATATCTTCTTACTATTGAACTATTTTTAAAGGTCTTCTTGCCTGACCATTACTTTGCTATTTCTGCTCTCTTTGAACTTAAATGGTGGACTATGAGAATGACATGTTTCCAATGACTTCACCCCTGTTGTGCAATGATTAATCATCATGAATACAAGTTAAGATCAAGCCATGGGAAACTTGTCTTCTTCCATCTAATTTGATTAATGAGTTTTATGGCTGAGATGCATTGTGAAGAAAAAGTTAAAAGTACTCGAGGCAAAGTACAATTGTGGCACATCTCACATAAATTGTTAGGGAAATAAAAGCCATCTTGAACATAAAAATTCTATGGTTAGAAAGTGACAAAATCACCTATCCAAAGTAGTTATACACTATTACAAAAGATTGCAGTAACCTCTATACCTGGAAAATAAAAACTAATTAATCCTCTACTATGTATTATCTCATTGATAGCTACAAACAACTCTAGTAGCCAGTGAGAGACTCATGCTTCCTTAAATTAATTTCTTTAAAAGCTCAATAGCATCAATCTTTCAGAAGTAATTAAGGTTGTTTGAATATTGACGTTGTCAGTCATAAAGCAATGCAGTTCTTTACTTAAGTAACAGAATTGCATTTATAACACTTAATTAGAGAATGGCCCATGACAGCTTTTTGGACCTTAATGATTCAATGAAAAATGTAATAATCTCTTAACAAGTCAATTGAAAGTAAAGAGCAGCTTTGTTAATTTTAAAATATCAATGCAGAGCTACAAATAAGGTAAATTATTTTTGTTAGGTTATGGACAAAATCCTTAGGACTTACTCACTGTTTAAAATATAACAATTAGCTCTAATTTTTAGGGATCAGATATGTTTCTGACCTAATGTTTGCATATTTCTTTTAATCTATTGTTTATTGAAGCTCTTTTGACATTTAATTCTGCTGTAAGTATTCTTCCTCAAGCTTCTTTATTTTTAGATTTTTAATTGACATTTATGGATTTCAAAATTCAACATTTTACTCTCATCTTTCACAAATATGCATCTTTTCTGATCTAACTTACATAGGAACAACATGGGGAACACAAGATATTACTGGTCCCTGATACAGTCTCTTAATTAGAGTCTAATATAATTCTGTCCGGATATAATGACCACTGTATTAGTTTTCTAGTACTGCCACAGCAAATTACTACAAACCTGGATCACTCATAGCAATAGAAATTTATTGTCTACCAATTCTGGAGGCTCAAAGTCCAAAATCAAGATGTTGACGCATGCTCTCTTCAAAGACGTTAGGGAACAATCCTGCCTTGCCTCTTTCTAGCTTCTGGTGCAACCCTTAGCATTCCTTAGATTACAGAAGCATCACTCCTGTCTTTCCCTCTGTAGTCACGTGGTGTTCTCCTTGTGTCTATGACAAATTTCCTCTTCTTATAAGGAGACCAGTCATTGTATTAGGGCTCATTCCAATCCGGTATGACTTCAAATTGATTATATCTGCAAAGACCTTATGCCCAATTAAGGTCACATTTATAAGTGCTGGGGTTCAGGATATGAACATATCTTTTTGTGGGAAACAATTCAATGCACAACTACCTACAGTAACCAGTTTTAAAATCTAATTATTTCTCATCACTGTAAATCATTACCTTAAACATTATTTATGAATATGTTGATTTTTATACTTTTACTGAAATATTAATTTAAAAAATGGTAACTGGTCCAGTGTATTTTGTGGAAGAAACTCTGTAATAAAATTTTTAGTCAGTTTTATAGCTTTGATGAACACAAACCTTGGACATTTTATAATCTCTTATTAATATGGCATTGAAAAGTAACTATAGGCTGGTCCAAAGGTAGTGATTTATCTCAGTTGATTGTTCACAGTTAGTTACAGATTAAATTCTTTGCTCTACTCTTTCCTCCTTCTCACTACTACACTTGAATAGTCTTAATGTTTTATAAATAAGTATACTAGGGAAATGAACAAGAAAACTACCATTTGTTTTATATGTTTTATATTTGGCAGTTAAAGGTATTTTCTATTTTTATATGCTTTA
The DNA here is from genome assembly GCF_002776525.5 of Piliocolobus tephrosceles. NCBI lineage: Eukaryota > Metazoa > Chordata > Mammalia > Primates > Cercopithecidae > Piliocolobus > Piliocolobus tephrosceles. The sequence goes on from NC_045439.1 coordinate 117,453,772, forward strand.
TCTCAGATAAAATTTAGACATGAGCTCAAAGCTTTAAATCTTTAGCACAATAGAAAATTTCAGCATAACATCTGTTTAAAAGCAGATTGTCTACATACATGTAAAATTAATTAGTAAAAACTTACATAATTTATAATTACATATAACTATAATTATATATCATTGTATATATGCATAATTTTAAAAGCAAGGAAGGAGATTAGATCATAGGGGAAATAAATGTACAAAATATAAAGTTTATGAAACTTGAAATATATTTGGGATGTTAATCATTTCTTTGAACCTATTTTCTGATGTGCTATTAATTTTGGTCTGAGCTTTGTGACAGCCAATGCAAAGAAAGAAAGTATACAGTGGATACTTTTTAACAAGCAATTATTTAGAAAACGTATACTTATTTCTGGTAGAAAGATGTGGGAACCAGTTCCCATGTTGGTGATCATAAACTTTAAAATTGTGATAGAATAAACATAACTATAACCTTTCTACAGGTGTTACAATTATAATATCAAAGTAAGACCTTTTGCAGGACCTTTAAAAAAATAATTGAGCTCAATTCAGATGACTGTGACCAAAAGATTTCAATCCACACAGAAATCTCTCTAAAAGACTGGCATAATTAAAAGACAAAATTTAAAGTGTTTGTAAATGGCTGGAGGGTGTAAATATTAAGCATTTAAATGTTCAAACATATTTTTCATGGAAATATGCTTTAGATAAGTTTCAAAAGGCACAGAATTCAATTCTATCTTGTAAATTAAAGCCTGTCTATATGATTTAACAGGACCTATTTTTACCAAAGTTGAAAGGACATTTAATCAAATAATAAAGATCTACAATTGAATACAGGTTGAATATCATTTATCTGAAATGTTTGCGCCCAGAAGTGGTTCAGATTTTTATTTGTTTTAGATTTTGGAATATTTGCATATGCATAATGAGATATTTTAGGAATGGAATTCAAGGTGAACACAAAATCCATCTATGTTTAATATACACCGCATATTCTTAGCATGAATGTAAATGTATACAATATTCTTCTTCTTAATAATTTTGTGTATGAAAAATGTGTTGACTGAGTTTTCAGTGTGACCTGTCACATAAAGTCAGGTGTGGAATCTTTCACTTGTAGTATCGTGCCAGCACTCAAAAATGTTTAATAGGCCACCTTATAAATAGTAAGGAAAAAGATAATCAATACAGAACATATGCAAATTTTTGTGAACAGGAAATTAGCAAAAAAGTCAACATAAATTACAAATAAATATATGAAAGATGAGCAAACCCATAGTAAACAGGAAAATATAAAATAAAACCATAAAGAGGACCTCTCTTAACCTAAAATCAGGTTGGCAGGTATTAAAACATTGATTGTGTTCAGTTCGGCTAAAAGATGGGGAAATGTGTACAGTATTACACTAAGTGTGAGAGCATAAATTGAAAGTTCCATTTGGGAGACTCTATATGACTCAGTAAACTTTTTTATTCTCCCTAAAGAAAAGACCGTACTTATATACAAGAGGATGTTCATTGTAGCATTGAAATGGTTGGGCTGTGTCCCCACCCAAATCTAATCCTGAATTGCAGTTCCCATAATCCCCACATGTCACGGGAAGGAACTGGTGAGAGGTAATTGAATCATGGGGGTGGTTACCTCCATGCTGTTCCTGTAATAGTGGGTGAGTTCTCATAAGATCTGATGGTTTAAAGGTTTTTTTCCCCCTTTTACTTGTCACTTCTGTCTCCTGCCACCATGAGAAGGACATATTTGCTTCACTTTCCACCATGATTGTAAGTTTCCTGAGGCCTCCCCAGCCATGTGGAACAGTGAGTCAATTAAACCTCTTTTTTAAAATAAATTACTCTGTCTCAGGTATTTCTGCATAGCAGGATGAGAATGAACTAATACAAGCATTGTAGCACAAAATTGCACTAACTGTTCATCAACATGGGTATGGCAAATAAATGATCACCTCTCCATATTATGAAACACCATGCACCAGTCAAAAAGAATGAAGTAGAACCATGTCATGTGCATTAATAAGACACATTTTCAAGATACATTTTTGAGTAAAATTACCAGGTCGGTTACAAATTATTTAATGTTGGAGGTCATTTGCCATTTTTGTTTGTGGCACTATATTTCCTAAAACTTTTTTTTTTTTAATTTTTGGAAGTAAATACAGAGCAGTTTGCAAGTTAAGAGTTCTACAAGTATGTTATAATTAAGATCTTATGCACAGCACATAGAAAAATGTATATCTTCCTGTTGTCCATAGAAGAGAGTTATTTATCCAACTGATACAAAAGAAACATTAATTTGTATGACATGACTTAAAGAGAAGGGATGGAAGAATGTGAAATTAGTTTATCCCACTGGGACATCTGCCATTAAGCTTCTTACCAACGCCTGCTTACACCATGGTAAAAGGTTGTATATAAGCATGGGCTAAAGGTTTATATTGTGTTCTTACAGTTTATTCCAAAGGCACTTCCAGTCCATTCCAAAGGCACTTCCAGTCCATGGACTTGAAGTCAAAAAAAAAAAGAAAGAAAGGTGTGAACAAATTTATCTTGTTCTAGTAGATTTGTTCAGAAAATGATAGAGGATAAAAAGTATCAATAATAAGATAAGTATGCCAAAAGCCTGCCTATGGTTGGTTACGGTATATAAATGCCCGAGAAGTTTGGCCTGTAAGTAGCAGGCTTTAGAGATGAAAAGTCTAAAAAGCTACTGTGAGAAAAATGTCATCTTTCACTACTGGGGAAATTTCCTCAAGAGAAAAAAGATGATCAGCAGAAAAGCACATTATTCCTGAGTTAATCCATACCGATGACAGAAAAAATAGGATGCGACCCCATCTCCAAGACTGTAATCAGATATGTCACTAATGCCTTTGATACTTTATGAGGAGCTTTGGGTTTGTAGTAATGAAATTTATATGATCCCCATTTGCTATGAAGTTAGTCAGAAAAATGCCTTTGTCACAGAGGATTTCTCACAGGGGATTTGAAAGAAAACTATTCTAATTAGCACTAGTGATATCATAAACACCAAGTAGAACAGCTTTAACTAAAACTATATGTATAATCTCAGACTCTTCCACCAACAGTGAAAAGTATAGCCAAGTAAAATAAGAAATTGTGTAAATAAAATAAAACAAAGTTTTTAAGCATTAAATAATGTAGTTATTTCTTAATCATACAAGCATACTTACTTTACTCCTAATATGCTTTACTTAAGTTTGAAGGTATGGTTTTCTCTTTCTACTCAATTCCCATTAATGAGTGAAGTTTGTCTAAGTGCTTCACACAGAAGGTGTCAAAATCAAGAAGAATCTGAGGATATCTTCAATAACAGAGACAACTCTATACTGATACAGCAAACGGGAACAGAAGACTGGCCTAAGTTCACACAGCTAAGACATGTTTCTATCAGGATTCAAACCTCACCAACCTGGGTCTAAAGTCTGTGTTCTTCAACAAGTACAGAGGTGCTAAGAGTGTTGTTTGCTTGTTTGTTTGTTTGTTTGTTTGTTTATTTTTGAGACAGAGTCTCGCTCTGTCGCCCAGGCTGGAGTGCAGTGGCACAACTTGGCTCGCTGCCACCTCCGCCTCCTGGGTTCAAGTAATTCTCCTGCCTCAGCCTCCCGGGTAACTGAGATTACAGGCATTCGCCACCATCCCCAGCTAATTTTGTGTATTTAGTGGAGGTAGGGTTTCACCATATTGGCCAGGCTGGTCTCAACCTCCTGACCTCGTGATCCGCCCGCCTCAGCCTTCCAAAGTGCTGGGATTACAGGTGTGAGCTACCACGCCCGGCCCAAGAATGGTTTTAAATCAAGTGTCTCTGAAAAACATTCAATTCAAACTTGGTCTTTCTTGAAAATGCTTTGAGAAATTTATAATACAAATATTTATTGGTCACACCCTCAGCCAGTTTTTCCTAGATACTGAAGATACATTGGCAACTGTATGTTTTAAAAGATTTGAAACATCCAATTTAGGTTACAGAACAATTTTGACTGGATAAAAGCCGGTCCTATACAAACACTTTTTATGTAGGAAAGATGCTGTTGACTTTTATTTAAAAAAAAAAGAAGAAGAAGAAAGAAAACTGTTAGCCATACTAAGCAGGTATGCACAACGACGTGATTGCTTTGTAAGCTTACACTGGCAACATAATTAATATATAGTGCTTTAAGGAAAATATATCCAGTTAAAATGAGATTCACAGTATTCCAATCAAGAAGTAAAATTAAATTAAAAGAGGGAAGGCATAATATATGTTGTCATTTCCTGAAGTTTAGCAGAACTTTCCCATTTTTTTTCAGTTTCACTTTTTAATCCTGAAGGCATTACTTCAGTGTGTATACATTTATGCTAATCATATACCACAGCCATGGGTTCTTCTATCAATATGAAATGTTTTGTACTTGCTGTTTTTGTGCATCTTGTATTGTTATGTGCAATATACAAAATAATGTGTCTAACTATGCCATTTATGCTTTTGAAAGAAAAAGCAAATTACTTACTGAAGAGAATGGCATTTGCATGCATGTGTGTCAGCTTTCAAGCCATTTCCTTCTACAAAATATTGCTTTCTACACTTAGAAAATGCATCCATCCATCAGTTACAAACCATTTCAAAGCACTTTATGAATCTACAGAGCAAAATGTACTTATCTTACATTGGCAGTGTCCCAGCTGTTACAAAATTGCTATTGTCCTAATACTTACAAGGCAATTTTAGCATCAGTTAATAATTTTACAGGATAGATAACTTCTAAAGCATTATAAAATGACAGACATTAAACAATAGCAACTTAGCATTTTTTGAAACAGTTCATGACAGCTTAAAAACTAAAGTGATTTTAATGTATAGTCTATGCAGTTTTAGTTTCTCATTGACAATTCCTTTAGAAGATAAAAATGTGAAAATCCTTTTAAATAGTGGGTAAAAGAATAAAACAAATTTATCTTTAAAAGATATTCAGTAAAAATCTCAATTAGGAATAATGTTTCAAATCTTCCTGTACAGCTAGTAGGTGACAAGAATTTGAATTTATTTAGGCAGAAAAAAAAAATGATGGTATCATTTAATGGTGGGGTACCACAAAATAAAAAGGCATATCTATTCATTAAAGCTAATACAAAAAGAAAAATACAGTGAATAGCATTTTATATAAATCAGTATGCATTATTTCTTCCTAAACACTGTTTTCTATCAATCTTAGTTTAAAAGCTTCAGTTAAAGGAAATATCTGGGTAAACGTAACACATGTGTTCTCTCTTACTCCTTTTGTTTAAGTTGTTGGGATAGCCACACAACACATTTTTGGCTTGATACTTTACCATTCACCTTTGATAGCAAATGCCTTGATGGTACACATAGAAAAACAGCTCTAAACAAATTACATTAATTGGTAGTTTGATACATAACAAGTGTCATCTCTCAAAGAAAAAATTCTTCTGATAAGAACCAATGTGCAGCAGTGGCAATTTTCACAAATGGACTTATTAAATAAAACCAATTATTCCATGAATGTTCATAAAGGTCAAGTAATTGATCACATCATCAAAATACACCTCAAATTCTCTTAGTACACATTTATCATCTTCTTCTCTATCACTGAGCACATTAATGTCACATGGGACCCTTGTACACCATGCTACTTCAGAAAATCAAGAACAAGTTGAATTCTCAAAGGCTGTAAATTAAGTTCACACATTTAATCCTTATAGAATGTTATTTGTATATTTTAATACTGCCATTGTCTCAAAATTGTAAAATGTTATGTAATAGGCTTAGGTAATTTCAATCTTCCATGGCACCAATATGCCTTAAGAAAAGTGTAATTTGAAAAGTCTCAACTACTTTTCCATTATGCAATGCAGGACATTTATTGAATAGTTGTATATTATAAGACATAAAATTCTTTGTTTTACCACTACTGGAAGAAATGCCTGTGATAAAGTAAATCAAATAGACAGACATTCCACAAGGCCAGCTCCATGAAGGCAGGGACACGTCTCTAACACATTGCTTCATTTCTGAAACATAGTGTGTGCACCACAGACATTTGTTGACTAATTGAGTCTCTCTGAATTGATTAAAATTAACTATTTTCAGTCCTGCGTTAACTATTTTTAATTTAGATTTTAAATTTCAAACTTTTTTTATCAGTGTTTGCACAGAGAATACTCCAGAAGAACCCGCCAGCTTCTGATTTAGAAAATCAAACAGCCACTTCTTGACAAAAATTGTTAACTAAGAAACATATTTTCTATTAAAAAGAAAAAAAAAACCTATTCTGTCATAAACTTACATGTCACAAACTTCAAGATATCCTTATTAAAATATAAAATTGACTCACATCTGTAATGAAAATATAGAAAATGAAGGTAACATTAGGTATTTCTTTCTACCTTTATATAGTATCAAATTAATAACAGTCCTATTTAAATAATTAAATATTGATTTACTGTTGCCTTTTCTAACATGTTTGTTAGTAACTGGTATAAAATACTGCAGGTTTGGAAAACATAACTGAATTTTTAAAACACAAAGGAATAAATCGACACCGACAGGTTTAAAATGTAAATAAAACTATAATTTTAAAATGTCATTAAATGCAAACACTTTAAAATCTCAATCTCAAAATATGTGTCTGTCTCCCTAATTTTTAGTAGGAATGTATTTCATGGCAGTGGTAATGAATTTCTACTAAAAGAAACAAAGAAAAACTTACTTACTGGGGGACAGTGTGGATATTGGTAAGCCCCAATTTTCACAAAGAAGTAGCCAGACGTAATATTACCTTTACCGTTGGGCTTTAAGGTATTTCAAACCCTTCAGTATTTAGTCCTTGAAGCGTGTTTGTATTATCTCTTTCTCAGATAGGCCTTAGGTAGGTTGCCACTTCCCTCCTCTCACTATTAATATGTGCATGCTTCATTACTAATAAATTTACTACCTTCTAAATTTAACCAAATGAGACGCTTCTTTCTAGTCCTGCTCTCAAAAGGGAAGTAGATCAGACATTTGGGCTGCAGGGCAATAAACTCGAATTTACATCCTAATTAAGCCCAAAGCCAATACCTGGAGATTAGACTACCCTACTGGGGGATTCTACTGTATTTTTTTTTTCTTTTTCTTTTTTTTGAGATGGAGTCTCGCTCTGTCGCCCAGGCTGGAGTGCAGTGACGCGATCTCCACTCACTGCAAGCTCCGCCTCCCGGGTTCACGCCATTCTCCTGCCTCAGCCTCCCGAGATGCTGGGACTACAGGTGCCTGCCACCGCGCCCGGCTAATTTTTTGTATTTTTAGTAGAGACAGGGTTTCACCGTATTAGCCAGGATGGTCTCAATCTCCTGACCTTGTGATCCACCCGCCTCAGCCTCCCAAAGTGCTGGGATTACAGGCGTGAGCCACAGCGCCTGGCCTCTACAGTAATTTTTAAGTGCCTATAACTAGGAACTTTCCATGGATATTTATCATGTTCTTGAATCCCTAATCCTTAAAACACATTGCTAACTTAGTTTTCTTTGGTAACTTTTTATACACACCTGCACTGCATGAAATATTAATGTAAACAAATTACATTTTGAAGTGTTTGTATTATTCAGATGCACATCAACTGGTTTTAGGCAAGAAACCTTGAAGAGCGAAATTTGCCAATTTGAGCAGGAAAATTACATGAGGCAAGTACTAGCATAGTGTTATACTTTTTAAAATACAACTCTAGACGCTATACTATTTTCAAGAAATTTGTCCAAAATTAATTTATTGAAAATGTCCTCCAAAGATTCCCCATTGGTTTGATTGGTCTGGTCTAAAAGTAGGCTGACCCAAATCTGAAGAATAATGCAGATTTTGATTTCTGAAATATCCTATGCACTAAATAAACATGATCCTGCATCTCTGGAGTTTGCTAAGTCACTCCTCCCAGCCTATCCAAGTTCCATTTCACTGAAACTGTCATTTAGAATAGCTGCTTCAATGCTTTTGTCTACTGAAAGGAAAAGTATCTCTATTTGGGATGAATACACCTCCTTAGAAATAAATATTCAACCCTGTTAGAATCTACCCACAGTTTTAAGTTGCCCCTCACATCACAGTTAACACAAGCTAAGACTTACTATAGGTAGTAACTTGACTAGCATATCTTATCTGAGCCCTAGGATGACTTTTATCTTGACTATATTCAGCACATGTTAATATTTCAACGTATACTCTAAAGCCAGAATACCTAGTTTTGAAGGCTGCTTTAATGTTTTCGCTGTGTCTGGCCTTGGGAAATAACTTGACCTTTCTAAATTCTTTTCCTTATTTACAAGACGGGGATGATGATGATATTAACTACCACAGAAGACTAGGTTTAATCTTAAGTGCTTTGACCAGTGCCTGGCACATATTAAGTACTCCACATAAGCTGGTTATAATTTTTACCATAATTTGCTTTATCTCCTATTAAGTCTACTCTTTATCAGAGTAACTCAGAAATCTACTTAACTCGGTACACTTTGGGGTATCTACAAACTGGGAAATAATTTACTGAGTTAAGGAGATAGTACAGGGAAATAATCTTATTTGAAAGACAAGTTTTGATATTTATAATATCACAAAACTATTTTCAAATTATAAATTCTACAATTGTGTATCTTACCACAGAAGAAAGCTTTAAAGTTAAAACCAGTAATTGTTGCTTACAGCTGCATATACATTTATAAAGTATATAAGATAAATAATAATAATGAAACAGAAGCTTACATAAACATCATAAGCGAAGTGTGACCAAAAGTTCTCTCAACAGGAATTTGGAGGAAAGAGTTTTTCCAGTGAACAATTTGCAAACCAGGAGACACAGCTTTCTAGGTAAAACAAAAATGCATTTTAGAGAACTAAGAGAGCCATGGGATGTTAGAGCAAAAGTTCCCATCCAGGTTCTTAATCAGGTCCCTTTATGCAAATGAAGGATTGAAGCTTGCTTAGTTCTGATTGGTTGGCACAGCTGACTTCTGATTAGGCAGTACAGCTGAGCGCTGATTAGTTGATAAAACTGAGCCCTGAATAGTTGGAGCAGGTGAACCTTGATTGGTTGGTTTCCAGGCCCAAAACCAGAAGTCTCCGTCCTATACATGTTTCAAATGAGGGGAAGGAGTTTCTGGCAGCACCAACAGAAACTAGTTTGGATTGACTGTAGAAGGGAGATTCTGTGATACTTTTACATCTTCCTGAGCACATAGATTATGTGACTGCTGGCTCACCGGGCTATAGCCATATGGTTCTGTTTTAACTTTGAGCACCTCAGTTAGCCACAAGGAGTTTATTTTGTCCGTGAATCAGGGGCATACTTTAACAGAAGAAAAAACACAAACTCTTAAAGTTTGAGGCAGGATGACTAAGCCTTGTAAAAGTTAAAGGAGTTTCAGGAATATAAGGCACATTTCTACTGTTCTTGCTATTATTGCAAATGAAGATATCGATGTTGTTTTAGTTTGGTTTATCCATTAAGCTTTCATGTGTTTTTTTAATATGCTAGGTAAAGTTTATTTTGGGAAATTTACCTTGAACATGCAAATTCATGTACTTTTCAAACAAAAATTTTAGGAATATAAGGATGAATTCAATCTTAAGCAGATTCACGGAATATCAGTCTGATTCCCAATAAAGAGTGTATAACTTTAAAAACATCCATCATATAAAAGAATTACATTGAAAAGATAAATATATGGCTACTTATATTAACAGTAAGAAAAAATATGAAACGAATGGGCTTGTTTCAAAGAACTCTTTGAAAGCAGCTTCATGTTATATTAGTCCTATATGAAAAAAAAGTAAGGTAATGTATGAAAAGGGCTTAACAGGCTGTCACAGAGTAAGCTCTTAGTATATGTTAGCTATTAACATTATGTTATATAAGCCATATTTTTAATGTTTATTTCCATTTTTAGTATAAGTTCTTTGATCAAGAGACACACAGGTACACTTGTTGTGTATGCTAGCGATATGCCGAATCATTGTTTTTTCCAACTCTGCTTTCGCCCAAACGTGTCCCCTTTTAATTTAATCGTAACTCCACTTTAGATTGTACTTCAAAACTGTGACAACACATCTTTTCCTAAGTTGGAGTTTATAAACATAGTAATAGTAAAACTTATATTTCAATACTTAATAAGAAGATATTATTCAATGAGCATTGAATTCAATGGCTACCAGATAAAAGATACAGGGATTGTGTCTTTTAGTTAACGGAGCAGATAATAATGGTTCTGGGTTTGGCATTGTTATTATTGTACGTGGCTAATACTCAGTAATGCCTTTTGTTTTTCTTTTCTCTAGAATGACCAAACATAATTTGGCAAAAGAATTTCACAAGAAATTAACAAGTGAATTGTTTTGCCTTTTAAAATAGAATAACTATCCCGATTGCAACTATTTATCCTCAATTAAATGGGCCCAAAGTGGTATTTTGACAGTAATCTGCAACTCTAAAATAATGAAAATTGAAAAAAAAAATGCAATTGCTCATCCACAGATAAACAGTGAGTACAAGAAAATTTAAAAATAGCAATCTACTCAAGGCTGTTTGTAAAAGCAGCTGACACCTTCAAGATGAAGTGTCCTTCTTTTTCTACTGAATTAAATCAGTTTACCATTTTTGTTCAGTACAAATATAGAATTTTCAATAAGATTGAAACATAATCCTGTAAAAATATACAAGTTCATTCTTAGCATGTCAGCACATAAACAGAAATAATAGTTTAAAAAATTAATTAAGTGCACATAAAAATTAGAAAATTATATCCTTACATTTTCTAGGTAAACATTTTCAGAATTTACTTTCCTATACCAGCCAAAATGCCTATACCTTTGACTCTAAGGCTTTGATTTTTCAACTAGCTCTAATATTGTATGAGCTATATTCTATTATTAAATCTTCACATATATTACACCATTTGTTACTCACCTTTGGATCCCATATCAGTTTTTTTAAATGTCTTTAAATTGTTCACATTTCATATGAGGGAGATAGGATTCTCATGATAGAAATAGTGAATTTTTTGTTTGTCTGTTTGTTTTTGTTTTTGACAGAGTCTCACTCTGTCACCCAGGCTGGAGTGCAGTGGCACAATCTCAGCTCACTGCAACCTCCGCCTCTGGTGTTCAAGCGATTCTCCTGCCTCAGCCTCCCAAGTAGCTGGGATTACAGGTGTGCGCCACCATGCCTAGATAATTTTTGTATTTTTAGTAGAGACAGGGTTTCACCATGTTGGCCAGGCTGTTTGCAAATTTCTGGTCTCAAGTCATCTGCCCACTTCAGTCTCCCAAAGTGCTGGGATTACAGGTGTGAGCCACCATGCACCACTGGAAATTGGGTTTTCTTCAAGAATTTTTTGAAGCATGAAGGTTTAGGTCATGAATAGCATTTTCAATCAGATGCTCTCAAATTCCAACACAGGTTTTCATCTTCCATAGATCCTATAGTTATTTATAATATATATGAGCTTTAAGTAGATGCTGTTTGTGATGATTTTCTATAGCTGAAAACATTTTTGGTATTGAAAGGAAAAGTGGCAAACTTAAAGTTACCTATAGACAAACTTTTTCATATGATTGACAAATCTTTTTGGCAGGAAGGAGAATCATAGACTTTGCTATTCATAGATCACTCCTCCACATTTTTTTCCAACTTTTATTTTAGATTGAGAGAGTACATGTGCAGATTTGTTTCAAAGATACATTGTGTGATGCTGAGGTTTGGAGTACAATTGAACCCATCACCCAGGTAGGGGCATAATACCCAATATGTGGTTTTTCAAGCCTTGCCCCACATCCTTCCCTCCCCTGTCTTGTATTCCCCAGTTTCTATTATTTCCATCTTTACGTCCATGGGTACCCAATGTTAAGCTCCCACTTATAAGTGAGAAGAGATGATATTTGATTTTCTGTTTTTCCATTAGTTTGCTTAGGATAATGGTCTCTAGCTGCATCCATGTTGCTGCAAAAGACGTGATTTTATTCTTTTTTTATGGCTGCATAATATTCCAGGGTGTATATGTATCACAATTTCTTGGGATTTTTTTTTTGTTTGTTTGTTTGTTTGTTTGTTTAGATGAAGTCTCACTCAGTCACCCAGGCTGGAGTGCAGTGGCATGATCTCAGCTCACTGCAACCTCCACCTCCTGGGTTCCAGCGATTCTCCCGCCTCAGTTTCTGGAGAAGTTGGCATTACAGGCGTGTGCCCCATGCCCAGCTAATTTTTGTTTTTTGGTTTTTTTTTTTTTTTTTTTTTTTTTGTATTTTTAGTAGTCATGGGGTTTCACCATGTTAGCCAGGTTAGTCTTGAACTCCTGACCTGAAGTGATCCACCCACCTCAGCTTCCCAAAGTGCTGGGATTACAGGCGTGAGCCACAGCACCCAGTCTATGTACCACAATTCCTTAATTCACTCCACCACTGATGGGCACCTGGATTGATTCCATGTCTCTGCTATTGCCCCACATTTCTTTAATACTGTACTCAATGATTTGTGGTGAATGTACTTCAAATCATCACCATGATATGCATTGACTAGTTGGTGTTTGTTAGTATGTTATGGGGATACAAATGATGTATAAGATATCGAACTTGCCTCCAATGTAAGCAGGAAAAAAAAAAGTTAAACTTCTGGTAACAAAGTTGAGAGGATAGTCAGGTATTAAAATATCTTAAGCTGTCTGTAAGTGTTCCAGGAATAACATTTTTAACTGCCTCTGCATCTTGAGTTAGTAATCATCTGAATTTTTTGCCCTTCCACACTTCTGGTATTTTATTCCCAGTAAAGGATAAAATTATGCTGCTTGAGGAGGGAGAAGGGTACAAACAGTATACGTTCCTTCCAGATGGGGAAATAGAAATCTCTTTCACCCATAGGGGAAGAAACTACAAAGGACAGACAAAATTAACGGAATGGCATGAGGTCAATCATCAGTGTACTTTCTTAACAGTCTCCCTTCTCCAAAGAATGGAAAGCTGGGAATGATACATAATGCAGTGTGTGTTTGTGTGTGTGTGTGTGGCGGGGTGGGGGGTGTATAGAGTACTTATTTGATTATATTCAGAACACTAGTTTGAAATCATTAATGACTTCAATTGATACATATAGTTTTTCAAACCACTGGAACTAACTAACCTTGATACAAATTGAATTGTATTCTTAAAACACTTGAGTTATTTTAGACAGGCAAATTCATTCGAGTTCCACTTTTGCCAAGTTTTTTTTTTTTTCAATTTTGTAAAGTTATACTTTAAGTTCTAGGGTACATGTGCACAACGTGCAGGTTTGTTACATATGTATACATGTGCCATGTTGGTGCGCTGCACCCATTAACTTGTAATTTACATTAGGTACATCCCCTAATGCTATCCCTCCCCTCTCCCCCTACCCCACAACAGGCCCCAGTGTGTGATGTTCCCTACTCTGTGCCCAAGTGTTCTCATTGTTCAATCCCCACCTATGGGTGAGAACATGCGGTGTTTGTTTTTTTGACCTTGTGATAGTTTGCTGGGAATGATGGTTTCCAGCTTCATCCATGCCCCTGCAAAGGACATGAACTCATCCTTTTTTACGGCTGCATAGTATTCCATGGTGTATACATGCCACATTTTCTTAATCCAGTGTATCATTGATGGACATTTGGGTTGGTTCCAAGTCTTTGCTATTGTGAATAGCGCTGCAATAAACATGTGTGCATGTGTTAATTTTTTAAGAACAATTTTGGACTTACAGAAGAGTTGCAAAATACTACAGATAATTCTTGTACCTCCTTCACCTGCTTCCCATAATGCTCATATCTTTTGTAACTGTAGTGCAATTATTAAAACCAGGAGATTAGGCTAGGTGTGGTGGCTCACACCTATACTCCTAGCACTTTGAGAGGTTAAGGCGGGCAGATCACTTAAGTCCAGGAGTTTGAGACCAGCCTGGGCAACATGGCAATACCTGTCTCTACTAAAAACACAAAAATTAGCCAGGCATGGGGGCATGTGCCTGTGGTCCCAGTTACTTAGGAGACTAAGATGGGAGGATCACTCAAACCTGGGAAGTCAAGGCTGCAGTGAGCCATGATTGTGTCACTGCAGTCTAGCCTGGGCTATAGAGTGAGACCCTCTCTGAAAATTGAATAAATAAAACTAGGAGATTAACAATGATACCATATCATCAACTAATATACAGACCATATTAGAATTTTGCCATTTTCCACTAATATCCTTTCTTATGATCTAAGATCTGATCCAAGATTTCATATTGCATTTAGTTATCATGTCTCTTTAGGGCCCTTGATCTGTGTCAGTTCCTTAGTACTGTTTTGTCTTTCATGCTTCTGACACTTTTATCTGGTTCATACCAGATATTTTTTAGAATATCCCTCGATTTGTGTCAATCTGACGTTTTCTCATAATTAGATTGTGGTTATTCTTTTTTGGCAAAAATAAAACTGAAGTGATGTAATGCCATTCTCAGTACATCATATCATGAGACATATGATGTCATAATATCTCATTACTAGTAATGTTAATGCTAATCACTTGACTAAATATGGTCTACCAGGTTTCTCTATTGTAATGCTAATATTTTCCCTTCACAATTAATAAATATCTTGTGAGAAAATACTTTGAAACTGTGTAAATATCCTGATTCTCATCACTCATTAATTTTGGTGTCTGCTGATGGTTTGAACAATATATATACAGACAGATAGATATGACATGTATTTCTGTGGTATTTGCTCAATAGTGATTTTCTATTTTAGGTATTCCTTCCACATCATTAATTTATATTCTACTATAAAAGTGGCCCCTATGTCTTCTCTCCCACTAATTTACTTTTTCATTTATGTATTTATATCCATATGAAGTAATGATCTTTATTTTATTCTATGAGTCATAATCCAAATCTAGCATTATTTAAGTTGTTCCAAATTGGTCCAGCTATTACCATTGGGAGGTCTTTAAATTTTGTTCTTGTGGGCTTTTGAGATCCCTCTATCACTCAAAAAAGTAAGTAAATATAATGTAAATAACAAGAGCCCTGTTTCTGACTGTCAGAGAATGAGGTTACAAATGAGAATGGGAAAAGAATAAAATGAACCCTGTAATGTTAAACTGGGGGAGAATACAAGGGGGAGTAGTATGTGAAGTAATACCATGGTTTTAAAATAAGAACTATACAGACATACACTCACAAAGTGTTGTTTCTCCTCCAACCCTGTACTGTGTTTCCATTTCCCCTCATGTTCACCTCTTTCCCACCCACCCCTGATATGTAACTAATCTCATTGGTTTCTCTTTTATCCTTCTTATAGTTCTTTTCCACAAATGAGCAATACGTATTATGTTCTACCTCCTTCTTTCTTAGATGAACACTCACACAGTATGGATGGTTTTGGATTTTGCTTTTTTCATATAACAATACATTCTGAAAATATACATAAGCCACAGCTTATTTAATGACTTTTCTATATATGGATATTTAGGCTGCTTCCAATATTTTGTAATTATAATAAAGAAAATTTTGAGAGATTCCCAGTGAACGAATTTGTTCCTTGGTCCTCAGGTAGCCAAGGAAAACTGTAAAGACCTTAGAGAAACTCCACATAAAACACAGCACCGAAGAGTATGGTGCCTCAGGAGCCACAAATTAATAATAATCTGTGGTGGTGGTGGTGGAGCATCAGATTCCTTGGGGCCCATACCTGTTATGAAGGACATCCAAAGTTCCACATGCACAACTGTGGAAACACAAGTCGATAAAAGGAGAAGTGGGGCCACAGTAAAGACTATAGGTTGCAAATATTTTATGACCGCAAGCAATAGCCAAGTTAATAATCAACGGGTGTAGATTCCAGGATGATGTTCAAATGAGAGCAATCCCTCAGTGGACTTCAGTGAAAAAAGAAAAGAGTCCACGTGGAATGAGGGTCCTCTCATTCCATGAAGAATAACCGGAAGACAGTTCAAAACACCTCCATCATAAGCTTTCCTCTGTAGCCATATACCAACTTGAAAAGGAGGTGAGAAAAGAAAGACCGTCTGAGGAATATTGGAAGAACTAACTCTGTTAGGGATTTCGATTTTGGAATTGACTGGATATTAGCTGACAAAGACTACTGTATTAATTACGTATTCCTGTGCAACAAATTACCTCCAAACTCAGTGACTTATAACAACAACATTTATTTTCTCAAATATCTATAGGTTAGGAATTCAGGAACAGCTTAGCTTAGTGGTTCTGGCTCTGGGTTTTACATGGAATGGCAGGTAAGATTTTAGCCAGGGCTTCTATCATCTGAAGGCTTAAATGAGGCTTCAACATCTGCTTTAAAACTCATTCACATGGCTGTTAGCAGGAGGCCTCACTTCCTCACTAGTTATTGGGTAGAGGCCTCAGTTCCTTGCCATATGGGCCTCTCTATAGGGCTTTTTGAGTATGCTCATGACATGGCACTTGGCTTTCTTCAAAGTGAATGATACAGAGAAAGCGCAAAGAGGAAACTACAATGCTTTTCTGTTTTAATTTCAGAAGTTACACGTTGTCAATTTCACTACATTCCTTTTGTTCGAAGCAAGTCACTAAGCCTACACTCAAGGGAAGAGAATCAGGCTCCATCTTCTGAAGAAATAAGTATCAAAGAATATAGTAAATACTTTACACTCTCCACAACTGTTTTACACTGGAAGAGATGAACTATCTACAGCTGAAAAACTAAAACTTCTTTTGTTCATTAACAGTACTTGGACTCCAAAGCAAAATCAGTCCATAGTAAAAGAAATTACTTTTGAAAAAATGTATTATGTATAAATTGTCACCCTTAATACGAGGTAGATATGGAGCACTATGAGGTGAAGTGCTGAAAAAGACCACACACATTCTCTGCTGGGCGCGGTGGCTCAAGCCTGTAATCCCAGCACTTTGGGAGGCCGAGACGGGCAGATCACGAGGTCAGGAGATCGAGACCATCCTGGCGAACACGGGGAAACCCCGTCTCTACTAAAAAATACAAAAAACTAGCCGGGCAAGGTGGCGGGCGCCTGTAGTCCCAGCTACGCGGGAGGCTGAGCCAGGAGAATGGCGTAAACCCGGGAGGCGGAGCTTGCAGTCAGCTGAGATCTGGCCACTGCACTCCAGCCTGGGCGACAGAGCAAGACTCCATCTCAAAAAAAAAAAAAAAAAACCACACACATTCTCAAATAACTTCTTCAACGACTGTATTTATGCAACCTCCATAAGACCACGAATAGCATAACTTATTCCATTTTTTCCCACAAATAATAATGTAGAAAGATTTACAATTTTATGTTCACAATTTTTGATTTCTACAGTAGAAAATAACTTAGGTTTTGAAATAAACCTTAAGAGAAAGATGCGGATTTAGGTACACCTTGGTTAGAATCTCATTTCTAGTTACTTACTACTTTTTTGTGAAAGTTTCTTTACACCTCAGTCTCCTTATTTGCAAATAGAGATGCGATTCTCCTGCCTCAGCCTCCCCAGTAGCTGGGATTACAGGAATGTGCCACCACACCCAGCTAACTTTTTTGTATTTTTAGTAGAGACGGGGTTTCACCATGTTGCCCAGGCTGGTCTTGAACTCCTGACCTCAGGTGATCCACCCACCTTGGTCTCCCAAAGTGCTGGGATTACAGGCGTGAGCCACCACACCCAGTCAAAGAGTTTTTATTTGGAAGTAAGATATCCTGGGTTAAACTACTAGCTCTAAACTTCTTAGAAGTGTAAAATCAAGCAAATCAATAAGTTTTCTGTGCCTCAGTCTTACCATCTATAATACAAATAATAGTACCTATCTTTCAGGGTTGTTGAGAAGATTAAATAAATTAAAACAGCAAAACAAATGCGAACCTGGAATATAGTATTAAACAGACATTTGCTTTTTTCATTAACTTGATTATTACTATTACTATTACTATTATTGCTACATTCTTTTTGTTTTTGTTCTTTGGAGAAAAAAGAGTTCTGAAAGTTTAAAGAAAATACCATTATTAAAATTATACATATTTTTAAAGTAATTTCCTGTGCTTTTTATGTGTTATTCTTTCTGAGTTATTTTAGTGTATTAGACACGAGGTCTTGACCTGTCACTCAGGCTGGAGTGCAGTGGCATGATCATCGCTCACTGCAGCCTCAAACTCCTGGGCTCAGCGGATCCTGCCCTCATCCTCCCAAGTAGCTAGAACAATGGGGGCATGGCACAACCCCTGGCTGTAAGAAAAGATTTTATTTTCAACCCCTAGACACTTAAAACAAAGAAGAATGTCAGGAAGAAGCCCAATGTTGTGGGTAGGTAAATTTCAGAGCTAGATGTCAAAAATGACTTCAATATCTCTGAACCTGTATGTGGATGTGTAATTGTTACTCTGTTATTCATGCTGCGCCCAATTTGAATAGAATAGAAAGCCTTCAGGGAAAAAGAAAGGCTTATTGTGACTACTGTGGCCTTGCCCAGAGGGATCACACACCCTGTGTCTCTAGTTTTCTCCCTTCAGTGTTCCCCACCCTCCTGTCATCTCTGGCAGGATCACTCCAAATGTGCTATGCCTTGCCTGGATTTTCGATTCGTTGCCCGATCACTTAGTTCCAGTGATCTGTGCAACCTTCCACAGGGGTTGAAGTTTCTGTTCTTAAGAGAACCTGCCAGGAGGCTGAGGAGCACTGTGTAGCCATGAAAACTTGGAGAAACCCTAGGAGCAACTACTCTAAACTCGGGGAAAATAACACTTTTATTTCATACTTTTTTTTTTTTTTTTTAGGAAGCTTGGTTCAACTGAGAACTTTACACAAAAACAAAATCAGCTTAAAATATGCATTGTCACTGAGAAAATATGGAACTTAAGCAGGGAAATTTTTAAAGTCACAACTTTTGGCAATGTAGTAGTAGTCTCTTCTGGTGATGGAGGTCCAGTAATCTAAGTATCAGCCCAGTCCAACTACAACTTAGGGAAAAATCAGTCAAACTCTAAACAACACCTTTTCACCTGCCTGTGACCATAAGAATGGTCACACGTACACAAATACTCAAATTGTTGCAAGGGCTTATTTAATTTTACACTTCATCTTTTCCTCAAAGTTCATCTTCTGGTATTCTCAAGGAAGAGCTTCAGTTGTTTCCAGGAAGGGGTTTCTCTTTATCTCTGCTCACCTCACAGAAATCAGAGACTCGTAAGCCATTTGAGGGAGATGGCACACCACCATTATTGATGCCACTCTCTTCTTTCTCAGGAAGATTCCCTCAGATCCCTCATGATATGAATTTTGTGCAGAAGTCTATGGCCAAGCCGGGATTCAGACATAGCCCTCTGTCCAATTCCAAGTAGAACTTTGGTAATATTATCAAGATGATAATACTAGAAACTAATTTGTACTAAAATGTTAACGACTTCCATATTAATAGTTCCATTGTAAATGAAGTAATGTAGTACTTTAATTCCATCTCAATAATGGTATGATGAGATGTTTTCACTGAAAAGCCACTGCAGGAGATGATATGGATGGTGTAGCTTTATGGAGCCCTTCAAAATAGAGAATTGATTTTAATGTGACAGAAATAATAAAGTATTATATGTCTTGACAAATAAAAAAATTATAAATATGGGAAGTTTTTTAAAAAGGAAAGGTTAAGACTCATGTTTGCCTCTTTTAATAATTTGACAACTTCTTGAGTAATCCCATAAACTCACGGTTTCTCTTTTATTCTAAGCTGTAACGTGGGGTTATCAGTATTTGACTATTTTAGATGATAAATAATCACTTCAAATAATGGGTGTAAAGCAAAATGTTTCACAAAGGCATGGCGGCCTCCCATTTTTGCTGAAATTTTCTTTAGTAACTGAATAAATACCCTTTCTTATTTGCTTTCAGTTTTTAAACAAGAAGGAAAATACTTGCACCTTCAACTATAATTTTCTTATACTCTGGAAAATCGTCATTGAAGTAATATAAAGCACCCTGACTTTCACCTCTGTTCTATGGTGATTTAAAGTATTCCTTTGCTTTCAGGTATAGCTCTTTAAACTCCAAAGTAGTTACTATTTATCACATTCTAAGCTTGAGTCCATTGAATAAAAAGGAGTTTCAATGAATTCAAAGGCAGAATCCTCATCTCTGTTCTCCTAATCTGTAGTCTTGATACTCAGAAGAAAACTGAGACTCCACATTATCATTGAAAATATATGCTTTTCCTTAACTTCAAATGATATTAAAATAGCATATGACTCAGTTAACCTCCCTGAAGGGTAGGGGAAAAGTTATATTCTTCAAGGAAATAGAAGGAGCAAAGGTTTCTCTGGTGTAACACTAGCTAACAACAGGAAAGTGACAGGCATAGAGGTACCCAATAAAGAAGGCTAATTTCAAAATTAAAATAGAATTAGAAGAGAAGACCTGGTAGCCCAGTGACTAAAAGCTATTTTGTGAAAAATTATGAATGTTAATATCGAATAAAGTTTTCTTGGCAGTGATTCCTAGGTTATTAATTTTGGTACACTGTAACTCTGAAATCGGTTTTTTACATCCTAGTCTAGAAGATGTTCTTTATGCAGTGAGCACAATGTTCCCAATTCCTTTCTTACCCTTGCTGTATTTGCCACTCATCATAGAAGATATTGCTCTCACTCTGACACCTGTTTATGAAAATAAATAGATCTCTCAAACTAGAAATGGGCCTGCTTTAGGAATCGCACCATCTAGACAAAATCATTGTATATGATTTTGAAGATTTTTTTAAAAAGACAATGTGGACGATGGTCTATTCTACTGTCTCAAATCAAGGACACCAATTTGAAATGCTTCAAAATTTAAATAAGTATTACAAATAAGTATTTCAAAATAAAAAATAAAAAAACAGCAGAACTCTGTGGTTGGTGAGATGTGGTCCAGAGGAGTGTGCTAACGGAATCATTTGTACCCTTTCCGTGAGGCCAAGCACTAGCTAAAATCTTCTTACCATCAACTTAACAACCTTCCACTAGTTCTGAGCCTTCTAAAAATATCAAGTTTTATCTTCAAGACATAACACAGATGTTTTTGAAAGTACAAAATAATATGTTTCATGACAACCTATAAAATCTATATTCTATAATTAGTGAGGTTGTCTTGCAAAATAGTTCATTTTTTAAATGTCTACCTATAAAATGGAACCCAGATTTTTAAAAATAATAATTCACTTTTCATTGGATTTTTTTATTATTTTAATTTTTTAAAAGATATATCCCTTCTAAGCAAAAACTAAAAGTTTGGTATAAAATGATCTTGAAAACACAATGCCTTTGACTGCTTAGAGTCCTAAATTTTATTAGTAGGCTTTTAATCATTTAAAATGATAAAGAGAGTATCTTCTATTCATTTTCAATAGGACAAGGCAATATTAAAACGAGACCATTCCATCAGAGAAGCTTGATTATTTTCTCAGTGTTTTAAATTATGCATATGATTGGTGACACAAATACATGTTTAAGTGGTTGCAAATTTAAAAAATCAATATTCCCAAAGAACTAAAATTATGCCCAATCATAAATAACAAATTAATTCACCTGCATATTTTGATTTACAACTTACCCTATGAACATGAACATTTTATAAAAGAGAAATATCTTTTCACATTAACTTGTATTCATTATATTTCATACCAATATAGCTCAAATCAAACACAAGACTTTTCGAAGAGAAAAAAATTAGAACTATTCCTTGTTCTTTTCTTTCCCAGATGATCTGGTGTGCGATGTGGACTGCCATGTTGCACCAAACCCACAGCAGCCAGGACCCATTGTTCCCAAGGGAAGCATAGCCTATGCGGGAATGCAATGGTGTGCTCTGCAAGCAACGTGGAAAATAGCATGTCACTACTGTACGGTACACAACAGACAATTATGATTCAACTGTCCAAATTATAATCAGTTTGACAAATGTCCACAAGCGTCTTCATTCTATTTTATATTTTCCCTAAGACAAGGCAATCACACAACCAGACAATTCCATCAGGGAAGCTTGTTAGCTGCTTAGTCTGTTAAACCCTGGTTGCCATAGCATCTAGAGTTGAAAAAGCTGCAGATTGGCATGAAAAAGCATGTCGACAATTGCCCTGTCACAGCATGCAAGCCAGGTCTGCTCAAAGGCAGCACACTACAAGTTTTCTTTCCCAGTTTGCACTACCCCATGCTGTTTAATAATATCCATTTACTGGTATTGGGATTGATCTAGCACAGTGTAAAATTCACGTCTAGTGAGACTTTGCTTTTCCCATGGAGTGAAATTCTTTAACAAATGGGAGTATGGCAATTAATTTAAAAATGTAATACTGTATATAATATAAGAAGTATATTTAGATTTAATTGAGAAACTGTCCAAAATTTTAATGCACAGTTCTTTAAAGACCCAGTCTTACTTGGCAATTTTTCAGTTGACTTTGTAGTCATTTCTGAAGCCTAGTTAGTCATACTTTGGAGATGACAGACAGCATTCAAAATTCAGTAGTATATTTTTAAACATGTTTTAATCGTGACATAGTCATTTCTTCTTTATATGCATGGTATAATTTAATTAAGGATATACATTTCTAAAATAACTATAATTTAATTAAAGATTAATATCATGAACATTGAAATTATAGTCTAGAGAGCAATGTGCATCAGCTTTTTTTTTCCAGAGGGATCATACACTTAATGGTGATAAATTACCATGTATTAATAAGAAAAAGTGGGTTTCTACCAAAGAGTATTCAAACCCCTGCCAACTCTCAGAATTATAGAGTGTATAGATTTTCAATAAAGTATGTTTACAAACAACCAATGTTAAGTTATTAAACTATAAAAATATAAAAATATGTATATCTATTGCAAGACTTAAAACATAATTTTTGCTTGGAAGTTTATATTCACATTATTCAGCCTTTCCTTCTTCCATTATCTCCTTCTATTCCAATATGTCACTTCAATTTAGGTTTTCTTTGATGCCACAAAGAAAAAAATCTGAAAGTACGCCCACAAGAACACAATTAACCTAGCAAACATATAAGAATTTAAAATATAGATATTTTTCTACATTTTCTAAACCATTTTTTATTTCCATTGATATCCATTGCTTTACCCTTCTAGTGTTACAAAACACTATTTTGTTAAGTATGAGTGATCTCTTTTTTTTAATCTTACATGTGAAAAAACTTGTTAGTTTATCATAATACAAGAAAGTGATGATATTATTTTAGAAATACTGAAACCATGATTATTTTTCAGGTTCCTGAACTATTGAAGACCTAGTCCAGTTTTTCTTCCTAAACAAGATTAACAAGCATTTTACATAGAATAATCAAAGCATAACACCTTGAGATTTATATATACATATACGGTACCTATATTCATATATACGCATACAGATAGATACATATGAAAAGAGTGTTACTGACTGGACCTCTTAAGACTATAAATTTAAATCCCTCATTTTCTAGGAATTCTCAAAAATCTCAAAATCTTGGGATGAAACTTGGTTCACATATGGTGTCCATGAATGTGTTTTCTTATACCACATCTTCCAGTTTAAAAAAAAAAAAAGGAGAAAAGCTGTTTACTTGTTAAAGGTCTTTTTATAAGCTTTGATGACTCAAAAACACCTTCGTTTTAACACATGAAATTTGGCAAAGAACTTAACCATGTTACCATTTGAAAGACTTTGATATTTGGAAAAAGAGAGAATTAAAAACAACAGAGATTGAGACTTAAGTTGGCTCTTGTGTATAGAACATAATTTTCTCAAGTATTTTTTTTTAGTAGAAGAATTTACTACGAAAACTTATCTGCCAGAATACCATAACATATCAAAGTCATAGTTATCTTGAATGAACAATGATAAATATAGCTGCAAACTTTCCTTCAGTGTATTAAGTTAAAAAACAAAACAAAACACAAAACTCTTGGTAAAGAGATAACACAAAAATGGATAAATATTTTTGTCAAGTAAAAAGCTTAATGAGATGTTGAGATAAAAATTACTCTTATTGTATTTTTCAAAAAAAAAAATTGTGCTTAAACTTTTTTGTTGTTTTTCCTTATTTCACACTCAGTACAATGCAATGCAGTCCTTCAAGTTGGACTGAAGGAGGTACCACCTCTTAACCAGCTTCAGGACATGTTCATTTTCCTACCGTTCTCAAAGCATTTAGTTTGAAGAACCTAAGAACTGGGTAGCATGGAAATGCGAGTTTATGCTTTAACTCAGAGTACCTTTGCTTTAGCCAGGATACTTCAAATCATCCTTGTAACCCAAATGCTTGTGTTTGTCTGTGATTCAGAAAACAAATGTTTGTCTTTATAACTGTGCTGTGCTAATATTATGCGTTCCCAGCACTTTTTTTAAAAAAATTAATTATGCATGAACTACGTTTTCTTTTTATACCTGATTCATTTCATGTTCATTCTTCTACTCTAAAATGGGAAATAAAATGATTCTTTCTGAGTTTCTTAGATTATTTTCATTGGCTATCATGATTACTTTTGGATATCCTCTACAAATACTTTCAGTCATTTTGACTATTCCCAAATTGTTAAATAGAAATTATATAAGAAAATGTCGATAAACCTAAGATTCCATAAAAAGATAAAACAACTTGACTTGTGGTACCAAATAGAAATGATTTTGCAATGTTATTATTTTCTTTCACAATACTCAGGGTAAATGACATAATAAAGATATAACACCATTTTATTTCTTAAAATAAATGCATCCCATTAATTCCCCATGTGGAATGCTACCTTATAAAAAATGTAGGTTTCATATAAACACATGCATTCTTGTATAAGGTAGTTCTTGTTTTTCTGGGTGATCTTGCCTTATTCTGAAATTTTCTTCACCTGACTGAAAGCACATTAACTGCTAGATAGGCATCACACTGATGTCTCCATGCTGTAGCATACAGCCGTGAATTTGCTACGATCTGTTTAATCAGCAGTGTATTGATTTTCCGCAGCTTTCCTTCATTTTAGCCCCATAGCAGGCTTCTGTAATTTCCTTTGGACAAAGTGTAACCAAACTGTGCTAAGTGATGTTGATTTGCAGGCAAAAGTAAAGGGGTAAATATAAATTAACAAGCTATAAACATTTTACAAGTGGGGAGTCAATAAAAACAGTGTCTGCAGTTTCTTTTAAAAAAAATGATTTGAAGCAGATTGTTAACAAAGGTGTCCAAAGAAACTGACATGAGTCTGAGAATAATTTTTGCGCTTTGTGATTAAGAATTGATCAGTCTAAAAGCCTCGGATGCAACTGAATCACCCATAAGCTGCTGGCCTGAAAAGGCTCAGCAGGGGCTGGTATTTGTTTGTTAAACTCCCATGATTCCAAGTAGATAATTGGTCTGTGAAGTTCATGGCAGAATCTGAATTTGCTTTCTTGCTTCCCAGCTGGCTGAGCACTGGTTTATAGACTTCTGTGTACAAATTTAGCCAGCAGCAAACCTCACATCTTTAATATAAAAGGTGTTTTGTTGTGTTTTTCAGGTGCTGAGTGGAAAGCCCACACTCCAGAAGCTCATTAAAAGGGCCAAGTTACAGTACAGGTTTATTTCTGTCACAGCGTTTCTGAAAACAGTGACAAGGATTAATATGTTTCTTTAGTACTGGAAAAAGCCTGACACAATCCCTTGTGAATTTGATCATCTGTTTCATTGCCTGTATAAGATTCAATCTCCTATTATATCCTAAAGTTACAGCTGTAAACTAAGGCTGGTAAGAATTCATAAGCTACTACAGAAGCCTGCGGCAAAACTAATTGTTTTATTCAACAGTAGTTTGTTTATTTATTATTTATTTCATACTCCCCTCCTATAATCCTTTTCCACTCTTCTTCCTCTAAGTCAAGATTGTCTTGGCTCTTTGTCTGAATGCACAGTGAAAATACAGAAACAGGGAGCCCTGTTCCAGGAGCTCTCAAAAAAGTTGCTACAGATTAGTGTTTTGTGGAAATACCCACTCTAAATGTTTTATGAAAGTATTCTTACTCTCCTTTGGTTGGCATGAAAATTCCTTGCTAAAAAGCAATATTTGCACAAATATTATAACCTTTGTTTTCTGTGTCATCATGTGACATTAAGCTTTATTTGCTAGTGGTTGCTATGTGTCTGACACATGATTTGCCATGTGCTACATGTAAATCACAGTGAAGTGCAAAGTATATTATAAAACAATTCTGTTTCACATCAAATTAGATAGGCAGATATCTATTTGCTATTTTCAAAAATTAAAGTGCAATATGCTATCCAGATACTATAAAACAAATAATATTTAACATTGAGAAACCTCTTTCTCTTTCCTTCTCCTCTCCCTCTTCCTTCTTCTCTCAAGTTAATTGTGGAGGAATGTTTATTCATTATCTTCCAGTTTTTGTTATTATGGGAAATTATATGCTGTATTAGAATTTTAGATACAAATATGTATATAAATGTGTACATTCAAAATTTCAAACTTTATGTAAGTACAAAATAAGACACAAACAGAAAAATCCCCAATAATCCATAATATACGCTTTATAAATACTGGAAATTATTGCAAGAGTAGGCTGAAGAAGTACATGTTTGCCCCATTGGAAATTAGGCATTAAGCTTCCTTTACTCTTAACAGAAGTTGTGTGCCTAATTCCCTAGGCACCACAGACATTTTAACCCATAATAACTGATTGTAAATACAGTATGAAACAAGCTAGAGTCTTATTTGCACCTGCCAATTTGCTGCCCTCAAGCAGTAAAAACAAAAACAAAACGGTAGCAAAAGAACTGCCAAGCAAAACACACACTGCCCCTCATGCACACTCCTTTCTATTTCCACAAACAGAACTTTTTGCCTCATGTTTTCCATCAACAAAGTTAACTATGGAATTTCAAATAAACTTAAGGAAAAAGATATTTGCATGTTAGGACTATAACAAAATAATTGTTAACATGGCCATCTCCTTCAAATGTGTCCCCTTAAAATAATGTTAATGCTGGAAGTGCTTTATGGCACTTTTAATTATGAAGTAACACATACTCCATGAAATGTGTATGTTGCAATGGCAGCCACTTATTTTTACTGAATAGCCACAACATTTGCCCTCAATTTTGATCATACAATAAAAGCCATGTAATTCATTAAAAACAATATATCATAGATATTTTAAGGTTGGTTAAGTTGCATTCCCTGCTGTTTTTTCATTCCTTGAGCTTTCCTATCATACCACATTTACATAAATAATGGCAGCCTAATTATGTTTCTATTTTTTTTTTAGAGCTTAAAGTCTTTGTTAACTTTTTAGTGAGGATTTCCATACTACCTTGATTTAATAAAAATAATTTTTGCCAAATGGTAGACAGTCTTCTAGTCTTCTACTGTGGGTAGCAGTGATTTGCATTATTATTGCATATATTAGTTAGCTTGCATTTTTAAAATAGTAACATAAGGCATATAATAGTGACTTGTAAACATGATATGCATAATTTGTGAATCAATAGTATTTTTTTCCAGTGAGCTCAATATATGTTATTTGATGTTGACCCCTATTCTTTTTTTATTTTCTTTTGAGAGGGAGTGTCGCTCTAGTGCCCAGGCAGGAGTGCAAATGCACGATCTCGGCTCACTGCTACCTCTGCCTCCCGGGTTCAAGAGATTGTCCTGCCCCAGCCTCCTTAGTAGCTGTGATTACAGGCACGCGCCACCATGCCCGGCCAATTTTTGGATTTTTAGTAGAGACGGGGTGTCACCATGGTGGTCAGACTGGTCTCGAAATTCTGACCTTGTGATCCGCCCGCCTTGGCCTCCCAAAGTGCTGGGATTATGGTGTGAGCAACCGCACCCGGCCTGATGTTGACCCCTATTCTTAAAATAATACTCAGTGTACTAAGTACAAGAACCTTATACATCTTGATTAATATTTTAAGGTTTTTGAGAACAAATATTATTTTTATCACATAGAATAAAATTGAGGAAAACTTCATGGACAAATAATTGATGGCTAAGTCAAAATAAGAATTCGATACTCTTTAGACTTTACACCTTGATATTTCTTGCCAAAGTCTTGTGATTTCAAGAGCTGGTAGATTTGTGGAGATTTATGTTTTGCTGGCTAGATGGTAGCATCCTGAGGACAGGGTGTCTTGTTTAACTTTTAACCCACATTAAACACATATTGAGTGTTCAGTAAATACGCACTAAATTAAATTAACTGAAACTTTCAGGACATAAATAGTCAATATATGGCATCTTAGCAGATTATACTAATTCTTGGCACTTACGGCAATGATGTTGATAGCTTTTCAGATTAGTATCACATTGCAGTTACAAATTCTTGCACATACTATATTGTGCCTTTAATGAACTATAAGATGAATAAGAATAAAAAACAGAACAGTAAGCAATGTCACATTACTCCTATATATATAAGGTTAGATATTTTAGGGGGGATAAAAGCCTTTTTGTGGTAAATATGTAAAGTTTAGAATCCTATGAAACATTTGTGAACATGAATATGGATATAAAAAGAATGCTATGAAATATATGATTGCTATAGATTTATAAGACAGTATTAATCAATTCATATCATTCATTAAAAACTGCATGTGAAAATAAAAAGTTTCAATCATGTAACTATTTGATTTGAGTAAGTATGCAGCATGGCGTTATATTTACCATGGAAATGTATATTAAGAAAGAGACCAAGGCAGATACAATTTGTTTAAACAAACTTTGAAGCTACCTCTATGTAGCTTTAGTCAGTTAAAAATAACCAAATGTTTCAAATTGCTAAGAGCCTCTTAAAGGACAAAACAACAATTTTTTTCACATTCAAACTAGAACATCCACAAAACATCCTCATGGTTACTTTCTACTCTTCTTAGGGCTAGAAAATTTTTCCTATCAATGTCTGCTCTCAGATGTTAAATTCTAGAGTGATAGGTATTAAATTATATTATGTAGGTGTATGATAAAAATCAGAGGCATATTTTTAAAAGAAGGACACAATTTATGCTAACAGTGTCAATCAAACACTTAAAACTACTGTTTATTTAGGATGATTAATGACTATCAAACATCTTTGTTGACTTCACTTTGCAGTTAAGTGGTGGTCTCAAGTTTATTTTGGTAATAAAGCACTGTTCTGGGAAATGAATTCAAGTCTTTAGTTCTCATCTATTTAACCTTTAGATTTTTGTTAAGTGGAAATGATGCTTTGTTCCCTTAATTTCCTTTATTCTGCATTGTACTACACCTTTTCATTGAAACACATTCAAACCAGTGAATTGGATATGTACTGTAATGTACTAAAAGCTGTAGCTGCCCTTAGTTCAAGTAACTTCAGAAAGTTAAAATAAGTTAATGATTAATTGTCTGTGAATAAAGACTGTTGCCGATCATAGTGTATTTTGCACATACCCTGAACAAAATGAACTATTTTTGCTTTTTCAGCTTGTTCTCATTCTTCCACTGTTTTTAAAGTTCTTTTATTCAATATCAAGCACATGATGCTATACAGTTATTTTAGTCTTCATCCAAAGAATATACATTCCAATTAATATAAATGTCATCAGTATAGGTGATGAGCCTTGGGGTTTGTTTATTTATTTATTTATTTATTTATTTATTTATTTATTTATTATTTATTTTTTTTGAGGCGGGAGTTTAGTTCTTGTTACCCAGCTGGAGTGCAATGGCACGATCTCAGCTTATTGCAACCTTCACCTCCCGGGTTCAAGCGATTCTCCTGCCTCAGTTTCCTGAGTAGCTGGGATTACAGGCGTCGGTCACCACGCCTGGCTAAGTTTGTATTTTTAGTAGAGACAGGGTTTCACCATGTTGGTCAGGCTGGTCTAGAACTGCTGACCTCAGGTGATCCACCCGCCTTGGCAATATTTACATGGGTATACTTATACTTTTTTTTTTTTTTTTGCAATGGAATATCGCACCATGGCCCGGGCTGGAGTACAATGGCGCGATCTCAGCTTACTGCAGCCTCCACCTCCCGGGTTCAAGTGATTCTCCTGCCTCAGCCTCCCAACTAGCTGGGATTACAGGCGCCTACCACGACGCCTGGCTAATTTCTTGTATTTTTAGGAGAGACAGGGTTTCACTATGTTGGCCAGGCTGGTCTTGAACTCCTGACCTCATGATCCACCCACCTTGACCTCCCAAAGTGCTGAGATTACAGGTGTGAGCCATCACACCCAGCCTACATATACATTTATCTCATAACAACAAATAATACCATGGATATGGTACTTACTTAGAATGAAACTATCCCATTATGTCCAAATCACAGATTGTTACTTTTGTTGAACTATTTGTTTATAAATTAAAAATGTGGTTATCTAATTGAGTCTTCTTACAGGAAGCTATTCCTTTGGGGAGAAAATTATAACATCAGGTAGGAGATTTGCCCAAGTAACTTTCTCTCAGTTTTATGTAATCAACAATATTTATGATGCTCCTATTTCATAATAGGATACTATGTAGATATTATAAAGGAATTGTCCATAAAAGGTGGGTGCAGTGCCAGATACCTGACCACAAAGCATTTTAGTATGTATTGGAGAATGAGAATACACATCAAGGCTTAGCTGAACACTTTTATTAACCAGAGTTATATGAGTACCAACAAAATGCCAAGTGGAAGCACAATTAGAATCAGGTGGGATTAATCATGGAACACTCTCCAGAAAAAAAAAAAATTTAAGCCAGATTTTGAAGTAATTACTATTTGATGGGAAGGATAGGGACTAAATAAGCTCACCAGAAGGGAATTAAATGTCATTCAACAAATTTTGAATGTCTCCAATGTGCAAGGCACTATCCTCAGAGGCTCAGGGCTTCTTTGATACACGAAACACACACACACTGTGCCTGCCCTCCTGATTTCTCCATCTAGTGATGGAAATGTACAGGCAAACAACAATAGCATATGTCAAGGCTCACAAGCAGAAACACAGGTAATATTTTCAGAGAAAGAAAAAAACTTGTTTGCCTACTCTAATGATTCCATATAGAAGAATAACAATCCATTTATGAAATGAGCAGGAGCAGATCACCAGATGACAGATGATGTTTCAAGCACACACATCAGCTAGAAACAGTTTCAGCCCTGAGAGCTATGAATCAAGAATTCCAAAATATCATCAATGTCCCAGGTTCCTTCCCTCTTTCTGCTCCGTGATTCATAATGTGAAGCTCTAGAACTCATAATCACAATATGTCTTCAACCCACAATATGGTGCTGGGACTGAATTCCAGGCAAAAAGAAAAGGAAAGAGCAAGATATGACTGTGTTATTTTCTCATTCCCTTTTGAGGAGCTTTTATGAAAGACACCCTGTGATTTCCTTTTATACCTCCTTGAACCACACTGTGCCACCTAACTGCAGGAAATGCTGCCCTTGTTGTTTTTCACGGTCATATTGCCACACCTAACAAATTAGACTTACCTAGTAAGGAATATGAGAATGAATATGAGATTGTGTTTACCAGGGTAGGGTTGAGAAGTTCTTATTTAGAAAGCACTGAAAGTAAGCAAGAAAGTGCTGAAGAAGCATTATGAACAGAATAATGGACAGAGTTTATGTTAACACTTGTATATAAGCTTTGGAAAAAAATCATTGGGCACAAGATTGGTTTTAGACTATTGAATTAAACAACAGAGGTATTTTTGATTCAAATAGTTGTGTATTGACTCTGCAAATGGTAAACCTGAGAGATGATCTGAGGAAACAATCCTCAACACTTGTGAACGAAAACATATGGAAGAATCAAAGGATGTGAATCTCTCTCTCTCTCTCTGTGTGTGTTTGTGTGTGTGTGTGTGTGTGTGTGTGTGTTTACGAGAGAGAGAAAGAAACAGAGACAGAGACAGATTACTTAAATTTTTGTTTAGTTAACAATTAACCAGTTTGAATCACAAAGACTGTACTACAATTGTTGAGATAAAGAAATCAGACATCTTTGAAACAGAAAAGAGGTGAAAATGCTTGAATGGGAAAAAAACACATGGGTAGTAGATTCTTTTTTTTTTTTTTTTTTGACATGGAGTCTCACTCTGTTGCCCAGGCTGGAGTGCAGTGGCGAGATCATGGCTCATTGCAACCTCCACCTCCCAAGTTCAAGTGATTCTCCTGCCTCTGCCTCCCAAGTAGCTGGGACTACAGGCCCACACCACCAAGACCAGCTAATGTTTGTATTTTTAGTAGAGACGGGGTTTCACTATATTGGCCAGGCTGGTGTCAAACTCCTGACTTCATGATGCGCCCGCCTCAGCCTCCCAAAGTGCTGGGATTACAGGTGTGAGCCACCCTGGCCAGCCAATTCCCCTCTTTTATATTAATTTTTGTAAGAGACTAGGATGGAAACATCTCCTCTGAGACTATAAAGATGGGTGTAGAAGTGGAAATATATTCTAATAGGCCTGGACTTCCCTCCGGCAGACACGCATGCGCATGCACAGACATACCGCCTTCCCCATCTTAGCTGCCACAGCAGTCACTCGAACTAAGAATTTGAGTCCTCACTTCTTCCTTTCCTCAATACTCACATCCAATCAGCAGCAGTTCCTGTAAGCATTATTTGCAAAATATGTCTTGAATGTGACCACTTGTTATCCTCTGCACTGCTACCAACCTAGTTCAAGCCTTTTGTTAGGGTTACTACAACAGTATCTCACCTAATCACCCTATACTCTTATCCCTTACAATGTATTCTCCCCCTGACAACTAGAGTGATTTTCTTAGAGACTGTAAATCAGATTCTGATACGCACATGCTTAAAACTGTTAGACAGATTTCTACTGCAATTAGAGTTAAAACCTTCAGATTCCATATCATGGCCTACATAGTCATACAAGATCTGACCCCTCAGCACTGTTCCACACGTTCTCTCTATATTGGTACACTTTCTATTTATTTAGTACATTGAGATCACTCCTACCTGAGTACCTCTGCACTTACTGTTTGCTCTTCCTACAACACTCTTCTCCCAGACAATTATACCTATATATCTGGTTCTTTCTCTCTCAGGCCTTCAGAGATCAGCCCATCTCAAGTGGTTTCCTTCCCCCAAGTCATCATCCCTGTGTTATTGTCTGCATCATAATTTTCACTAGCCAAAATAGTGTTTTATTCTATATTGTATATTATGTCTACCCCCTAGAATGCAAGCTCCATAAAGCGAGGACACTATCAGTCATTTGCACTATTGTTTCCCTGCACATAAAGCGGCTCTTGCCTTATAATAAGCACTCAGTAAATACTTGTGGAATAAATAAATGATTAGGATTGCTACTGGAAGATGTTCATAGCACTGTTTTTAAAATGAGGGAATTCTTTTGACAAGCTGATGAGAACCATGAACTGTTAATACTCTTTTGCAGTAACAAAACTAAGGCCGTAGCAGGAAAGCAATAACTAATTATAGGCTACTGGGACATTCATTCTTGCACAGAAAATAGAAGGTAGAGGAACAGGGCTATTCAAGTTTGAAATAGAAGGTCTATATAAAGGAATAACCGGAGCAGGAACTGTAGTCTAGTAGAGTGACCATATAATCTGATTGTCTCAAGACAGTCTCGGTTTAAATCTATTGTCCCAACTTAATTATCAACCATGGTCCCTTACATTCTCAACAGTGCTCCTGAGATGAAAAACTATATAGTCAATTTTAATCTAGGATGCTACAGAGCTATCCGTGGAGTTCCTACAAGCCAGTGAAAACGAAAGAAGATTCGCTGGTAGTTTTCTACCATGTTACTTGCTCCTCTGAAATACAGAAAAACTCAGAATGTTTTGCAAAGGCACAGGTCTCAAAGGGCTCAGCGTGGACATTTCCACCAGCTGCTTCGATGACTTTGCAATAAGCTATCATCTAGGGAACTCAGCCTGAGCTCCTGCTAAAGTATTTGGCATAAAAAAAAATTAACACTGCTACTTCTGATGCAAGAACAGCATGTACTTCCCTGAATCATCAAGTCAAACCAAAGATGGAAGGAGTCCCAGAATGCCAGCTGGGCTAAGCTCCTGCTTTAGGAAGCTAAATACGAAAAGTTGATCTGGTCTCTAAGGGCATTTCCTTAACACACAGGTAAAATGGGCCATGTGAAGACTACATTATGGAAACAAACTATATAACTGTATGGCAGCTGTTTTACTGAATTTGTAAATATGGATCTAATAATTTTCCATTCAATTTCTGTAGCTTCCTTCAAACTCTGACTTTGGAGAGCAATATTTTGAAAACTAACATTTGACAGGTTGTCTCTGATAAACTCTATTAAAATTTCTGCTATTAGCAGAATTAGTGTTGTAGATAAAATGAACATGTACTTCCTTGGAGCTTTATGAATGTTAAATCACTTAATTTTTAAAAAGGTTCTAGGAAGTAGAGTCTTTTGCTATTCCAATTTTATAGATGAGAAATGTGGGCCTCAGTGAGATTAAGCATCTTTTCAAAGACTAGGTAAATAGTAGAGTTAAAATCTAGGATTGCAAACTACAAACCTGTGCAGAGTTGTTGTGCTCTATTCTTTAAATTTTACTATCATTTAGTACACAGTGCTGTAAACAGGATGCCTTAAGTAACTGAAATAAAGAAAATATGACCGCTGTACCCAGAGGGATTTTAGTCTGAATTCTTCCTACTAGTTAAAATAAACCAAATTTATACAACAAAAGATTAAAGAGATGTCTCACAATTTTTAATGGCATCATTTTAAAACATCCCTTTAGCTTGTTTTAGCATTTAGCTGTCACAATTAGTAATCCCTCAAATCCCTTGTTACGTTATGACAGCAATAGTAATAATCATCGCAAACATGGATACACACACACACAGAGAGAGAGAGAGATGTTCCTCAACTTACAATGGAGTTATATCCCAATAAACTCAATCGTAAGTTGAAAATACTTAAGGCAAAAATACATTTAATACACCTGACCTACAGAACCTGAAAGCTTGGCCTAGCCTACCTTAAACGTGCTCAGAAAACTTACAATAGCCAATAGTTGGGCAAAATAATCTAACACAAATCCTTTTATATTACAGGAGATATTCAACATTTAATTTATTTTATAAGAAATATTTATTATTATAAAATGTTTATTTTATAGTAAAATGCTGAATATCTCATGTAATTTATTGACTACTGTACTGAAAGTGAAAAACAAAATGGTTATGTGGGTGCTCAAAGTAAAGTTTCTACTGCATGAATATTGCTTTTGTACCATCATAACTTTGGAAAATTAAGTCAACCATTGTAAGTTGAAGATGCTCTGCCTGTGTATATGAGTGTGTGTGTGTGCATACACTTATGTGCCAGGCTGTGTTCTAAGTGTGTCATATAAATTAAGCTCATTTAATTTTCTTAAATTGTCTCAATTTTTCAGATGAGAAAAGTGAAGTACAAACAGGGAAAATAACTTGTCTAAGGTACACATTTTGTGAGTGGCAAAGCTAGGATTCAAAGCCAAATCTTCTGTCCCCATAATGTGTTTATAACCACTATTTCTGCTCCCATGTTCCATATAAATTGATTGACAAATGGCTTTCTTTTCCTTTCTGAGTTTTTTGTTTCTGTTTTTTAAGAGAAATCATTTAGAGACAGTGTTTAATAAATGGTGTTAGCGAAACTGACTAGCCATATGCAGAAAACTGAAACTGGACCCCTTCCTTACACCTTATACAAAAATTAACTCAAGATGGATTAAAGACTTAAACATAAGACCTAAAACCATAAAAAAATCATAGAAGAAAACCTAGGTAATACCATTCACGCCACAGGCATGGGCAAAGATTTCATGTGTAAAACACCAAAAGCAACGGCAACAAAAGCCAAAATTGACAAATGGGACATAATTAAACTAAAGAGCTTCTGCACGGCGAAAGAAACTACCATCAGAGTGAACAGCCAACCTACAGAATGGGAGAAAAAGTAGGGGCTAATTTCCAGAATCCACAAAGAACTTAAATTTACAAGAAAAAAACAACAACAAAACACAACCCCATCAAAAAGTAGGCAAAGGATATGAACAGACACTTTTCAAAAGAAGACATTTATGCACCCAACAAACATGAAAAAAGCTCATCATCACTAGTCATTAGAGAAATGCAAATCAAAACCACAATGAGACACCATCTCATGCCAGTTAGAATAGCGATCATTAAAAAGTCAGGAAACAACAGATGCTGGAGAGGATGTGGAGAAATACGAACGCTTTACACTGTTGGTGGGAACGTAAATTAGTTCAACCATTGTGGAAGACCGTGTGGCAAATTCTCAAGGATCTAGAACTAAAAATACCATTTGACCCCACAATCCCATTATGGGTCCACTGCGTATATACCCAAAGGATTATAAATTGTTCTACTATAAAGACACATGCACATGTATGTTTATTGCAGCACTGTTCACAACAGCAAAGACTTGGAACCAACCTAAATGCCCATCAATGATAGACTGTATAAGGAAAATGTGGCACATACACACGTGGAATATTATGCAGCCATAAAAAAGGATGAGTTCATGTCCTTTGCAGGGACATGGATGAAGCTGGAAACCATCATTCTCAGCAAACTAACACAAATACAGAAAACCAAACACCACATGTCCTCACTCATTAAGTGGGAGCTGAACAATGAGAACACATGGACACAGGGAGGATAACATCACACACTGGGACCTGTTGTGGGTTGGAGTGGGGCCTAGGGGAGGGATAGCATTAGGAGAAATACCTAATGTAGGTGATGGGTTGATGGGTGCAGCAAACCACCACGGCACATGTATACCTATGTAACAAAACTGCACGTTCTGCACATGTACCCCAGAACGTAAAATATAATAAAAAAAGAAAGAAAAACCTAATGCTGCTTTTAATCTTTCAGCCCATTCGTCTATATCATTATTTCCTTTGTTTTCTAGCATAAAGCATGGTGGGTCACAGTGAGATAATCTAAGTCTATGCTACAGAATAAAAATCATTAGTTCACTACATAAAAATATGTGATAACATGTCCAAAACTTCTCTTTTCCTCTCACTCTCTCTATAGAATGTCTAGGGGACCAATGACATCCAGAGAACATAAATTTTAGTATTTTGCCTGCTTAAACTATGGGGTTGTTTTTTTAAAATATATATTTTAATACGCTCTTTTCTTTTGTACTTTTCTGCAGATGATCTCTTTCCAGTAGAATCAAGGCAGCCATCTGCAGGAAGGAGAAAAGAGAGATAAACAGAAAAATAGCAATGAGAAATAAAAGCTTTAATAACAGAAATGCATAGAGAAAGAAAGAGCTTCAGCTGATGATATCTAAAATAAAATTTTAATTTCAAAATGCGTTTGAAAGCTATTTTCAAGTTTTAAAGTAGGTTTGAAATGAACACAGTAAGAGAAAGAGAAGGCTTTATTAATTTTTCAATTTTCTCTCTTGGCTTTTTAAAAGACAGGCCTGCCCACTTGGCCATATAAGTTAATATAAGGAGATCTTCATAGGAGGATTACGAATAAATCATCCTCTTCTCACACAAATGAATTGTGAGATGAAGGAGAAAGTGCAAGAGAAAGCAAGTATTCAGACATGTGTCCTCTTCTTTCCTCTTTGGGCAAGATTAGAAATACTACATAAACTGAGAAACATACAGTAAGACATTTAAAAATATTACATACTCTGTAGGATCATTATACAAGATACTGAAATATAGGTTATATAGATGTCATTAGCCACCTTAACTATCTGGAGTTTCTATCCAGTGTCTTGTCTAAAAAGAAATGGAAGTATGCCAGTATTAAGAGGGCTCCAACAAAGAAATCTTGCTAGCATTACATAGAAGTAAAGACCTGAGCTAATACCTCGGAGCTGTTCTGAGCTGCTGCATAACATAGAAAGTACTCAGGGTTTCCTTTAACCTTTCCTTTCCTTTAACCCTTTAGGGACAAAGAAAACAGCTAAATTGATACTTAGACACCTACAAGTGGGCCTATGTGGTGAGAATCAAAGTAACTCCACAACACAGATTATGGTGCAGCTATCGTAGGCCAGGAGAAGAATGGAGACTTTGACATAGAATTGGAAAGGTCCACAGGACTAGCAAAAACTGAAATGAAACTTGGTTCAGTCAAGGAGAAACACTAAGTCCTGATCAAGCTAAGAGACTAGATTTTAAGTTATACTAGTGGCAGGATTCAATAACATGGGCTGAAGGAATGCCCAAGAATGACACCGCTTGAGACTCAGCAGGACCCAGTCCACAAAGATTAGACCAGTGAATCCCGGCCAAATCTAATGAAGATCCAAATAATTCCAAGTCAGAAGGGTCTGGCTATACTTGTACTAATAATCCTAGACTCCGTCATAAGGAGGAAGGTTTGTCTCCAAGATCACACACACACACACACAAATAGTATTTACCAGATTCCACCAACCAGAAACAAAGCATACACCTATAAAAATGAATTAAATTATTGGAGTAGACTACACTTATATATTTGAATAAAATATAGGAGTTTTTAAAAAATTCAACACCCAGCAAAGGCAGGACCACATAATAAAATCAGATCAGCTCTAGAAATACAATTTTTAAATGACTGAACTTTCTTAGCATATTTGAATATAGTAAAATTAAATCAAATATGAAAATAAAAATACAACTAACAGAAATTCTTGGATTTCAGCAAAACTAATGTTTAGAAGAAAATTTATGGCACTGAATGCATGCATTGGAAGAAAAGAAATATCTAAAATCAATAACCTAAGCTTCCATGTAATAAAACTAGAAAAAGAGGAGCAAATTAAATCCAAAGCAGGTAGAAGGAAACAACAAAAATTAGAGCATAAATCAACAAAAAATTAGAAACAAAAATTAATACAGAAAATCAGCAAAACAAAATTTTTGTTTGGTTCTTTGAAAAATATAAACAAAATTGATACATTTCTAGCCAGGCTAAGCAAGAAAAAAGAATAGACCATCATTGCTTACACCATGGATATAGATATAAAGAAATATTATGAGCAACTCTGAGTCCACAAATTTGATAACTTAGATAAAATGAACCAATTCCTGGACAGACAGAATCTATCAAAATTTACAGAAGGAAAAAATAAATAAATGGAATGTTCTATATCTATTAAAGAAATTGAATCAACAATTAGTAACCTTCCTTAACAAAAATCACCAGGTTCAGCTGGTTTCATCAGTGAATTCTACCGAACATTTAAGGAAGAAAAAAATGCCAGTTTTCTAAAATCTCTTCCAAAAAAAAATACAAGTAAAGGAAACTTCCTAACTCACTCTATGAGACCAGCATTATTCTAACACCAAAACAAGACAAAGACATTGCAAGAAAGGAAAATTATAGAGCATTAACTCTCATGAACATAAATACAAAAATTGTCAAATATTAACAAATCAAATCCAACAATATGTAAAGAGAATCATACATTACAAACAAGTGGGATTTCTTTCATGTATGCAAGGCTGGTTCAACATTTGAAAATCAATTACTGTAATCTACCTTAATAAGCTAGAGAAGAAAAATCCTATTATAATCTTATTAATACATTTAGAACATGTTCCCACATATAAGGGAACTCAATACTGTGTACATATGGACATGAAAAGTGGAATTATAGGCACTGGAGACTCAGAAAGGTGGGAGGAGGATGAAGGATGAGAAATTGCCTAACGGGTACAATGTATACTATCCAGGTGACGGTTACACTAATAGCCTAGACTGCAGCACTACACAATATATTCATGTTAGAAAAAACTACACTTATAACCCATACTATTTCAAAAATTTTAAATACATATAGAAAAAGCATTTTTTGAAGGCCAACACCCATTCATGATTTTTTTAAGTCTTAGCAAAACAGAAATAGAGGGTAACTTCCTCAACTTAATAAGGAACGTAGACAGATGCACACAAAAAAGTCTATGGCTAACAGCACAGTGGTAAGAAATGAGTTGTTTTCTTCCAAAGATAGGAACAAAACAAGTATGTCTTCTCTCACTAGTCTTACTAAACATCAGACTGGAAGTGCTAGCTAAACTTACACAACGAAAAACAGATAAACTGAGTGGGACTATATTTCTTGAGAGAGAAGGGGAATTACAAAGTTCTCCCCAAGATAATCAAGTCATGATTGAAGTGTTAAACATAGTCCAGGCATAAGAAAATCTTTTTATCTTTTCTTTAATTTTCTTTTTTTATTTTTTTGAGATGGAGTCTTGCTCTGTTGCCCAGGCTGGAATGCAGTGGACGATCTCGGCTCACTGCAACCTCCGCCTCCCAAGTTCATACAATTCTCCTGCCTCAGCCTCCCGAGTAGCTGGGATTACAGGCATGTGCCACCACACCTGTCTAATTTTTTGTATTTTTTGTAGAGCTGAGGTTTCACCATGTTAGCCAGAATGGTCTCCATCTCCTGACCTCGTGGTCCAGTAATCCACCTGCTTTGGCCTCTGAAAGTGCTGGGATTACAAGTGTGAGCCACCACACCTTGCTTGATAACAACTTTAGTGTATGGGCTTGGAGTCATCTTTAACTTATCCTGCCCTCTCATGTGTAATCAGTCACAAAGTCCTGTTCATGCTTCCTCAGTGTGCCTCACTTCTCGGTTCTCGCTGCCAAGTTCCTCATCAAATCTCATGTAGACTTTTAGCTCAGTGGTTCACAACCATTGCTGCACAATACAATCACTAATTTAGTTCTATACCCTGAAATCAGTATTTTTTAAAGTTTGCAAGGTAATTTTAACATGAAGCCAAAGTTAAGAAACCACTTCAAACTGGTTTCTATGCCTTTAGTCTCTATTTTCTTTAAGCCAACTTATCTTTCTAGAACACAAATTTTAAATATAATTATTCTGTTTACAACACTTCAGTTACTTTCCATAGCCAGAAAAATTTCAAATTCCTTAGGATTACATTTAAAGTCCATCAAGCCTCTGAATCTAATCAACATTTTCAATTTAATGTACTCCTACACAGGCTGGGGCTCTGTCAGACTGGAACATTCACCATTGCTGGAAGAGGCCATTCATTTTCATGTCTAGTCTATACCACTGATTCTCATATTTTGGTATGCATATGTAAAATATGGAGAAGAACTTACTTAAAATGCAAAATCCAAGTCCATGTACAGTATCAT
This sequence comes from Piliocolobus tephrosceles, assembly GCF_002776525.5. Taxonomy (NCBI): domain Eukaryota; kingdom Metazoa; phylum Chordata; class Mammalia; order Primates; family Cercopithecidae; genus Piliocolobus; species Piliocolobus tephrosceles. The sequence continues at coordinate 117,494,965 of NC_045439.1, forward strand.
GGCCCCAAAATAGCCCAAAGAACCTTCCTCCTACAAAGCAATCAGATCCATGATAAAAACCTAGTTTTCTATATATTGCAAGGTCACAGTATACGTAAGGAAAATTACCAAGGCCATCCTTCTGTGGGAAAAAAATCTGCTAAACTTGGATTGGGTTCAAATGAGAACTGAGGAGGTTTCTGAAGGTAAATGCCAATATTAGCATTTTTATCAGGAAAGTCTTGAGCAAGTCTTAAGGAAGCAGCACTGAATCCAGGGCTCTTGTATTAGCCAGAGGCTCTAGAGAAAAGTTTAAGTAGTTTCGGACTGATACTTTTCCTTGCATCAGTAAACAATCTTGATTTAACTTCGAGGAAGGGGACCTGAAACTTAGACTCTTATATTATAAAAGGACTCTAGGAAAAACCTAGAGTAGTCTCAGGTCAGTAATCTTCTCCTAAATAATGAAATGCTTATTTAATGAAGGAAAGAAGAGGTTGGTACTGTGAAGAGTCTTAGGTTTCAACAGCAGAGAGACATGAATACAATCTGCTCTAATAGGAGAAGCTGAACACTCACAACATGTTATGGTTGCATAGAGGTATCCAAGATTCTCACAAATTAAGATCAAACAGACATGAGCTCTCAATCAAAGATCCCCAGACATGTAAAAAACAAAAACAAAAACAAAAAAACACAAGCCATCATGAGTGAGTCTACAGAAAAAACAAGTAACTGATTTATTTCAAAATATTTCAGATATTGACATTACGAGAATCAAAATCTGAAATTTCTACAAATGAAATGTTTAATAAAATAGAAGATGCAATTACAAAATTGCAGGAGAGTAATAAAAACATGAGCATAGATTTGAAAGGGGGGCAAATAGAAATTTTAGAAATAGAAAATACAATTTTATAGTTAAAAACTCAAATATCATGTTTAATAGCACATTAGATAAAGCTAAAGTGAGAATTAGTGACTGCAAGGATAGATCAGAAGAAATTATCTAAAATGCAGTACAGAGAAAACTACGAAAAATATGAATGAAAGATTTCGAATATGGATAGAATGAGACTACATCACTTATCTAATTGAAATCCTAGAAAAAGAGAGAATGGATGAGAGGCAATTTGCAGAGATAACAGCTGAGATTTCTCAAAAATGTATGAAAAATATGAATCCACCAGAAGTTCATCAACAGGTGTATGGATAAAAAAATTTTGTTAGGTTCACACAATGTATTTGTAGTGAAAATAAATGAACTACACAAATCAACATAAACATTTGAGTAACATAATGTTGAATTTTTAAAAACAAATAGCAGATGATATACATAATTATTTCATTGTTATAAAGCTCAAGGCAGGAGAAACCAAATAGGGACATATGCATTCTGATGAAACAACTTTTATTAAAAAAAGGAAGAGTGGCGCCAGGCACGGGGGCTCACGCCTGTAATGCCATCACTTTAGGAGGCTGAGGTAGGCAGATCACAAGGTCAAGAGATGGAGACCATCCTGGCCAATGTGGTGAAACCCCGTCTCTACTAAAAATACAAAAATTAGCTGGGCACGGTGGTGCACACCTGTAGTCCCATCTACTCAGGAGGCTGAGGCAGAAGAATCACATGTCTTGGGAGGCAGAGGTTGCAGTGAGCCAAGATCGCACCACTGCACTCCAGCCTGGTGACAGAGTGAAACTTCGTCTAAAAAAAAAAAAGGAAGAGAGACTGGGGACTCACAGAGGAAGATGGAAGCTGTTGCGGAGAGGGATTGCGGGTGTGCTGTGAGCTGACACCATGAACTCGGAGAAAGACTTCACACCAATCATGCCCAACATCATGTGAGTCCTCATTGACAACTGTACGAAAAGAAGAAGGTAGCAGCACTGGAGATCTAAAAGGTCGTCTAGGAGTTCATGGCCCAGAACACAGGGCAGATCACCTCTGCCCCAGGAGTTTGCCCTGTCTTAGCATCCCCACAGCTAAAAGGGGCCCATTGTTTTGATTACCACCTCTATGCCACTGAATAGGAACTCAGGGTTCTACATGAAGAAGTTGATTGACTTGATGCTGACCTGCTTCAATGACACAGACAGCGGACTGCACTACTAAACTGGAGCTTAGTACAACTACAACTTCACCAAGGTAACCCCAGGCACCGTGTAGCCACACTCAACATTCTTTTTGATGGGCTAAATTGGCTGCTGATCACACATAATATGAAAAGCAAATCTGAGCTCCTACACTTCCTTTTTAAAAGAACAAAGTGATTGAGAAAAACAAGTTTGACATAGTAGGCTCCAATCTTTTGTTGCCGGAGAGGATTTGGTCCAACAACCAGTAGGCCTGAGAGTTCATCATCTCTTGGATCCTGGTTCTGGAGCCTATGCCAGATTTTAACCTGCTGGATTACAGAGATGACCTCTTCCAAATTCTGGGAAACAAAGAAATTCCAAAACTGTTTGAGGTGGTGTTTGGAGAATTCTTGAAAGAAATCAGAAAGAACCTCGTGTTAAGATGAGATGATCAGCATCCTGGTGATGCACTGCCAGAACACAGACAATCTGATCCAGCTGACAGCCATGTGCTAAATGCGAGAGTTCATTTAACACCGGCAGTACCATGCTGCCTCACTCTTCTGGCAGCCTGACTGCAATCTTGCCTGTTTGTCCTGCAGTGAGCTCAAGAAAAGCATCAAGGAGTGGCTGATGTGTGCAGCCAGAACTTGATGAAGCTGGTCACTGCCAAACAGGATGGAGCTGGACAAGTCAAAGCCATTGCAGAGGCAGGCAGAACCCAACCCCGATAACTCCCTAGCAAAACAGGAAGACACAGACAGTGGTGGTCCACACAATTCTTATGACCCTAGTTTCAGTAAAGGCATCTGTGTCTTCACTCCAGCCAGCACTGAAAGGGTCCCAATGACACAGTGACTTGTTTAATCCCTTCACCACCATGGGGTTGGACAAGTTCTGCATATTGCCTCTGTGACATGGCCACTGGGATAATGATCAAGATTGCATTCTGAACTAGCTCTATCATGTCCACAGCAAGACTTCCTGGAAGATGCTCCAGTACCTAGCAGCCTCTTCCCCATTCTGACGTAGTAGGGGTTAGGACTTCAACATATGAAATTTTTGAGGGTACCCAATTCAGTCCACAGTAAATGACTGTGAACATGTTTGAAGGTGTGAATACATTTAATCAAATAGCCCCTATAAATTGTAAATAATAGTTCTACCCAGATTCAGGACAGGAATACAATTCCGAAATGTGGGGAGGCCTCAAATAAAGCAAAGTTACTCCTATAGTATTTTCATTTAAAGGAATGTGTAGAAGGTAATTCCAAGAAATTCCTCTACCTTGAAACTGGAGATGAAGTCTATACTGGGCACTTGTTATGGTCTGCATTTGCATAGAGTGTATTTGAGGACAAAATTTATTTATTAAACGTGTAATTTAGAAGGAAATCTTGCAGAAATACTGCCTAGTTTACACCTCTATTCTGAGGAACATAGAGGAAAATCACATTATCCTAATGTTTATATTAATTTATCTTACATACATAATATACTTTTTAATATGTTATTGTTTTAACAGATGAAACACTTTCGATTAAATTTTCAAATGTTTCTTCTGTCATATTTTGAAATGCTGCTTGTAATCAGGCAATAAATTGAAATGCAACTTAAGAAAGGAAACACAGCTGAAAGCTACAGTGGCTTTCAGCTTCCTTTTCTTTCTAATACGAACTTCTAAATATTTGCTACAAGGTTTGGAAAATTCAAACCCACCTGCAAAGATTATTGTTTCCTTTGCGTGATGGTTCACAATCAAATTCCTACTGTTGACTTTTGGTTCAACTATTGCTACCAGCCAAAACCTCTTTTCCATAAGCTAAACATTTTCTGTTCACCAAAATTCATTTATAAAACTTGCCCACAACACAATTTCCTTTTTTTCTAAACAAAAAACAAAATGAAACAAACCAAACCAATGAAAAAACAAAGCATTTAGGTATTTTATTATTATTATTATTATTTTTTAGAGTCTTGCTCTGTGGCTCAGGCCGGAGTGCAGTGGTGCCATCTCGTCTCACTGCAAGCTCCGCCTCCTGGGTTCAGGCCATTCTCCTGCCTCAGCCGCCTGAGTAGCTGGGACTATAGGTGCCCCCCACCATGCCTGGCTAATTTTTTTGTTTGTTTGTTTGTTTGTTTTGTATGTTTAGTAGAGACGGGGTTTCACCGTGTTAGCCAGGATGGTCTCAACCTCCTGACCTCATTATCTGCCCGCCTCAGCCTCCCGAAGTGCTGGGATTACAGGTGCGAGCCACCGTGTCCGGCCGCATTTAGGTATGTTTTAAGACCTGCAAGTAGAAATGTTTGCCCAGGTCTCATCTGCCTTTTCAAAAATGTAATGCTTGTTAAAGTGAAGTAGCTGCCTGGCTTGCTTTTGTAAATAATTGAAACATTTTCTTCCATTCAAAATATTTTATCTTAATGGAAATTATTATGATGCACCCACCATATGTAGTTCAATATTTTTTGAAATGAGGGAATACTGCATATTCTTCACAAATATTGTTAGAGTACACATTTGTACAACATTTTTGAGAGAAAATCTGCCATATTGCTGAAGAAATATATAATATTGCTACTTTAATCAAGAGGGGTTTGAATTGGATACAGTAGATACATGCATACAAAGATATATGTTTAATATATTAGTAGCAGCTTTGTTTAATGCAAAACGTTATTTGACACAAAACTGATTAACATTATTCAGCTATTTTAAAATTAGAAATGACGTAGCTGTATTTATTGTGACAAACATAAGTGTACAAGATATTGTGAAACAAGCAAGGTTTGTTGCAGAACTATGTGTAGAGAATGACACGATTTGTTCAAAATAGTATTAGGAGTGCTTGTTTCTGGGAAGCATGGTACTTTTAATTTATCTTTTGAAAATAGATTTGAGCATCTACTATTCTTACAGTATAAAATATATGTATTAGTCAATTCTCCCACTGCTATAAAGAAATACCTGGGACTGGGTAATTTACAAGCAAAGCAGTTTAATTGGCTCACTGTTCTGCAGGCTATACAGGAAGCATGGCTGGGGAGGCCTCAGGAATCTTTCAATCATGGCAGAAGGCAAAGGGAAACCAGGTACATCTTACATGTCTGGAGCAGGAGGAAGAGAGAATGAAGGCGGCAGGGAGGGTGCTACACACTTTTACAACCAGATCTCGTGAGAACTCACTATCACAAGAACAGCAAGGGGGAAATCTGGCCTCATGATACAGTCACCCCTCACCAGGCCCCTCCTCCAACACTGGAGATTAAAATTTGATATGAAAATTGGGCAGGGACACAAATCCAAACTATGTCAATATAGAAAGAGGTTTGGTTTGTTGTTCTGGAGATAGCCAGGCTGAAGGTGTAGTGAATGGACGGTGGACAGGCAAAAGGCCAGGATGGGAGGTAGGCAGAGAAGATAGAGAAAGAAAAAGTGGAAAAAGAAGAAGAGGGGAGAAGAAGAGGAAGAAGAAACAGTGGAAGAGAAGGGTGAGAAAGTGAAGAACAACAAAATTAAGAACAAGAATGAGAACAAGAAAGAAGAAAGGGCAAAAGAGAAGATAAAGAGTCCAAGTTAAGTAAAGGAAGATACTGTTGACAGAATGAGTTCTGCTAAATCTACAGAGATGGAGATCTCTGATCTCCATCAGAATTGTGCCATTTGATCCATTAAGACTTTCTTGGATAATGTAGACTTACATGAGAAATTATAGAAGTTGATTATTCAATCTCTGAAAAGTTAAAGAACAAAAAATTAGATTCAAAAATGGCATGAGGAAATGTTTAGAGTGATGTTTCCTCCCTCACATGGTGTTGGATATGTTCATTATTCTGACTGTGGTGATAGTTTCATGGATGCAGACCAATGTTAAAACTTATTAAATCGGCCAGGAGTGGTGGCTCACACTTGTAATCCCAGCACTCTGGGAGGCCGAGGCCAGCAGATCCTGAGGTCAAGAGATCAAGGCCATCCTGGTCAACATGGTGAAACTCCGTCTCTACTAAAAATACAAAAATTAACTGGGCATGGTGGTGGGCGTCTGTCGTCCCAGTTACTTGGGAGGCTGAGGCAGGAGAATCGATTGAACCCAGGAGGCGGAGGTCGCAGTGAGCCGAGATTGCTCCACTGCACTCTACTCCAGCCTGGGGCAGCGAGAGACTGAGACTCCACCTAAAAAAAAAAAAAAAAAAAAAAAACTTAAATCAACATCAGCCATGGTAAATATGTGTCCATTGTTTATCAGTTATAACTCAATCATGCTGGGAGGTTTTTTGTTTTGTTTTTTAATGTCATAAAGGCCAGCACAGAATTCCTGGGTTCAAGCGATCCTTCCACTTCTGCTTCCTGAGTAGCTGCAAATACAGTCAGTCACCAGCAAGCCTGGCTACTAAAGTTGTTTTTAAAATCCTCAAGGCCAGGCAGGGTGGCTCACGCTTATGGTTCCAGCACTTTGGGAGGCTGAGGCAGGCAGATCATGAGGTCAGGAGATCGAGATCATCCTGGTTAACACAGCGAAAACCCATTTCTACTACAAATACAAAAAATTAGCCGGGCATGGTGGCGGGTGCCTGTAGTCCCAGCTACTCAGGAGGCTGAGGCAGGAGAATTGCTTGAACCCAGGAGGGGGGGGTTGCAGTGACCCGAGATCATGCCATTGCACTCCAGCCTGGGCGACAGAGTGAGAACAAAACAAAAAACAAACAAACAACAAATTTTCTTTACTTGAATTGGGACATGTTGCATGGACTCTTGCAATGGCTTTCAATGCAATAAACAATGTCAATCAAATCTGTACCAATACAGAAATTGTCATTGGTATTATAATATATGCAACAGATAAAAAAGAAAAAATATACCTTGAGAAGCTAAGATTTTATCAGTTTTGGAACTACTCTGTCAAGATTTCTTATATCTTGGGAAAAACGCTCCTTTCTAGTATGAAGGCCACACCTGAAGCAGGATCATATTCCTGGGGGACTTTATTCCAAACAGATTTCTTTGCCCAGTAGATCAGTGGTCCCCAACCTTTTGGGCACAGGGTGTAGGGGATGGTTTCAGGGTGAAACCATCCCACCTCAGATCATCAGGCATTAGTTAGAATCTCATAAGGAGCACACAACCTAGATCCCTCGCATGCGCAGTTCACAATAGGGTTTGCACTCCTAGGAGAATCTAATGTTGTCACTGATCTGACAGGAGGTGAAGCTCAGGTGCATTCACTTGCCCACCGCTCACCTCCTGCTGTGTGCCCTGATTCCTAACAGACCATAGCCCGGCACTACCAGTCCATGCCCAGGGGTTTGAGACCCGTTCTGTAGATCATGGACCCCACAGAGTGGTTGTTGCAATCATCAGAAAGCAGGATTTGATGAAAAAGGTTAGTATTAAACAAACCTGTCTTCGATAAGCATCTATAGAAATGAGAATTCTGAGATTTAGGAAACCCTGTCTGTATCCATGGTTATGGTGAAACTATCACCTCAGGTGGAACCTCTGATGCATGCCTTACAATTCTTAAAATCATGCAGAAAGGGGGTGATAAGACCAAACCAACTGCAAAAAATCCTCTGAAAATATTATCCTACAGATGCTTGTCCAAAGATACATCAAAAAAAGAGAAAGATGCTTGAAGAAAATTGAACATGATGCCAGGACAAGATAAAAACCACACTGTTTCAGGATTCAAACATTTTGAACCCTGAAAAAAATCCTTGAGTCCCACACCAATGATGAGGCAGAGAGTATTAAGAAGCTGCATAAAACCTTTGTAAGCTATGTGCTACTTGTTATCAACAGGTCAATCTGATCCCAGGGTTGAATCTCATGCCTTTGGTATTCAAAATCTGTGACTGGAGTAACCTCAAACACTACACTATGTATGTGTGTATATATATATACAGGTACATCTTACATGCCCAGAACAGGAGGAAGAGAGTATATATACATACACACACACACACACACACACACACACGCTAAAACTTCTACATTCCATTTTCCCCTCATTTCCTCATCATCACTACTATCCAGAATGAGATATTGGAATCTCTCCATCTCATCTGGGCTGTGGGAGACATCATGGGAAAAAAATGGGTCAACACATTAAAATATTTAAAAAGATGTGTTGGGCTTCTATTAACATTGTCACAGCAGAAGTTCTGGATGTCAGAGAGAAGATGGTCATCATCACAGTTTCCCCTGCTCGAGGGCCAGAGGCATATCTTTAAAAAACTAAAAAAACAGAATGTATTTAACCCTCCCTCCAATACTTCTGCTGAAGTAGAAATATTTTCAGGAACTCTCCTCATATCCCAGCAATTGAGATTCTCAGAAGTACCAGCAAAACCAAAGAGAAATGTAGTCTTTCTATGCTGACAGAATAAGATCAAGTACTAGAATAGGGAATAAACCAAAGACCTTCCTAAGCAATGATCAATTGGCCAGGGGCATACGGGAATTTTAAAGCCCTGAGAACACCACAGTAAGTTAAGAAGAGCAGAAAGAGAATCCAGCTAGTTTCGCCAGATCAACATAGCATGAAGCAGAGGTCTGCCCAGCCATGTGACTCTCACCAGAGAATCTGCAGGCTTCCAGCCGTATGCACTTCCACCCACGCAGTATACTACATAACTCTCATGATACCACCGTATTTAGTTGGATTGATATAAATGACCATGTTCAAAGCAAAGAAAAATTTACACTCTTTTCATTCTTATACAAAACAGTCTCTGTGCACGTATGTAAGTATTAAAGGGAGAAATATGTTTCAATGTGTGGTCTTAAGAATACATAAAGTATCCAAAGCACTAATACATTTTTAAATAGTAATTCCTACAATCTGAGTAACTTCAATTTGTAATCATTCTCTTTTTTTACCTTTTAACATTTTAAATGATAAACTTTTTTATGTTTGTTTTCAAAACAGGTATTTTTTTTTTTCAACTTTTTAAAATTACACTTTAAGTTCAAGGGTACAGGTGCACAACATGTAGGTCTGTTACATAGGTATACATGTGCTATGTTGGCCACACCGATCAACTCATCATTTACATTAGGTATTTCTCCTAATTCTACCCTTCCCCCAGCCCACACCTCCCAACAGGCCCCAGTGTGTGATGTTCCCCGCCCTGTGTCCAAGTGTTCTCATTGTTCAATCCCCACCTGTGAGTGAGAACATGTGGTGTGTGGTTTTCTGTCCTTGTGATAGTTTGCTGAGAATGATGGTTTCTGGCTTCATCCATATCCCTGCAAAGGACATGAAATCATCCTTTTTATGGCTGCATAGTATTCCATGGTATATATGTGCCTAATTTTCTTAATACAGTCTTTCATTGATGGACATTTGGGTTGGTTCCAAGTCTTTGCTGTCATGAATAGTGATGCAATAAACATACATGTGCATGTGTCTTTATAGTAGCATGATTTATAATCCTTTGGGTATATACCCAGTAATGGAATCACTGAATCAAATGGTATTTCTGATTCTAGATCCTTGGGGAATCACTGCACTGTCTTCCACAATGGTTGAACTAATTTACACTCCCATCAACAATGTAAAAGTGTTCCTATTTTTCCACATCCTCTCCAGCATCTGTTGTTTCCTGACTTTTTAATGATCACCATTCTAACTGGCATGAGATCGTATCTCATTGTGGTTTTGAGTTGCATTTCTCTGATGAACAGTGATGATGAGCATTTTTTCACATGTCTGTTGGCTGCATAAATGTCTTCTTTTGAAAAGTATCTGTTCATATCCTTTGCTCACTTTTTGATGGGGTTGTTTTCTTCTTGCAAATTTGTTTAAGTTCTCTGTAGATTCTGGATATTAGCGCTTTGTCAGATGGGTAGATTGCAAAAATTTTCTCCCATTCTGTAGGTTGCCTGTTCACTCTGATGGTAGTTTCTTTTGCTGTGCAGAAGCTCTTTGGTTTAATTAGATCCCTTTTGATTATTTTGGCTTTTGTTGCCATTGCTTTTGGTGTTTTAGTCATGAAGTCTTTGCCCATGCCTATATCCTGAATGGTACTGCCTAGATTTTCTTCTAGGGGTTTTATGATTTTAGGTTTAACATTTAAGTCTTTAATCCATCTTGAATTCATTTTTGTATAAGGTGTAAAGAAGGGATCCAGTTTCAGGTTTCTACATATGGTTAGCTAGTTTTCCCAGCACCAATTATTAAATAGGGAATCCTTTCCCCATTTCTTGTTTTTGTCAGGTTTGTCAAAGATTAGATGGTTGTAGATGTGTGGTGTTATTTCTGAGGCCTCTGTTCTATTCTGTTACGGGAAGTCAGGGACCCCAAATGGAGGTACCGGCTGGAGCTGTGGCAGAGGAACATAAATTGTGAAGATTTCATGGACATTTATCAGTTCCCAAATAATACTTCTATAATTTCTTATGCCTGTCTTTACTTTAATCTCTGAATCCTGTTACCTTTGTAAGCTGAGGATGCATGTCACCTCAGGACCATTATGATAATTTTGTTAACTGTACAAATTGATTGTAAAACATGTGTGTTTGAACAATATGAAATCAGTGCATCTTGAAAAAGAACAGAATAACATGATTTTTAGGGAGCAAGGGAAGACAACCAAAAGGTCTGACTGCCTGCGAGCTCAGGCAAAAAGAGCCATATTTTTCTTCTTGCAGAGAGCCTATAAACGAACATGCAAGTGGAAGAAATATCGCTAAATTTTTTTCCTAGCAAGGAATATTAATATTAATACCCTGGGAAAGGAATGCATTCCTTGGGGTGGGGGGTGGGGTCTATAAATGGCCGCTCTGGGAATGTCTGTCTTATGTGGTTGAGATAAGGACTGAGCTAAGCCCTGGTCTCCTGCAGTAAGCCTCAGGCTTACTAGGGTGGGGAAACTCCACCCTGGTAAATTTGTGGTCAGATCAGTTCTCTGCTCTCCAACCCTGTTTTCTGTTGTTTAAGATGTTTATCAAGACAATACGTGCACCACTGAACATAAACCCTTATCAGTAGTTCTGCTTTTGCCCTTTGTCCTGTTCCTTCAGAAGCATGTGATCTTTGTTAGACCCTTATAAGTAGTTCTGCTTTTTGCCCTTTGAAGTATGTGATCTTTGTACCTATTCCCTGTTCTTACAGCCACTCCTCTTTTTAAAACCCTTAATAAAAACTTGCTGGTTTGAGGCTCAGGTGGGCATCACAGTACTACCGATATGTGACGTCACCCCCAGCAGCCCAGATGTAAAATTCCTCTCTTTGTACTGTCTCTCTTTATTTCTCAGTCAGCTGACAGTTATGGAAGATTTCATCGACATTTATCAGTTCCCATATACTGTTCCATTGGTCTATATCTCTGTTTCAGTACAGTACCATGCTGTTTTGATTACTGTAGCCTTGTAGTACAGTTTGAAGTCAGGTAGTGTGATGCCTCCAGCTTTGTTCTTTTTGCTTAGTATTGGCCAGAACCTCCAACACTAAGTTGAATAGGAGTGGTGAGAGAGGGCATCCTTGTCTTGTGTTGGTTTCAAGGGGAATGTTTCCAGTTTTTGCCCATTCAGTATGATATTGGGTGTGGGTTTGTCATAAACAGCTCTTAATCTTTTGAGATATATTCCACCAGTATCTAGTTTATTGAGAGTTTTTAGCATGAATGGCTGTTGAATTTTGTTGAAGGCCTTTTCTGCATCTATTGAGATAATCATGTGGTTTTTGTTGTTGGTTCTGTTTATGTGATGGATTACGTTTTTGATTTGCACATGTTGAACCAGCCTTCCCTCCCAGGGATGAAGTCCACTTGATCATGGTTGATAAATTTTTTGATGTGCTGCTGATTACAGTTTACTAGTATTTTATTGAGGATTTTTGCATTGATATTCTTCAGGGATATTGGTCTAAAATTCCTTTTTTGTTGTGTCTCTGCCAGGCTTTGGTATCAGAATTATTCTGGCCTGATAAAATGAGTTAGGGAGGATTCCTTCTTTTTCTATTGATTAGAATAGTTTCAGAAGGAATGGTACCAGCTCCTCTTTGTACCTCTGGTAGAATGTGGCTGTAAATCTGTCTGGTCCCGGAATTTTTTTGATTGATAGGCTATTAATTACTGCCTCAATTTCAGAGCCTGTTATTGGTCTATTCAGAGATTCAACTTCTTCCTGATTTAGGCTTGGGAGGGTGTATATATCCACGAATGTATCCATTTCTTCTCGATTTTCTAGTTTATTTGTGTAGAAGTGTTTATAGTATTCTCTGATGGTAGTTTGAATTTATGTGGGATCAGTGGTGATATCCCCTTTATCATTTTTTATTGAGTCTATTTGATTCTCTTCTGTTTTCTTCTTTCTTAGTCTCGCTAGTGGTCTATCAATTTTGTTAAGCTTTTCAAAAAACCAGCTCCTAGATTCATTGAGTTTTTGAAGGGATTTCTGTGTCTCTATCTCCTTCAGCTCTGCTCTGATCTTAGTTATTTTTAGCCTTCTGCTAGCTTTTGAATTTGTGTGCTCTTGCTTCTTTAGTTCTTTTAATTGTGATGCTAGGATGTCAATTTTAGATCTTTCCTGCTTTCTCTTGTGGGCATTTAGTGCTATAAATTTCCCTCTACACACTGCTTTAAATGTGTCCCAGAGATTCTGGTATGCTGTGTCTTTCTTTGTTCTCATTGGTTTCAAAGAACATCTTTATTTCTGCCTTCATTTCATTATGTACCCAGTAGTCATTCAGGAGCAGGTTGTTCAGTTTCCATGTAGTTGTGCAGTTTTGAGTGAGTTTCTTAATCCTGAGTTCTAATTTGATTGAACTGTGGTCTGAGAGGGTTTGTTGTGATTTCTGTTCTTTTACATTTGCTGAGGAGTGCTTTACTTCCAACTATGTGGTCAATTTTAGAATAAGTGCAATGTGGTGCTGAGAAGAATGTATATTCTATTGATTTGGGGTGGAGAGTTCTGTAGATGTCTATTAGGTCCACTTGGTGCCACCCTGAGTTCAAGTCCTGAATATCCTTGTTAACGTTCTGTCTTGTTGATCTGTCTAATATTGATAGTGGGGTGTTAAAGTCTCCCATTATTATTGTGTGGGAGTCTAAGTCTATTTATAAGTCTCTAAGGACTTGCTTTATGAATCAGGGGGCTCCTGTATTGGTTGCATATATATTTAGGATAGTTATCTCTTTTTGTTGAATTGATGCCTTTGCCATTATGTAATGGCCTTCTTTGTCTCTTTTGATCTTTGTTGATTTAAAGTCAGTTTTATCAGAGACTAGGATTGCAACCCTTGCTTTTTTTTTTTTTTTTTTTTTTTTTTTTTTTTTTTTTTTTTTTTTTTTGCTTTCCATTTTCTTGGTAGATCTTCCTCCATCCCTTTATTTTGAGACTATGTGTGTCTCTGTACATGAGATGGGTCTCCTGAATACAGCATACTGATGGGTCTTAACTGTATCCAATTTGCCCATCTGTGCCTTTTAATTGGGGTATTTAGCTCGTTTACATTTAAAGTTTATATTGTTATGTGTGAATTTGATCCTGTCATTATGATGTTAGCTGATTATTTTACCCGTTAATTGACACAGTTTCTTCCTAGCAGCAAAGGTCTTTACAATTTGGCATATTTTTGCAGTGGCTGGTACCAGTTGTTCCTTTCTACGTTTAGCACTGCCTTCTGGAGCTCTTTTAAGGCAGGTCTAGTGGTGACAAAATCTCTCAGCATTTGCTTGTCTGTAAAGGATTTTATTTCTCCTTCACTTATGAAGCTTAGTTTGGATGGATATGAAATTCCGGTTTGAACATTCTTTTCTTTAAGAATGTTGAATGTTGGCCCCCACTCTCTTCTGGCTTGTAGGGTTTCTGCCATGAGATCCTCTGTTAGTCTGATGGGCTTCCCTTTGTGGGTAACCTGGCCTTTCTCTCTGGCTGCCCTTAACATTTTCACCTTCATTTCAACCTTGGTGAATATGACAATTATGTGTCTTGGGATTGCTCTTCTTGAGGAGTATATTTGTGGTGTTCTCTGTATTTCCTGAATTTGAATGTTGGCCTGCCTTGCTAGGTTGGGGAAGTTCTCCTGGATAATATCCTGAAGAGTGTTTTCCAACTTGGTTCCATTCTCCCCATCACTTTCAGGTATACCAATCAAACATAGAGTTGGTCTTTTCATATAGTCTCATATTTCTTGGAGACTTTGTTTCTTTTTACTCTTTTTTCTCTAAACTTCTCTTCTTGCTTTATTTCATTAATTTGATCTTCAATCACTGATATCCTTTCTTCCACTTGATGGAATCAGCTATATGAATCAGCTTTGTGTATGCGTCATGAAGTTCTCGTGCCATGGTTTTCAGCCCCATCAGGTCATTTAAGGTCTTCTCTACACTGTTTATTCTAGTTAGCCATTCGTGTAACCTTTTTTCAAGGTTTTTAGCTTTCTTGTGATGGGTTAGAATATACTCCTTTAGCTCAGAGAAGTTTGTTATTACCAACCTTCTGAAGACTACTTCTGTCAACTTGTCAAAGTCATTCTATATCCAACTTTGTTCTGTTGCTGGTGAGGAGCTGGGATCCTTTGGAGGAGAAGAAGTGCTCTGGTTTTTAGAATTATCAGCTTTTCTTCTCTGGTTTCTCCCCATCTTTGTGATTGTATCTACTTTTGGCCTTTGATGTTGGTGACCTAGAGATGGGGTTTTGGCGTGGAAGTCCTTTTTGTTGATGTTGATGCTATTCCTTTCTATTTGTTAGTTTTCCTTCTAACAGTCAGGTCCCTCAGCTGCAGATCTGTTGGAGTTTGCTGGAGGTCCACTGCAGATCCGCTTTGCATGGGTATCACCAGGAGAGGCTCAGTTTGAAATGCAGAAATCACCCGTCTTCTGTGTCAATCACGCTGGGAGCTGCAGACAGGAGCTGTTCCTATTCAGCCATCTTGGAACGGACCTCGATAAACACTTTAAATATCAAGTTATTTAGGGGCAATCTAATGGTATGCAAAAAACCTCAAAGAATTTACACATCATAAAATTTGAGTAAATTAACATTTTAATCATTATTCATATTTTTTTCTTTCATCACTGAAGGATAAACACTTTAATGGATAAAGTCATTTTGAGGTGGTTATATAGTATAGAAAAAACTTCAAAGGCATCTATGAAAAAGTCTATGGTATTGGGAAGGGGGTCTGGGATGGGGCTTTATTCAAGTGGATACTCATGGCAATTCTGGATAGCCTGCACATGTCTATAAAAGGGATACCCTCTCTTAGAAAAATAAACTCTCTCTCTTCATCTCTAACTCACATACCCTTTTTTTGCTTCATAGATTTCAAACTTGTTTTTGTTTATAATTGCCTGCTTGTCTCTCTCTTCCTAACTCTTCTCTCTTCTTTTCTTCTCTGCCCACATTCTTCATATTCCCTCATCCTCCTGTCTATATGCACCCCAGGCAAAGCAGTATCTCATCACACAAATAAAAACACAAAAATTTGTTTCAGTCTATTTTGAATTCAGGTAATTCAAAATCATGAATGAGTCCAAAGCATTTGTCCTAAAGTTTTGAAGAAGAAAACAAAGATGTATGAGACAGGAAATGAAAGGAGGCACATACTTAGAATATATTTTGTCTATATACATTATTATATATAAGCTATCAATATCCACTAAAATGATTTCTTTCTGTAGAAAAAATGGGTAATAGAAAATTAATAAGATCTTGTCATCTCAGAGTGCTAAATAAAAACAAAGTAAAACAACTAAACCAGAAGGAAGTTAGAAAGGGAAGAAGGAAAGAAGAGACGAAGGGATGAAGGGAGGAAAGAAGGAAGGAAGGAAGGAAGGAAGGAAGGGAGGGAGGGAGGGAGGGAGGGAGGGAGGGGAAGGAAGGAATTTTTTTTTTTTTTTTTTGACCTCAGAACATTACTCTTGTATTTATCATAGAGGTTTTGGAAGGCTGATGCCTGGAGCATTAAAAATAATAAAGGGAAAACTTGAGGAAGAGAAACATCAATTGCCAACCTCAAGAAGGTGATGAACATAATGGGCAAAAATTGCTCTGAATTGTCTTCTAGTCAAGAACCTATATGACCATACGTATTAAACAGAGTTCTCCAGAGAAACAGGACCAACAGGGTATATGTGCATGTTTGTGTGTAACTCTGTGTGTGTGTATGTGTGTAAGAGTATTATAAGGAATTGGTTCACACTATTATGGAGGCTGGTAAATCCATAATATGCTATGTGAGCCAGATTTCAGATTTTAAATTAAGAATTCTTAACCTGTATTGAGAAATACCATCAGGGCTTTTTGTTTCAAAGAATGAAGTTGCACTGATTTATGTCAACAGTACATACCATTGTACCAACAGACTGTGGTATATTTCCTCTATTGCAAACAGCAACTTTTTCATTTGAAATTATTGCTTCTCATTTTAGAGAAGTTATAAGCCAAAAGAAAAGAAGAAAAAAAAGGAAAAATGGTTAGTGCTATGAATACTTTAAAAATAATTCAAGGGTTTAGTTTTTAAATGAATTTATTTTTCTTTTTTTCAAATACCAGTGTTTATCTCATTCACCAACATGATCAGTTTCCAGCTTCAACTTCAACTGAAGCAAATGAGATTGCCCTTTTCTTAACCTTCCTAATCCCATACACTCATGTGCCAAGTGGCTTTACGATCACTCAAGGAGAGTTCATGCACAAGCAGTTTCCTTTCACTACTAAATCGGCTACTGATAATTCTGTGAGCATTTTAAATCACACAATAATGTTATTTTAATTTTATCAACACTTTTTCATACTAACCAAAATATTTCTTTCCTCTAATTGGAGTATCAATCTAGAAATGTGAAGCTTTCAAAGCAAAGCCCCTACCAGAATTAGTATCAGGTAAATTCCTTAACTTATGCCATGTGTTTTCATCCTCTGTATTATTGATTCTGACATTGAACAAACTCTAATTTACTTTTAGTTTATCAGTTTTATTATCAGTTTATCAGTGGCCTAATCAAATTCTCACAATCGGCCAGATGCGGCGGCCCATGCCTCTAATCCCAGCACTTTGGGAGGCCGAGGCGGATGAATCACATGAAGCCAGGAGTTTGAGACCATACTGACCAACATGGTGAAACGCCATCTCTACTAAAAATACCAAAAAATTAGATGGGTGTGGTAGCACACACCTGTAATCCTAGCTAATAGGGTAGGGAGGGTGAGGCATGAGACTCACTTGAACCTAGGAGGCAGAGGTTGCATTGAGCCAAGATCATGCCACTGCACTCCAGTCTGGGTGATGGAGTTGGACTCCAAAAAAAAGAGAAACTCACAATCTTCCTAGAAAGACAACAACAAACAATAACATTTATTATGTTTTAAAAATCAGATTACACATATATAAGTATAATCATATTACATATATTAAAATGTAGAAGTGTTCTAAAGTTCATATATACAATTGTGCATGCTAATATATTGTAACACACATTATTCACTATAGTACCACATAGTTCCATTTTATCTATAGAAATACATTTAGGTCACTATGAGGCTGCTACTCAAAGTAGCATATTTCAAACATCAGGACTGAATAATTTTTCTGCATATTCATTGCTCAAAATCATAATATATTGTATTTTGCTGCATATTGATGTGTCCAGAATTGGTTCCTTCCGGCGGGTTCTTGGTCTTGCTGACTTCAAGAATGAAGCCACAGACCCTCACAGTGAGTGTTACAATTCTTAAAGATGGTGTGTCCGGAGTTTGTTCCTTCAGACGTTCAGATGTGTCCGCAGTTTCTTCCTTCCAGTGGGTTCATGGTCTCACTGACTTCCGGAGTGAAGCCACAGACCTTTGCAGTAAGTGTTACAGCTCTTAGTCCAGAGTTGTTTGTTCCTCTCAGTGGGTTCATGGTCTCACTGATCTCAGGGGTGAAGCTGCAGAACCTTGCGGTGAGTGTTACAGCTCATAAAGGCAGTGCGGACCCAAAGAGTGAGCAGGGGCAAGATTTATTGTGAAGCGCAATATAACAAAGCTTCCACAGCGTGGAAGGGGACCTGAGCAGGTTGTGCCCTTGGCTCAGGTGGCCAGCTTTTATTCCCTTATTTGGTGCCACCCACGTCCTGCTGATTGGTCCATTTTACAGAGCACTGATTGGTCCATTTTACAGAGTGCTGATTGTTGCATTTTGCAGAGTGCCCATTCCTGCCTCTACAAACCTTTAGCTAGACACAGACTGCTGATTGGTACATTTTTACAGAGTGCTGATTGGTGCATCTACAAACCTTTAGCTAGACATAAAGCGCTGATTGGTGCGTTTTTACAGAGTGCTGATTGGTGTGTTCACAAACCTTTAGCTAGACACAGAGTTTTACAGAGTGCTGATCGGTGTGTTTTTACAGACTGCTGATGGGTGAGTTTACAATCCTTTAGCTAGACACAGAGCGCTGATTGGTGTGTTTACAATCCTTTAGCTAGACAGAAAAGTTCTCCAAGTCCCCACCCAACCCAGGAAGTCCAGCTGGCTTCACCTCTCATTTAGACAATTACTTCCTACAGAGCATTTTGTCTTTTCTAAAGTTTACTGGAGTTTCCAATTCATTTTCTTCTTTTTTGAAATTATCAAAAGAAATATGTGTCTTCACATTATTACTAAAATCATCCAGAGTTTTGTACTCATATTATTTGGTGTAGTACATCTTTTTGAAAATGTACTTCTCATATCAATCTGACTACCATTCTAATTTGGACTGACTGTAAATTTAATATATAGTTGTCAAACTTTGTGGCTTTTCTTCATTACATTTCTGGAATAGGTCTGTTGTTTCTTTCATATTTTTATGTTTCTCTTTCATTCTTCTTTTTGTTGTTTTGCTGGAGCAAATCCTCAAGTAACTCCACCAACCCAAAGTCTGTATACTATTAAGCTTTTAGTCTGTTGCAAAATACAATTATTTTTGCCATGTGGTTAAAAGTTTGGCTTTACTCCCTTGCCATATGCCTTTGCAAATAGAAAAAACGTACACATTATGTAAATCACTGATCAAATTGCAAGTTATACATTATTTTAGAGGTGACTTATAAGCACCTAGTCCAAGTGGCAGGACAAATAACGGTCCTAGGAAGATATCAATGCCCCAATCTCCAGAACCTGTGAAAATGTTAATTTACATGCAAAAGAGATTGTTTTCAGATGTAATTAAGGTTACAGACTTCAACACAGAGAGATTATCCTAAATTACTCCAGTAGGTCGAATCTAATCACATGAGTCCTTAAAAGTAAAGAATTTGCTCTGGCTAAAGTCAGAGGAAATGCAGCAGGACAAATCAGAATATGAAGATGGAGAAGGCAACATGACAAGGAATGCTGGTAGCCTTAAGAAGAGATTCCCTGCTGATAGCCAGAAAGGAAATAGGACTTCGTTACTAGAAACCCAAAGAACTGAATTATGCCAACATCCCAAATGAACTTGGAAGTGGATTCTTAGTGGAAAGAGCTTCCAGCTAAGAACCCAGAGTGACTTCCACCTTGATTTCAGCTTTGTGAATTCAAAGAAATTGGTTAAGCCCACCAGACCTCTGACCTATGGAACTGTGAGGTGATAAATGTATACTGTTTTAATCCATTAAATGTGTGGTAATGTGTTATGGCAATGATCGAAAACCAATACACCAAGGCTTGTTCAGAAGATTCTTTGGAAACTTCAAGGATCTAGAGCAGGAGCAAAGAATTTACAACGATAACAACAAAAACACAATGGCCAGGAAAATGGAAAATAATTCACAAGATACACTAATTCTGTCAATTAGCAGTTTTCTGTGCAAGGGTTTGTTGCAAGTTGTCTCTGGAAACAGATGGAGAATAGTGGCCAGGCGCAGTGGCTCACGCCTGTAATCCCAGCACTTGGGAGGCCGAGGCAGGCAGATCACAAGGTCAGGAGATCGAGACCATCCTGGCTAACATGGTGAAACCCCATCTCTACTAAAAATAAAAAAAAATTAGCTGGGCATGGTGCCGGGCACCTGTAGTCCCAGCTACTCAGGAGGCTGAGGCAGGAGAATGGCATGAACCCGGGAGGCAGAGCATGCAGTGAGCCGAAATCGCACCACTGCCCTCCAGTGTGGGCGAGAGCGAGACTCTGTCAAAAAAAGAAAGAAAGAAAGAAAGAAAGAAAGAAAGAAAGAAAGAAAGAGAGAGAGAGAGAGAGAGAGAGAGAGAGAGAGAGAGAGAGAGAAAGAAAGAAAGAAAGAAAGAAAGAAAGAAAGAAAGAAAGAAAGA